>NC_044996.1:22614590-22926104 GCF_008728515.1 Papio anubis
TACTCAAGCCTGTAATCCCAGCACTTTGGGAGGCCGAGACGGGCGGATCACGAGGTCAGGAGATCGAGACCATCCTGGCTAACATGGCGAAACCCCGTCTCTACTAAAAAATACAAAAAACTAGCCAGGCGAGGTGGCAGGCGCCTGTAGTCCCAGCTACTCGGGAGGCTGAGGCAGGAGAATGGCGTAAACCCAGGAGGCGGAGCTTACAGTGAGCCAAGATCCGGCCACTGCACTCCAGCCTGGGCGACACAGCGAGACTCCGTCTCAAACAAACAAACAAACAAAAATTCCAATATGGCCACTTAAATAACTTCTATTAACTTTTTTAATTAGCTCAAAACTAATGACAAATGAAGCATACTACAAACACAGTGAGGCAGACAGGCATTTGGGGTATTCAATCCTAACAATTTTGGGCCATTATAATCTCACTACATAGTTTGAAAAACTGTATGAAGAGTAAGTAATTGTCTCCATATACATACTGCCCCATTCTGTACTTTCTTTGGATCAGGCTTCTTTCGTACGGTGGTAAAGCTCCATTCAGGATGAGTATTGTTTTCCCTGCTGGTAGATTCCCTAAAGAGATTGCCAAAGATACCTCTATAAGTGACCAAATGATTCAGCTTGGCAAAAATATCAAATCGATGTATGTAGAATCTAAAGGAATAATTGTCCCAATGTTTAAAAACTCCTGGTACAAAAAAGATCTGATCTCAGCTTCAGGTGAATACTACATTTTACTACAGAGTGGTAGTGGAGTGGTTCTCAGCTCGATGTGTGCTTCATTGAGACCTCCTACCAAATGTAAATACCTGTCCCTCACTGCTCCCCACCTATTGAATCAGGATCTCCAGTGGTGTGTCTTGTGATTGCTTTAAGGTTCCATGAGTGACTCTTATGGGAAGCTAAGGCTAACACCCATCAGAATAGGGCACAAATTATTCTGATATTTTTTATCCCTTTCCAACATTGAGCAATTTCTCATAAATAGAAGAATCTCAGGGTAGTATCTAAATAAATTTGGTGTTGCCTTTTTGCCAGTTCAGCTGGTAGAGGACTAAATTCTGGCATAGCATACAGACTTTCCTAGTCTAAATTAATTGACGGACTTAGAGGCTGAATTTTTAATGTAAACGCTGCTGTTACAAAACACTACAACTTTTTCAAGAAATAAAAATTACACATAAATGAATATTCAAATGTATCAGTCTGATCTTGATTTGGTACATGGCCAAGAGGTGGGAAAGGAAAGTTCTTCAGAGGGATTTTGCAGGTTGCCATCAAAGTATGAGAAAACACAGCTCCTTATTACTTTGGGCAAACTAATATAACACTTTTAATTGAATCTTGCTCCAAAATTTTGTAATATACTCAAGTATCCACTAGGGGTTAGACCAAGACCATTTAAAACTAGAGCTATTCACTTCCAAGAAAAACATGTTTCCAACTTCATTGTATTCCAGACTGTGATTGAAAAAGATTTTTACAGTTTCTAAGGTGAAATTTCAAACTATGGTTTATATTTTATGCTAGAACAAGCACACTGATCATAGCTAAAAGATATACAATATTTAAATAGGCTACCTACATAAAAATTAAATAATTTGTACATACGAATCAGAGCCCTCGGAATCAGATTCATCATCACTGTGTCCTTCTGCCTTCCATCTCTTAAAACGATCTATCAGTTCAGTCAGATAAGAAGTCTTCTTTGAATTTTTTACAATGAATTTGTGTTTCAGAAGTTCTTTTGCTGTAGGGCGCTAAGGATAAAAAGATCAAGGCTGCATATTACAATTGTTGAACTCTTATGATTACAAGGAATGGTTAAAAAATCATCTGAATTATTAAGCTGAAAGGTATAAAGGTATGTCTGTAGATATAAGAACAACTAAAATGCTGTAGGAAAATAGCTAATTCTATTATTGAAGTGGCTCAAGGCAACTGCATTGAATCTACTACTTTGGCGTCTAAATTTGTTAAAGCCCAATGGGCAGCAGGTGGCTTACCCACCAGCAAACTGGCAGGCAGGGCCTTCTCAAAAGCAGAGAGACACATGACAGTATTTAGAAAGTAAACATTTAAAAACATTTCACAGTAGTGTTCTAAAATACTTTAATCACATTTACTGTAAATTTGAAAAAAACTGATGAAAACTTGCAAGGCTGTAGTTTTGTTATCATTTATACATATCTTATAATCCCTTCTCCATCAGACATCAATGTCTATTGCATCTAAATGCAAACACCAGGTGCTGTGGAGAATGTCCCGCCTTCACTTTATTAATATCAGAATGTTTATCATCAACTTAAAAATAGTTATATCAAGTTTGGACTGCTCTTGTGTATTTCTCGTCTCGAAAAGTCACAAGGCAGCTTTATTTCAACAACAGTAAAACAACTGTAATCGAATCTGCCAAGTAAATGAATGGAGCTCACTAGCCTAGGAAAAGTATACAACTTCACGGTGAAGTTTCTAAACACTAAATAAAAATAGTTAAACCTGGCCAGGCGCAGTGGCCCATGCCTGTAATCCCAGCACTTTGGGAGGCTGAGGAGGGCGGATCGCTAGAAGTCAGGAGCTCGAGACCGGCCTGGCCAACATTGTGAAATCCATCTTTACTAAAAATACAAAACTTAGCCAGGCATGGTGGCAGGTGCCCGTAATCACAGCTACTTGGGAGGCTGAGGCAGGAGAATCGCTTGAACCTGGGAGATGGAGGTTGCAGTGAGCCTAAATCACGCCACTGCACTCCAAGCTGGGCAACAGAGCAAGACTCTGACTCAAAAAAAAAAATAGTTAAACCCAAACATAACTTTTCATGAAAAATGAAAACAGCTGAATAAAAATCACTGTATTTATACATGCACTTTAATAATGACATAATATAAAGATAACTTTACTTCTCAAATTTATTTCCCCCTGAAATAGGAAATAATGAATAGAATAAGAAGGAAGCTGGGTACCAAGAAAAAAATGAAGGGTAAGGAGAAAAAGAATGAAAAATCTGGTTAATAACTCAATAGAAGTAGCAGTACAGAAGGAAGAACCAAGTTCCTGGATGGATCTTAGACAATTCTCACATGCACTGTATTCCCTATTGCAGGAAAAGCTGCCTTTGCTATAAGTAGATCTAATAATAGAAAATAAATAGTAATGATAGCAATATATACTCACAAATGATGGATCTTTGTTCAGGCAAGCATCAATAAACTCCTTAAAAGACTTAGTAAAGTCTCCAACAAGAGTTGGAGGATTGTTTTTGGGAATAAGAAACAGAACTCTCATTGGATGCATATCGGAGTTAGGTGGCTCTCCTTTGGCTAGTTCAATAGCAGTAATTCCCAACGACCAAATGTCAGCCTAAGATAAAAGGAAAAACAAATATATATATGTATATCACCTTGAAACTCCATTACAATATACTACCACAAAATAGTCTGTGGAACCTAATGGTCATACAGTACTTGTCTCTTAAGAAAATGTGGTGTTAATAAATTTTTATTACTATAATTCATTTATTTAAAACATAATGAATTCCATACTTTGTGTCAGGTACCCTTCTCAGAATGGAGGATTTCAGTGGTGAATAAGCCAGACAAAAATCCCTGCTCTTAAGGGGCTTACATTCTAATAAGAGAGACAAATAAATAAATAAATACATAATATGATGCCAGATGGTGTTAACTTCTGTGAAGAAAATAACAAAGCATAGTAAGAGAATAATGAATGATGGGGGCAAGGGTGTTGCAAATCTACATAAGATGGCCAGGGAAGACTTCTCTGTGTAAGTGATGTTTAAGCAGACCTGATTGTGGGAGGAAGATTTTTTCAGACAGAGGGAAGGGCAGGTGCAAAGGTCCTGAGGCCAGGGTGTACTTGCTATGTTTGAGGAACAACCACGAGGCCACTGTGGATGAATAATCTAGAAGAGAGTGGTAGGAGATAAGACTGGAGAGGCAGATAATGGCCAGATTGTGTAGAGCTTTATATGTCACAGAAAAGACTTAGGATTTTATTCCATGTGGGATGAAAAGCCATTGAAGTGAATAGGGTCCAAATATTAGTTAGCTGTGAGGGAATTTATGATTAAGCAGCAAAATACGACATAACTCTAGCTTAAGAAACACTTGTGAAACAAGGAAAAATAAGGCAGTGTATTAACTAGGATAGCGTGCCACATACAATTTATTAACAAACCCAAAACAGTTTGAACAGGTAATACTCTACTTTTGAGTCATAAGCTGACTGTTGAATAACTTCAGGAGCCATCCAAAATGGAGTTCCCACAAAGGTGTTTCTTTTAATCTGTGTATCCGTCAGCTGACCAGCAACTCCAAAGTCAGCAAGTTTAACATCTCCTTGTTCTGAGAGCAAGACATTGGCAGCTAGGAGGAAAAAAAGAAAAGAAAAGAAAACTCAGCTTGCTCAGAATGCTTCTATTTTTCTCAGGTTCATATTAGATTTTTGTATACCTTTTATGTCTCGGTGAATTTTCTTTTCTGAATGCAGATAGTCCAGACCTTTTAAAATTTCCTTTAGCATGGTAGCAATCTGGAACTCATCAAATGGACCAGCTCGAAGCTTAAGGGGAAAAACACACACACACATACACACATGTGTAAAAGTTTGGAAACATCAAATTCAAAATTGGTGTCTTTGAAATGAAGAAATCACTTAAACACATGATGCTGTTCTGTTTATCAAACCAATATCTAAACAAGGGAGGAAAAATGTGAAGGAAGAAAGCAAAAGAATTCAATCAAAGGGCTGAACAGGTTTTTTAATGATTCAATTTAATGAAAGATAATATGAGCCCTTTCACCTATATACTAGGCTTCAGATTCTGAGGTTCCTGAATATTTACATCAAAGATGGAACAAATATGCTTACATAATGACAGAATCAACTATCTTTTCTTTAGACAGAAAAAAAGAGATATCAGTTACTTAAATTCTGGCATTTGCTGTGAAAAAGTTACTACATATTGACACGAAACTGATTTTTAGGTCAGAGAATCCATAAGATTTCCACAGCAACTATTTGATCACATCAGTCAGCATTTATGTATTTTAATAATATTGTAAAGAATAGCCTTTTTGAGACTGAAATTATAAATTTAGCCAAGAATATAATAATTAAACTATTCAGACTATGATTGTAAAAAAAATAAATCATGGAGGGATAATGTTTTTCAAATAAATGTAACACATATCCCTTTATTTCCCCATCCCTGTACCAAAGCCAATAGTTCCAACTGGAATACAAGGAAAGCAATGATTAGGTTTCAGGAGAACTTGTAATGGAATATCTGAAAATCCCTCTTTAAAATAAATGGTTATTTTAAAATTCTGGTACCTCATAAAGCACAAACAGTGGACTGTACAATATTATTACAGGAAAGGGTGGGAATCTAAAGTCAGAGCCGAGGTAGAGTTCTGTTTGCTTCTGGAAGGAGGGAAGAGGTGGTGAAAATCAAACATTGCCCACTCTGCCTCACACTGGGAGGGATCCGTAGCTCTTTGGCACCTTGTGTATTTCATCTTTCATGAATGCCATATTTATGCTGAATAAAGGGCACTTTCATGATGAAATTTAACAGCTTAAAATAGAACTCATACTTTGGTCTCACCATCTAATATTAACTGTGGTCTGGGTATATAGTATCCTCCAGGGATGTCTGTAATTCAACAGGTCCCTTTCCTAGGTAACATTATCTATTTACTTTCAAATCTATCAACTTCCACCCCAAAGTTTCTACTCAAACAGTTGTGATTAAAGTAGTTTCTAAAGTCTTCTAGAAAGGGTGAAAATGGCACACTATTTTATTGATGGCTGGCAATGAACTTCTGAGGTACTACAAAAGAACTGAAGGACAAACGTCACACTACTTAAGATCAGTAATTAGTATCATCTGATCATAGGACATTAGCAAGGCCAGAGGAGGTATATCCTTGGTTATTTAAGTGATTGGGCAAGATTAATGTACGGCCTACTAGCTATCATTCTGAAGGATATCTAAAAGTAACATAAATAAGCCAGTATATTAGCTAATACAGAAGTTTTTAAAAATATTCAAGTAAAAACAACAAAAAGGGGATCCTAAAGATTCATGAGCTTATCTGCTATATTTTAGGTTCATGTTAAAATTCAATAAAAGTGAAGTCTCAATTAACTGGGTGCTGGAGGAGGATGGGAAGAAAGACTCTGTGGCAAGGAGACACATTTCTCCATTTGAACTTATCTTCAGTAACTGAAGACCTTGTCATGTCTCTAACAGATAACATCTCTGTCCCAGGGCAGCGTACTTGCCTTGTATAATTTGCCTCTGTTGTCAAGTGAGAATATGCAAGAGAGGGACCTTGACTCTTTCAAAGACTGTACATTTGTGAGCTCGTGGATCTTTGTCACACTTCTTTAACTTCCAGCCAGTCCCTAACGCAGTCTGCTATGTTATGCCCTCTCTTATGGTTAGCATATTATTTCTTTTTTCTTGGGGCTCATGTTTTATTCTAGTCATCTTACTATATGTGTTTTTGTTGCAAGCCACCACGATTCTTTTTGGAAAGAAGTGGAGCATAATAAACTCAATAAAATGATGTGCAATATACTCAAAGTCTGCTCACATATAATAAATTGCTTTTCAAGAATGGGAGTGACTCAAGGCAGACACTGTATAATGTTGACATAAATGACAAGTTGTAATCTTATGTTATTCCATTAGTTAGGCACCAGGCACCAGTTTAATGTGAGAAACACTCTCCGCTAAACATCCCTCTTAGTTCCTGTTGTTCTTAGTAGCAGAGCCTTCCTCTACACCTAATCCTGTCTTAGATTCCCCCAAATGATAGCATTTATTTGTACAGGAATATACATGAAAAGGGAATAGCACATTTTCTCATTATCTGCTCTCCCTGGAAACTCTAGTTAAATGAGTTTTCTAATTAAATCACAATATTATTGAATTTTAGAGCTAAGAACACAAAATTAGAGATTACTGATTCAATTTCTTCATTTAACATGTGAAGAAATTAAGACACAAAGAGGCTAAAGGGCTGCCCAATATTTGCCAGGCAGTCAGTGTTTGTGCTGGGTTTACGACCTAGGTTTTTTGATTCTTAACCAATACAGTACTAACAACATTTTTCATTCATTGAAACTGATACTAATGGCTATTTGTTTTATTAAGTAGAGTTCAGAATAGCAGGATGAGATTAAGATCTCACAATCATTTAACTTGGAGATTTCATAAAACTGACCAAACTACTACTAGGGGACACAGATTTGGGTTGTTGGTTGGGGTTAGGCCAGTGTTCACTGCTTAACATTGCTATCAGTGATCCTGTTAAACAGAGTCGCCTAGCTTTGCCAATGCTTCCAAAACGGGGAAGAGACATAGTGAGCACCCTAAGGGACCAGATAAGACAACTGATAAATTTGGAAAGGGCTTTTAATATTCAAAAAATGGAAGAAGGATAATGAAACAATTGAGAGGCTTCTTGTAGAGCTAATGAAAAAACTATTGAATAATACGACTCTGTGACAAGACAAATAAAAATGAGATCATTTAACTTCAAGAGGAGAATGAAGCCTGACTCCATATGCATGAAGGATTATTACACAAAGAAACATCAGTGGTGTTCTCTCACTAGAGAGGAGAGAAAAAAAAATGAACTCAGGCTTTAGGATATAAGAACTAGATTAGACACAAGGAAAGATTACCAAATTCAGCAACTGATTAAACTGACATGAATTCCTAGTAGTAGATGAGGCTCTCCATCAAGTTTAATTACCATTTCTTTAGAATGGTTTAAATATGGTTCTGCCTAAAGGAAAGAAAATCTCTTACGGTCATTTCTGTTCATAAAATTATTTGAAACTTTGAGTCACTGGCAGTCAGGGTTAAAGCCTTTACAAATATTTAATCACTTTCAGTTAGGAAAACTCATCTCCACCTAAAAAAATAAGAATTAAAATATTACTTGATTATTTTAATCAAAACACTTTCTTAGAAACAGCATACGCTATAATTTCTAAGGCAGAAGCATGCAAATAAAAAAATCATATAATATTAAAGATGGAAGGGAACTTAGAAATAACTTAGTGCAACTTCTTTGTTTTATAGAACACCTAAGTCCAGGAAGTTTGTGTCTGGTTCACAGGCACCTATAACCTCAACACCCTAGGCCAGCCCACTGGTCATTCTACTACACTAAGTTGCCTCTCATAAGTCATACTGAATTTTAAACATAGTATCATATTAATAAAGATTTTTAAGGATGGGAAAGAAACTCAACATTGATAGGATCATACTAAATTGGAGAACAACCAGTGTTTCTCAAAGGCATTCTGTGTGTGAATGCATCTTCATTGGGTTGAATTTTCCTGCACACTGCAGGATTTTAGCATTTTTAGCATTCTGATCCATGACCACTGAAATGGTAGGAGCACTTCTAAGTCATTGTGACAACCCAAAATGCCATTACATTTCCAAATAACCTATAGAGGGGCAGAGAGAACTCTGCAAAGAACTGGATCTGTAGGCCTACCTTGGTTAGAACCCTAGTACCACTATCTTAGTCAATTCAGGTGCTATAACAGAATACCACAGACTGGGTGGCTTAAACAATATTTACTTGTCACAGTTCTGGAGACTGGGAAAGAAGTCCAAGATGAAGGGGCTGGCAGATTTGAGTTCCAGAAGGTCTTCTTCTCACTGCATCCTCCCGTGGTGGAAAGAAAGTCAGAGAGCTCTCTGGGGCCTCCTTTATAAGGGTACTAATCCCATTCATGAGAACTCACCTTCATGACTTAATTACTTCCCAAGGTCCCCACCTCCTAATACCATCACATTGGGGGTTAGGATGTCCACACATGAATTTTGGGGGGACACAAGCATTCAGTTCATAAAAATCACTTTTAGTGACAGTTATCTCAATTACATATTTTTTAAAAATATAAGAAAACTCAGTTTTTTTCAGGGATAAGCTTGCCAAAGTCAAACTGACAGCAACGGACACACACATCCCCTTCTAATTTGGGATACTTTATTTTATTAAGGTATTTGCATTCTTATGTAGTCTTAGGATGCCAGCAACATGTCCAAACGTACAATACATCTGTACCTACATAAGGTAGTGGTCATGAAAAAAGAATTTAATTTGAACATACTAACTAAAGCAACCACTTAGCGTGCCCAAAAGCCATTGATCTTCAATTTAAAAAAATAAGGTATGTGCATATGCACACATTTGCATCTGTGTGTAATTATTTTAAAATACTTACAAGATCCAGTGCTGAACCACCGCCCAGGTATTCCATTATTATCCATAATTTAGACCCCTGTAAAGCCATGAAACAATTTAATAATTACAAACCTGAGCCAAAATAACATACTAGCAAAAATATTAAATCTCACATACTAAAGCACAGATTCTATTTGCATGTTCTCATTTATTTGTGGGAGCTAAAAATTAAAACAATTGAACCCTTGAAGATAGAGAATAGAAGGATGGTTACCAGAGGCTGGGAAGGATAGTAGGGAGGGGCAGTTGGGGATGGTTAATGGGTACAAAAAGTAGTTAGAGAAAATGAATAAGATCTAGTATTTGATAGCACAACAGGGTGACCATCGTCAATAATAATTTAATTGTACTTTTTAAAATAACTAGAAAAGTATTACTGGACTGTTTGCAACATAAAGAGTAAATGTACCCTGATGTGATCATTATACATTATATGCCTTTATCAAAATAGCTCATGTACCCCCATAAATATTTACACCTTCTTTGTAGCCACAAAAATTAAAAATTAAAAAAAAAATAAAGAACAGATTCCAAAATATAGGTTTAAAAGTGGTTGCTTGGGAACCCAGAATATATTTTTTCCATAGAACATTCCAAATTTAAGTTCTGAGCTTAGACTACCCCCATACCTTTTTGCCTATGATATAGCTAAACAAATGAAAGTACTGTTTGTTATTGTTGAACTATTAGTAATTTTTATTAAAAAAACAGAGCTTTAAATAATTATTTTGAATGATATTGGAAAGAAAATACAGTTGCATTAAAGAATGAGGAGGTAAATGAGGGCTTGTACAAATTTTGGGTTTGAGTTTGAGGACAATGGACATTTTGCCTTATTTCAGTTGTTGGCTTTCATTTGTTTTGATGTACTTCTAACTTTTATCAGCTATGGTTAACGGACATTTTTGGTACACACATGGAACCTAGAAAGAATATTGTTCATTTTACCTCTGATGTAAATGGATAAGAAAAAGGGAGGGTGTAGCTTCAAAAACATATGATTACTCCAGGTGGAATTAACTTCTCTGTGAGCTGAACAAGAGGAAATGGGGCTTCTGGGAGGAATATATGTATACAAATCCTAAAACGGGTGTACACACACACATACCATTCAGTACCATCAGTTAAACACTGGAATAAACCATTAAACCCTTTTTGTTTTAGCTATAGCTTGAAATACAAGGGACACCTCTCTCTCCATACCATTTCATGAGTGGTATTCTCTGAATTTTTGTGGGACCACAGAGCTGATTGGAAGTAGAATGGTTGATTTTACTATACTGGCGGCAGCCAAGTAGTGACTGGACTGTGTTCCAAAAGTTGATTTTTAAGTAAGATGTTGGGAAATTTAAAAGCAAGCATTTCCCATAAAAATAATGCCTAGGTTCCTGGGGTAGTCCTCCCAAAAAACAATTTCACACAAATGTATTCATTCGTAGTATAGCATGAAAAGTACCAGGGAAACTCACTACTATTTATATCTTAACAATATTTCAAGTGAAAAAATATATTCAGCATTGTGCTTCAACTTGGGATGCCAGAAACACATTTCTCACCTTCACAACCCCAGCTGTGGGGTGAAGACTCTCAAGCTACTGCCAGTAGCCCTCAAACTCAAAAATCCCTGGGAGGTATTCAGGAGTCCAATTTAAAATTTCCAGGCATCTCCATGAGGATGTGACTTTATCAAGGCAGAGAATGGACTCCAGTGACATGATGATGAGTGCTTAGGGGATGGGAGAGAGTTGAAGAATCAGAGTGGAACTGACGTTGTAGTGTGGAGAATGGGATGTGGCCTAGGGTTGGGCCATGAAGGGAGGGCTCAGTTAACTAAGACAAAATGATTCTCCTTTCCGTATGCTGACACTATGTAGAATTTGTAAGAGAAAGGGAGGAACAGTGTTCCCCTACCACTTCCTCCAGTAATCTTGATACCCACTCTTCCTGCCATAGATGACCAGCATGCACTGTGAGCAGAAAGCTGAGAGTTTTGGTTAGCAGTGAAGTCTACATTAGGAAATAGAGGAAATAAATTCCCACAGTACTGGTGAGGGAAGAGGAGTTCCAGGAAAGGTTCATATAACTTGTATTTGTGTGTAGAACTTAGGCACTCACAACCTGAGAATTGTGAATCTGACGTATCTTTACACTTTTTGCAAGAGAAGAAAAAAGTCGTTCTTAAAATGGTGGATAGGTTAAAAATTGTTTCTTTTGCCACAAGTTTGTTTCTAACAAGTACTATACTCTATCATATGAATTCAGAGAGCTTCCCATTCACCTGACATTTAAAAGAAAAAGATCTTATAAAACATGCCTGTCTATTTTGCAGTTCTGCATGAATGAAAGCACCTGTTTTCCAAGTTAAAAACAATGTGTGCCTTTTTGTTTGTACTAATTCAAAACAGAAGCTTTCCAACTGTCACTAAAACGTGTTCATAGAAAGCTTGAAATGTGACTTTACAAAGTAGTATATACCATTAAGCATTAAAATTACAACTACTCAATTTCTAGATCTGAAAATAAGGAATCCTGATTTGTTCTGGAAATCAGTGGTGGTGAGGGCTGCACAACATGCCTGTAATCCTGGTATTTTGGGAGGCCGAGGTGGGAGGATCGCTTCAGTCCAGGAGTCTGAGAGCAGCCTAGGCAACATAGTGAGCCCTCATCTCTACTAAAAGTACAAAAAATTAGCTAGGTGTGGTGGCATACGCCTGTGGTCCCAGCTACTCGGGAGGCTGAGGTGGAAGGATCAATTGAACCTGGGAGATGGAGGCTGCAGTGGACTGAGATTGCACCACTGTACTCCAGCTTGGGAGACAGAGAAAATGGCAAATTTAGTGTTTATTTTGCCTGATTAAAAAAAAACATACAGCACGTAAGATTTTATAAAACTGGAAGTGACAGTAGAGATCATCTTGCCAAGAATATGGCTAGAAAATTTACCACTTCTGAGTCATTTTCTTCCAGTTTGGAATGCTGTGTCCCTACCCCACTCTCACCTTCCAACCCCTACCAAAATCATACTCAAGACTTAGTTCAAATGCTACCTCCCTAGTTTGAGGGTTATTGCACTTGATGTACTCACAGATAAGCAGGCTATTAATATGAGGCAAGTTATAAACACATATCTGGGGCTGAGCAGAGAGGATGAAACCAGAGACATCAATTTAGAAGTTGTCAGACCAAAGTAGATGAGATTAACCATAATATGCAAAAGAATAGGAATACACATAGTAGGCATTAATAAATAAACGTCTGTTGGATTGAATCTAACATGGGGCTTCTTAGAGGTATATTATATTAAGTTTAAAGCTATTCCTATTTTGAGAAAAGAACATTTTAAGAAGGAACAAACTTTCCAGCCTCCATTTTCTTCAAGTTTTATAAGAGAACTCCAAAAGAAATGTTAACAATAAAAGAATGTTCCAGAGGCACTGAGCATACATACACTGGCTGTAAGCACATACAGTTTCAGTGAAAAATAAGGAGAAGGCCACAAAGTCATACAGATGATTCTGAAATATTTTCCTTTATTCAATTCTTTTTTTCATAAATATTGGTGATGGTGGGTGGGAAGCAATATTTCCTTAACATACACAGAAATCTAAAGGCAATTTTCAGCAGCAAATAAAGGCATGATTCAAATTCTATTCAATGCTTGCGTGTCATTTTAAGATTTACATTGAACTAGAAAAATATTTAAAGATTATAAAAGATTATTCCAATATTATGAGATCAGAAGGGAAGGGTTTGCTTATTTTAGCGCTCTTCATAAAGACTAACTTTGTCAAGAAAATCTGCCCAGTGAACTAAAATTAAAGGAAAACACTGTGGTCATACTGATGTGTTTGTCTGGTTTTTAACTCTTGTTTTTAAAAATGAAGTTATACAGTGAGCTCAGTCAAAATGAATACCTAGTACATTTTTTGCATGTCTCAAGGAAATCACTACAACTGCATACAGTTTCAAAGAGCATATAATTTTCTCTCAAATGTAATAACCTTTTCCTCCAGCTTACAGTGAGGTCTTAGTTATGGATGACATCCTGGGTAAGAACAACCCATTTCCCAGTTTGTTTAATTAACTTGACTCAAAATTCTCCATGTTACCTGAAATGGAACAACGGGCCACAATAAGTATGTAAGTTGACTGATAACGCAGTTCCCTGATGGTACTAAGAGGATGTAGCCTTGACTTATGTTGACTACATGGAACAGAACCCTGTTGTATTTGATGTGATTTTAGTTTAGAAAAAAATACAAACCCAAACAGTCATACTATGTTGTAATATATATGATAAGTAAAAGAGTTGGTCAACTTAAGAAAGTGATTTAAATAAATAGTATGAAAATGTTGTAAGATTACAGAATATTTCTTTCTCTGTGTGTACATACATATGTCTTGTAGAGAGACATATGTATATACACACACATTTATTTACTTTAAATAGATTCAGAACACAAATAACATAAGCCAGCTGCACATTTCTACAATCTTATCATGAAGCAACATGTTCTTCAAAGTAGTGTTTTACATCATAGAGTTTAATTAATGATGGGTGAAGGAGATAAAAATAATTCAATTTAATCCCTTAAGAAGCTATCTTGGACAATGGTTTGTCAAGACCAGCACTGGCTGGTCTGAGTACACTTTACAATCAAAATTTGGGACAAACAAAAAACTAGTTTTTAATTATTTAAAGATTAAGTAAATACTGGGTGACTAGCACATGTATACTACTATGCTACTTAAAAAACACCCTATATGAAATCTTAGGAAAAGAAGATATAGCTGTAACTCATTTTCTATGGGAGTATTGAATATGAATAAATAAGCAATCAATAAAATGGTCAAACCATATCAGTACCAATTTTTCAATATATTATGGAATAGCCATTTTAAATAGGGCTTATTTAATATTTTAGGTCAGCAACCAAAAATAGTGTATTTGTCACAGGTGCCTAAAAGTAGCAAGGATTCAGATTTGCCCTAGAGAGGGTCTGGAATTACCAGGATTCAATCCAGAAAAAGTAAACCAGAATGAGCAAATGACACACACACACACACACACACACACACACACACACACGACAACAAATTCCTGGGGCTATGTACCACCAAGGAATTGTATGGGAATTAGGAGGAGAACCTAAAACTACTGAGACTGCGTAATCACTCATGAGATCTCTAAAAAAGAATATGACGGGCTGAATTAGCTTTTTAGGAACAAATATTACAGCAAAATTATCACACAAAGGAGCAGATAATGATGTATGTAGTAAAATACAGCAAGAGCTAACACTTATAAGTAAATGCTGAAATTGGATACAAATTACTAGCATTATCACCTCCTTTTGGAGGCCTTTTATTCATGCCACTCCTGAAAAGGACAGAAGTGACTACTTATTTATTTGTGTATCATCTATACCTTGTGCATACTTTAACCATAGAATCTGCATCATTTCAGTGCAATACTGGACTATGAGTGCCTTGACAGCAGTAGTGAGTTTGATCATTTTTTTATCCTCAGCATCTAATACAGTGTATAATACATAGTGGTTGTTTGGCTGTTTAATGATTCATTCTACTATGCATTCATTCCACATACATCTAATATTAGAATAAGTCAGGTTTTGTAAACAGGCAGTGAAATTTGTGATGAATTTCTATATCAGTATTAACGAATATAGATACAGATAGATCAAGAAAGTGATGACAAAGTCACCAAGATGGCAGAGGAGATACCAGTTTTAATCACCCCCTTCCTCCACATATACATAAAAAAAATCCCAAATATAGACAGCTATCCACAAACCCAAGTAGCCCTGGAAGGATTCAAGGACCCATTTAACAATCTGCAGCAACACAGTGGAGAAAAAAGAAAGAATATCTCCACAGAAAGGATCACTGATGAGATCAGCATACCTGAGAGGCCAGGAAATGTCTAGGAACAAAGATGAAAGGTGGAGGCTACTGGTATCACTACACAGTAGAAGCCATCATGGTCCCCAGTGGCCTGCTCTGCAGAGGACACTGGCCTCCCTTGCTGCTGAGGTAGCCAACAGCCATTTCTGCCAGGGAACCCCAGAGAGGGATACATGACTACAAAACTCTTTCATCTCAAGAAGAAGACATTGTTGAGCCACATGGAGAAAGAAGCCACCACTCTCAAAACTGGTGCAGGCTCCTGACCTCTAAGTCATGGCTGCTCCACTAGTGCCCGCACTACAGACCCAGTTTCTGTGTCTTCTCTGAGCTCAACCATACCTCAGACATTGGAGCTACTGCCACAGTGAGCTAGGTCACACCACAGGGCCCCGGAACCAAGGTTTCTCTCAGTGTGCCTATGCTCCGGACATCCACACAGTCACCACTGAAAGCTAGCCTGAGTTCTAGACTCCAGACCAGCTGAGTGGTTGTACTACACCCACCCACAGCTCAGACACTTGAGCCAATCACTGCCATAGTGAGCTAGCTCACATCCCAGGCTCTGAAGACAAGGTCCCTCTGAGCGTGCCTATGCTCCAGACACCAGTTCAGATGCTACAAATAGCTAGGCTCCACCCCACCCTTACAGCCACTGTAGCCTTGTGCAGCAGTAGTGGGTATTTGTACCTAGGACATTGGTATTACTATTGGCTTGGGCCCCAGAGCATGTCCCTCCAGATATGCCTATGCTTAAAGCCTTAGTTCTGTGGCCACTCCATGGGCATCACTCACTAGACATTAGTGCCACCTCAAGTGGGCCCACAAGCCAGACCCAATGCCAAAAGGGATCTACTCAGCAATGATTTCTCTTGTGGAAGAAAAAGAGACTGGGGGGACCCTAGCAGTTCTCACCACCAAAGACCTCAAACAGCCCTCACCACTGTTGTAGACACCCAAGGTATTGACCACTGGGGATCCCTGCAATCTTTGTCAACACTAATCTCAAATGACAAAGCTGCACAGGGACTATGCTCCTATGCCCTCATTGGAGCCAGAACCACTGCAATCCACCCAGCCATTGCTCTCACACCGTCCTACAGAGGAAGGTCTTTTCACATTGAAACCTGTAATGTCTGGAAGAGGCGATTGCTCTACCAACTGCAGAGACATCAACAAAAGGCAATAATAAACATGAAAAACCAAGGAGACATCTCATCACCAAAAGAACACAATAGTTTCCCAGTAGTTGACTCCAAATAAATGGAGATTTATACACTGCCTGACAAATAATTTAAAATAATTATATCAAGGAAGCTCAGCAACCTTTAAGAAAATACAAAGAAACAAGTGAAATCAGGAAAACAATAAAAGAACAAAATGATAAATTTAACAAGGAGATTAAATCATTTTAAAAACTCAGAAATTTTAGAGCTGAAAAATACAATGAATGAAATGACACAATACAATAAAGTGTCAATAGCAGAACTAATCAAACAGAAGAAAGAATCTGTGAACTTGAAGACAGGTTATTTGGTAAAGGTATAGATGGATATTCGAAGTTTTATTTGGTCAGCAGAGCATAAAATGATAGCATTAATTTTTATGCAGGTCAACAGCTTAATTAGTTATAGATACACTCTTTTTGGCCTATAGATCAACCAGTAACAACAAACACTTCCCTCCTTTTAAACCCTGAATGGCAAAGATCTAGTACAGTCTTCATTTGAAAAACTGCAATACAAGGATAAACAGTTTTAATTTAAAAATGATTCAAACTGCAAACTAAGCTAGAATTCGTGGAGGCTTTTTTTTTTTTCCAGCTATTTATTGTTCACATTTCAACAGACACAAATCCTGACTTCTAACTATGGAACCCAAGAACCACTGGGTTTTACCAACCAGTTTTCTGCTATGTAGTAACATCTCCATCTGCTGGAACTTTAGGTATCTGCTAATCCCATGATCCTGGAACCAGTAAAAATCCAACTTTTATTTGGAGGCAGAGGCAGATGTTATTCCACTTAATTCCATTTTAACAAATATTTATCACGTGCTTAAGATGTGCCATACCCTGTGCCAAGGGATGTAA
The DNA here is from genome assembly GCF_008728515.1 of Papio anubis. Taxonomy (NCBI): domain Eukaryota; kingdom Metazoa; phylum Chordata; class Mammalia; order Primates; family Cercopithecidae; genus Papio; species Papio anubis. The sequence goes on from NC_044996.1 coordinate 22,631,919, forward strand.
CTACCAGAACTGATTAAGCTAAACTACCTGCTATGAAGGAGTTCACAACCTGGTGGGGGAGACAAATGTGTAAATAACTACCACAACTCAATGAAATAAATGACATACTTACATGTTCCATCAATTCTGAGGTTGAGACAGTCAAGACCATTGAGAATAGTGTCTGGAAATGCAGGGGGATAGCTCTTTCCTGACAAAGGATATGTCTCCAGGACCAGCTGCATTTCTGCTCCTCCGTCAAACCAAAAGTTCAGGTGTGGAAAAGGGGTGCAGCTGAGTACTGGGATGCATTCAGGATACAGCTGCTAAATCTAACAATGGTTTATTTGGCACTATAAATGGAGCTGGATTCTGCCTGGAGGCCATAGACTGCCAAATCCTAATTTAAGACATTGCCTTTCAAAAAAATAGAATTAAAAAACTTCTAATGAAAATACCTTATGACTTAAATAATACAACACACACATTACCTTTAAATATGACCCATAGTATTTTGTCACATATGAGCTGTCACATTGACTCAAGACAGTTATTTCTTGCTGAATGTCTTCTATTTCATCTTCGGCTTCCTCAAGGTCTATGATTTTAATAGCAACGACTTGCTGGGTACGGTTATCAATTCCTTTGAAAACTTCCCCAAATGAGCCTTTCCCAATGCGCTCTAATTTTGTGAACAGTTCTTCTGGATCAGCTATGTTATTCTAAAGGGAGTGGGGAGAGAGAAAAAGAAAGAACACAAACGTTTTGAATCAGATTTTTTTAATGAAGGAAACTAAATCACATAAGACAATAACAAATTTTTGTAAAAGCATACAAACTTCTTTGACTCCCCATATGTGCTTTGTTAGAACAATTGTAATCCCAAACAGGCAGCTAGTCCATATTCTAGTGAAACACACACACTAACTGAGCTTAGCTGATGCTGCTACCACAAACATTCTCACACAGCAAATACAATCGGTGCATGCCAAAACATTAGGCACTTTTTGGAATAAAGCTGCTGATTATACACAATTTACATATTAATGCAAATGTAGCAATAGTGGGAGAATATCTAACCTAAGCTAAGGTGAACTGTTTTAAGTTTCTAACATTCTGCCAATATTACCTTTTAACTCTCCTCTCTCTCCAACTCGCATATCCCAATCATCTTAGCTCTACTTCCAAACCGCCATCTAAATAATACAGACCGCAAAAGACTCCAGGCTTTACAGGTCTTTGTTTTTCTTTAGTTGGAATCTTATCTATGTGAAATGTTATCATCAATAGCTGAACTAAGATTCTATACCTTTGTACTAATTGCTAGTAATCATGAGAAAATGGTAATACATTGAACTTTCACAACTCATCTCACAGTGAAGATCCAGAATAATTTAACACTTCAATAAAATCTGGAATAAGCATAGGCTTTTAAGGTTAACAAATGTATAGGCATGACTTAGATTTATAAATTCACTGTTGTTTCCTGATTCAGAAATATTCTGTATCTTATAATATACAATTTTGAATTAAAATTTTACCCCAAGACAAACTTTATATACTTATACTTACTTAAACTCATATTGCTGGAAATATACTGCTGATCAAGTAGAAACTCAAGATGGCCAACCCTGCCAAAAGCACATTAAGTGCTTTATTAATCAAAAACTTTGAGTTTCTTCAAAATATAGGAGGATTCTATCAAGTTCTGGTGAGCTGTGTCTAATTTGTCAACTGTACATAGAATATCTGTTCATTTACTACAATTTTACCTAGTTTCATTTTATCGTCAATTTCAGAAGACTATTATGGAGTCAGCCTGTCCCTTTTATCTTCCTTATTAGACAAAGAGGCCACTGAAAATATTGTTTTTCTCTTATCAAGTTCTTTGCACCATGATCACCAAATGGACACACTACTACTCCAGTAAACCACTACCTTTTGAGGTAACTCCAAGACCCATGACTGCTTTTAAAGAATTTTACCAAGTTCTCTTTTTACACAGCCTAAAATACAGTTTGTACATGACCTGTTTACCTTATAAGCTTCCCCATTCTTTCTGATTGGATGTTTTTCCATTTCTAAAAGTTGTACTTTCCATATAGAAGTCTCTGAAACTGCAAGCTACTTGTGTATCCCCACCCACCTCCAGTACCCACATGGAACAAACACATCTTGAGCTTTCCATACGGGCTTTTAAAAATAGTTTAGGCTTCTAGTAGGTTGCAAATGCATTTTTAATGCTCATATTTTGTTATAATACCCTCTCAAAAACTTGAGTGCCATCATTATTGATTTCCTTGGTGTCCTCTTTTACCAAGACCTTGTATTTCATTGTGACTACTAATACATAGTGGCTAACCCACAGTTACCTCTTCCTACTTTTGGTGATGGTTCTTGGTTTTGTAATACCTTGTGGAAAAAATACTTACTACATAGTTTGGTGATGGGTTCACTCCTTATAAATTCCTTTGGAAAAAAAGTATTTCCGTTTTCCTGACACAGTTATAAAACAATTCTAAAATTTGGAAATGTATCATTTATTTGAAGACACATAGGATATATCTTCTGATAAGACACTCTGGGAAGTGTATGTATTCATTAACTTTAAACAAGAATCTTCTGTTATTAAGGAACAAAAACGAAATCTTCATCTTCCTAATTAGTGTTTTAAAAGGATTTGATTGAAACAGTCAACTTGAGGGAGGATACGGCTGTTCCTTGCTTCCTACAATAAATGGGTTCTTGCAAATATGTAAATCAAAAAATTTAAAACCAGGTCACATTTTGCATTTTAAAGAAGCACTGAAGTAAACCCTAATCCATGGATATAGTTTAAGATTTTAAATTGAGGAATAGCAAGTTAGACACAGAAAAAGAGAAAGATCCATCATTTACACAATGTTTGCACTTCCTACTCTTTTATTTTGGGTCTAACACTGCTCCTACAAAACACCAACTTTCAGAGTGGAGGGAATCATGAAAACAAGATTTCACTAATATAACCTCACTTCCCTAGCTAGCTAAGGGATAGAGACCCCTGCCACATTTACTAATCGTGAATCCCTGATAGATAATACAAAAGTTATAATTCCCCCTTCATCATTTTAAACTAAAGTATCCTAAGTCTTTGTTAAGACAGGTTTCCTTCCTGTTTTTAGCACAAGGGCAAAGATCAAGTAAATAAATAGCAAACATCCCAAGGAATGCAATTAAAAGCCACTTAAATAAAGAATCTAGTTTGCCTAATCATTCCCATCATTCTTTGGAACCTCTGAGAAAAGTCAGCTCCCAAATCAAATATTCTTTTAAGATTACTGAAATTCCAACCCAAATGCCCATCAATGACAGACTGGATAAAGAAAACGTGGCACATATACACCATGGAATACTATGCAGCTATAAAAAAGGATGAGTTCATGTCCTTTTCAGGGACATGGATGAAACTGGAAACCATCATTCTCAGCAAAGTAACACAAGAAGAGAAAACCAAATACTGCATGTTCTCACTCATAAGTGGGAGTTGAACAATGAGAACACATGGAAACAGGGAGGGGAACATCACACATCAGGGCCTGTCAGGGGGTAGGGGCTTGGGGAGGGATAGCATTAGCAGAAATACCTAATATAAATAACGAGTTGATGGGTGCAGCAAACCAACAGGCACATGTATACCTATGTAACAAACCTGCACGTTCTGCACATGTACCCCAGAACTTAAATATAATAATAAAAAACACTGAAATTTCTAAATATTCCTTACCTCTACTGCAAAAATCACAATGTATTAACTCTATCTGCGTTTGTATTGCCTTCTCAAAGCTGCCCCCAAAAAAGAGCTCTATGTTCTGTAGTGTCAAATAGGAGGAACTGCTAAATTAACCTCATATTGACTTATTAATGGCAGACGACTTCCACATGCCATACCAAAACAGGGCTACAAAAACGAAAACCTCACAGATACACCTCCTCAGGACAATCAGATTACTCCTTGGCCCTGTTTTACCTGTTATTTAACTTGAATTTGCACTCTTCAGCTTTAAGTACACTGTTAGAAATTTAAGTCTTATTCAGAAGGTATCATTACCACTAAAACAACAATAACAACAACAACTATTTAGTATGGAAATATTCTGAAGAAAGTCCAGAAGGAAACAATGTTAAGTGAACATCTTGTTTGTCTTCTGTGTAAAGTCAGGAGCAGATAGAAGGCTTCTTGGATACTTAAACCACAGAAACAGAGAGCTGAAAGAACTCTTACAAGTTCTCTAAGTGCTCTCTGATCCTGGCTATACATTAGAACTGCTTATATCACTTTTAAAATGTGGATACTTAGGCCTTACCCCAAAACTACTGATTCAGCCTATCTGAGATTGGGGCCTTGCAAGCAATACTTCTGAAAAAGCATCCCAAATGATTCCTGTGTAGTCATTTGAATATTAGTCTTGACATCAGCACTTGAGAACCACTAAGCAGATGGATGTGAAATTTGTATCCCTGATTACAGGGAACCAATTATCCTTATTTTTCCCAGGCAAGCATATGGGTCTCATTTAATTTTGTACACTAAAAGTGGACAACTTGGAGATTAAAGTAAAACCAAGAGGACTTTGGCATTTACTATACATACCTATATTTTTAAAAATGAAGTCTGCAACACTTCTTCTAAGGACATGTCTCTAAAATTAGCACTGGTGACCCTTGAACAACATGGGTTTGAACTGTACAGGTTCACTTACACACGAATTTTTTTCAACCAAACACAGATCAAAGATACAATATTTCCTGAATGTGAAACCCATGTATAGGGAAGGCTGACTTTTCATATATGTGGGTTCTGCAGGGTCGACTGCATGACTTGAGTATGCACCAATTTGGTATACACAGGAGAAGAAGGTATCCTGGAACCCCGAGGGATGACTCAAGATTAGAAACACAATGTTTGTCAAAACACAAGCAATATATCCCATACTCTTTGTGCACATATTATTAAACATTGTTTACACCCAATATAGTCTATGTATCATCGATAGGGCCTATAATAGGTTAAGATGTGATTGATGACACACTTTTGAGGATAACAGCCAACACTGATGAAGGATAAAAGTTTAGATCTAGTTAGTAGAAAATGGGTCAACTTGTGGAGGGGGGCATTAGGAATTGGTGGCCAGGAGAAACAAGAAAATTGAAGACAGATTCAGAATGAGTCTTGGAGTTCTCACAGAATGGGGACCTGGAGAGCAAAATGTGAGAAAGAATCAAGGTAAAAAAACTAGTTCTTTGAATTTGAGCAAGCTAACTAAGACCCCCAGTAAGACTCTGGGACTGAGAGTAAAAACATAATAGATGTAAGGAAGAGGAGGCAGATTTCTCACAGGATTTGACCTGGAAGGGTTCAACTCAGGTGTCCTAAAAGAACCTTCCAGAACTAAGAACCAAGTTGAGTAAGGTTGAATTGTTTTGCACTTGCCTTCCTACCTTAATAAAGCCCATACTATGAATGCTCTAGCTATAAAATAACTTTTTGCATTTCACAAAGGGACTGGCCCGTGTGTAGGCCTATCAGTGACTCATTGATGAGGAGGAGTGTTACAGGAAATAATGAGCAAATAATGTGCTAATGATATCAAGGCTTAAAAGAAGATTTCTTACTTCCTTGAAATCCTCAAGTGGGAACACCAGGAGTGACTTGAAGTGAATACAAAGTGCCCTGACAATCACAGAGAGCAACTAAAAACTTCAGCCTAACAATGTACTAAACTAGAGATACACCTAGTTAGCTACCTGTTTAAATTTATCAAATCAGTTCTCCCAGGCTAGAGATGAAATGCTTTTCTGTATTACTTCCATGTACATACAGTTTCCTGTCATCTAAGAAGCAGAATGCATACAAATAAAAGTCATTCTCTAGTTGGTTTATGAGTCTCAAATTAAATTACTATTCTACTATGATCGCCTGTGTTAAGATTTTTCACTTGCCCTTATGAACATTGCCTAAAATGTTTGCTGAGTGTTTCCTAATCAACATATCATTCTTTTTTTTAAAAAAAAAAAAAAAAAAAAAAGGAGATTTAGGCCAGGTGCAGTGGCTCATGCCTATAATCCCAGCACTTCCGGAGGCTGAGACAGGTGGATCGTTTGAGCCTAGTTGAGTCCGAGACAAGCCTGGGCAACATGGTGAAACCCTGTCTCTACTAAAAAAGAAATACAAAAAATTAGCCAGGCGTGGTGGCACGTGCCTGTTGTCCCAGCTACTCAAGAGGCTGAGGTGGGAGGACCACCTGAGCCTAGAAGCGCGAGGCTGCAGTGAACCATGATCGCACCACTGCACTCCAGCCTGGGCAACACAGTGAGAGCCTTTCTCAAAACAAAACAAAACAAAACAAAAACAAAACAAAACAAAAAACAAAGGAACAACAACAAAAAAAACAAAAACAAAAAACCCCAGAATTTTAAAGTCAACCAGCCATATAACTCTTACTAGTGCTGAGTTGGAGAAAACAGGACACTATCTTTTTTTAAGTGCCAGATATAATCCAAATACAATTGACTGCTCTCTCAATCACAGGCTTTTAGAAATGGAGGGAAATGTATATAGGTCATTCAATCCAACTCTTTATCATCACCATCAGCAACAAGCACTTATTGTATACCCGTTTTGTCCTAAGCTAGGATCACCAAATGGAAGCTATGTAATTTAAGGCCATTTACGTTAAAATGAAGGTAAGTCTTAGAGAAGTTAAGAAGAGATACAGAGTCTTGAGGTTAAAAGAATTAGATAATCTTTGAGATGAACAGGAACTTAGCAAACTTGTTGTCCAAAATCTATTTTTACAGGGAGGAAACTATACCCTGGAGAGGTTACAAATTGTTCAAAGATATAAGTAGTTAACTAGTAGCGAAGCTTAAATTTGAACGCAAATCTCCTGATTGTCATGTCTAAGGTTCCTTCACTACAGCTTGGATTTATTTGTAATTTAAACTATACCCCCTTTTGCTATAAAACCAAAATTATTTTCCATTATAAAGAGATCACACAATTGTCCAATGTCTACTCCGTACTATCCCAATGCTTAAAGAATTTGAAAAATTTAAACTTAAAAGAATTGGAAAAATTTTAAATAGGACTTTTCTATATTTCAACTGATATAATTTTTATTAATATTTTTAAATTGACAAAATTGTATGTATTTATCATATACAACAAGATGTTTTGAAATATACAGCATATACATTGTGAAATGACTAAATCTAGCTAATTAACATGCATTACATGCTATATTTCTTATCTTTGTGGTGAGAACACTTAACATCCACTCCATTAGCATTTTTCAATAATACAATATGTTATTATTAATTATATCACCATGTTGTATAGTATATCTTCTGAACCTACTCCTCCTAACTAAAATTTTGTATCCTTTTACCAATCATTTGCAACAACATGGATGATCCTGCAAGACAGTATGCTAAGTGAAGTAAGCTAGGCACAGAAAGACAAATACTGCATTATCTCATTCACATGTGGAATCTAAAAAACTGACCTCATAGAACTAGAGTAGAATGGTAACCAGACTGTGGTGGTTGGGGGTTGGTGGGAAAGATGTTGCTGGAAATGATATAATTTTTATAATTATTGAACCACTATGCAATTGATTGGCCCCCATATGTATGCACAACTACCAAATATTTCATATCACAATTTTAAAGAAAAATGATCTGTAAGTAATCTTGACTTTCTGGCGTTTCTCAGACTATTTTTTTTCCATGTCAATAACCAGATTGGAATGGGTTAGCCTCTAGAGTGTAGGAGATAAAGTAGTGATGCTATGCCATATCATGATTCCCATAGGATCCAATGTCAAGAAGCCAACAGCTCCAATTCCAGCTTTATCAGTGATTTGTTGTAGACTTCAGTAACCCTTAATACTAAGGTTTCCAGTTCTGTTCATTAAAAAACCCTCACAAATTGATGAAATTGTCCAGGAATAAAAAACAACATTTAGCATCAACTGTTAATTTTGTGCTAGGTTTATGCAGGCCTAGAATTGTTCAAATGACCATGCATGCTCAGATTACTTTAATAATCAGAAGGATAAAATAAACTCCTGACAAAATTTTCTCAACCTTTGAAGAATGTGATGTTAGCAGAGTAATTTTTTACTTTGCACAACTTCAGGTTCATATTACAAGTTATCACATAAAATTTTATGGAATTCTTAAGAGATCTCTATGATTTATATTTCTGAAGTAAAATACTTAGCTCCACTATATTTTGCATATGACAGAATAAGAACTAAGATAAAAATTAAGTATGTCTGTATATGTTTCAAATTAAACATGAAGAATTTGGCTTGAAGTTAAATTTCTTTATGCAGACAGTCATTTAAGTTTGTATTTCCATATTTATAAGGACTCAAAATATTTTAACTAAGTGTACAATGAAAATGGTATTAGCTTACCTATTTTTACAGTATACTCACATTTTTACATCTTTCTCAAAGTTTATTATAACTTGCCTTTGCAACATAAAGTAGCAGTCAAATTCCCAGATTTTACATGCATGAAATGAGATAAATGAAATGTAGTAGAATATGTCATTACATCAACCCTGGGCTTCCTTGTGGTCATCAGACAGCGTTTTATCAACTCACAGTTGACTCCTTATCTTTACCTACCCACTTAAAAGGCAGTTTTGAGATGAGTGAGGCAACAGCACTCCAACCCTGGTCTCAATGGTGAAGCATAAAGTCAAAGGTCTAACACAGTATTATTTCGTACCATTAAGGCAACTGTTTAAACTTTCGGCAATTTTGTGCATAGCAACAGGAAAAACGTGTTCATAAGGCAGAAATAAAATTAAATGTATAAGTACTTTTTCATTTTCTCTTTGTTTTATTATTCTTATTTTTAAATGCATCTCATTAGCAAAAATACTTAGAATGGAGATATTTTAGTAAAGGATAACTTCATTAAAATTATTACAAAAGATTTTGACATAGCGTATGAATAACATAGCAGTTTGAGGAGTTTCTCCTGATTAATAATTTTGAGTCTACTTCCTCTTTAAGAACAAAAGAATAATTGATAATATTCCTTCATCTTAATTCCTCCTACTCAATAGAGGATAGGAGAACAGCTTCCTCTGCCTCCTAACTTGCATTCCTCTTTTTACCCGAGCTCAGATCAGAGGAAAAGAACAAGGAAGCAAGCAGGATACATTCTGGGATGCGAAGAATGCTGTTCTTTACATGTTTGTAAGACAGTTCATTTTACAATGGGGTAAAGAAGAATGAGACATTGCTTTGATTCTATTGTCACTTAACCACATATCACATTTTTCCAAAGAAAAATAAAATATAGAAAGAAAGAGAATAAATGTAATAACTTTCCTTATCTTAAAAATCCTCAAGCAAGAACCAAAGTAATAATAGGCAGCACTTTCATTAGCTCCATTTCCCAAATATGTAGGTCTTTACATTCCTGTTATTTTAATTAAAACAAGAAACGTCAGATTATTTTGTTCAACCAGGTAAATCACCTTTGGATATACGCCCTTTTAAGTGAAAAGAAATAACTAATTTTTTTTTTTTTTTTTAACTGACTCTCTGGGATCTGAAGTTCCCTTAAACCTTTAATTATATCCGTGGGTAAAGGGAAGGAAACATCCTGCAAACAATCACATTCTTCTCTCAATAAACCAAAAGTCAAGGCTATCATCACAATAAATGCTGGATGCAAATTCCATTGCATCATTTAGCTAATTCCTCTCTGACCTTACAGCCATTCCAAAGGAAAAAGGAGGTCTGGTTTCTCATAAGTACTACAGAGGTAAAGAGAGCAGAGAGGTCAGGAAAAAATTGACTTAATTTCACTTATCTTGAAAATTACAAGAAATCAGTGATTTAATGTCGATTTCACCATCTGTATGAGGGAGAGAGGTGGATTCAATCTTTAAATTCCTTACTGCTCTGAAGCTGTGTGAATCTGTGAAGTATTAGAAGCCAAGTCCCTTTGTTCTCCTTCCTTGATCACTAGCAATCACCAACCCTAGTTTTGAAACAAGGTAATGGATTCATTGGTATTGGCCGTGTGGCCAAGCCTATAACAGCACACAATAGCTCAAATGAAAACTATATACCACTCCATTGTTCCAGTAAGAAATTCAAAATCACTAGTAGACCGTATTCAAGCCCCAACACTCTAATACTGTAATGAAGTTGGCCTAGACACCAAGAATAGATAAAGAGCAGCAGAATGAGTCATTATCCAGACTGATTTCTCGTCTTTCACACTGGCCATGTCCCATTATATACACATGACTGTACCGGAGGAAATCAAGGGGTTCACACAGCTCATACAGGACCTAAATAAGGACCTAATAAGTTCAGCTCATACAGGAACTAAAGTTCTGTTTGTCTTTCTCTCCTTTAGGTGTGAAGTAAATTCACTCAGAACATAAAGTAGTACTCAGAAAGTAACATATATATACACATATATATATATGTTTCTCTATATAGATCTATATACATGTTTCTCTGTATATATAGATATATATCTATAGATCTCTCTCTATATATATAGATATATATATAGATCTCTGTGTGTGTGTGTGCGTGTGTGTGTGTGTGTATAAAGAGAATTTGAACACCCAGTGAAACTAAGTGTCCAAAGGGAAATTTCCAGGGATATCTTAACATATTTCAGGCCCAATGCTTCAGTAGGTAATACCTTAGACATACAAACTTAAATACAGTGATCCATTAGGAAATGACTCTATTTTTAAATTTTTGAGCCTTTGACTCATGCCATTTTCTCAGTCTACAATACCTTGCTTCTCCTTCTCCATCTCTGAAAATTGCAGCATCTTTAATTAAAAACAAAACAAGCCTTCTCATCCCCCTAGGGGAACCTGATTAACCAATCCATTGCTTCATCTTCTGCCCTCCCACAGGCCTTTACTTGTGCCTCCATTGGAGCACACATTTTACTATGTTTGCATTCTCTTTCATTGCCATGACTTTCTATTTTCAATAGTAGGTTTATTAAGGATAGGGCTCTGCCTTACTCAGTGGCAGCTATCCTCACAGTATCCAGTATGGCCCTTTATAGACCATGGCCGTTGGATGATTGCAGGGTATTTACCTGGGGGCCCTCCTAAAATGAAATCTTTGGTGTGTGATTGTCTTTTTATTTGCAACTTGACTTCTGACTTTTGGCGAAAGGGAGATTATATTCAATAAACTGACGGATGTTAACATAGGTGTGAAATTTTAAGTCAATCCCTATTTTCATGTGATTAACATAATAAAAACTTTGCGAAATCACAACTTTGAGATTTTTTTCTTTCAACTGGAGAGAGTTCTTTGGGTTGCAAAACAGCAATTCTCGAAAGAATATGGAGCTATACTCAAAGAGGAGTTGGTAGTAGCCACACACACAAGGATGCATATCAGTGGTATATAAAAATCTGATTCTAGAAGCACATCTGCAATCACTATTAACCAGAACCACATGACTACTGTATGTCCTGGAGCATCCAGGATGATTTCATACTGTAATGCAAAGATTAGAGGCCTTGAAGAGCCACAGTTTGCATACCACTCTGCTGTAAATTTCTTTTCATTTCATTGTGCTAAATACATATAGAAATACACATAGAAATACACAATTCAACCAGGCATCAGGTTTAACCATGAGCATTAATGTTAAAATTACAGGAATTATTACTGACTAAACAGGACATTACATAAATATGGCCTGAGATTGATAACAAGACCTAACTATAAAATATTCATTTGGAAAGGGGGAAAAGGCCATACAATGAAAGAAAGACAAAGACTCTCTTAATATATAAATGATAAAACAGGTATCCTAATTTATTCAGGCCATTATTTAATCAAACCCACACAGGGCACTTTGAAGTGACAGATGCTGAGAGCCTCATTTTATGCTATCCATATTAGAGGGAAAATAAAAGGATGTCATTCTAGTACTTTCAGAAATAAATGCCTTTGGTTAGAATCTAAGGCAGCAGCCCCTTATAGCAAATATCGAACTATCATGGGTAATGTTATGGTGAATCTTTAGCACACTTATTAAAATGCATTGGATTAAAACAAAATTGATTTGCTCACTGCCTATCTTTCTTCTAGATGTGGAACTCCAATTAAAATCAATAGGTTTGAAGCTTGTAAGCACAGCACTAAATTATTAACACCATGAGTTCTTTTAGAAAATTAACACTGATTGAAAAAGTGGAATTTTACATAGACTTACCTTTTCATTCTTAATGAGAAAGTGGCTGCAGAATAATTTCCCTCCAACATTTTCCTCCTTAATCAAATCTATATTCTGAACGAATTTAATCAAATAGTATTTATTAAGAGTTACCCAATGGAATCATAGGACTAGGGAAAATTATCTCTTGGGTCCTGCTGGCTTTAACATTTTATGATCAAAAGAAAATGATATTGATGGCATGATGGCATCAATAGCAAATGATTTTAATCTTGGCAAAAAGAGAGGAAGTTATTGAACAAAAGAATGGTCTCTAGTCTTTCAATAACCACCTTTTCATTTTCCCAAAGTGAAAAATAACATCAAAGTCTGTGTTTATGTGTGTGTATATGTGTGCAGGGCTAAACAAATGTTTATTGTTAGTTTTTATTACTCTAATTCTTTAAAATATTTGGAACAATGCATTAATAAATAAGAATACACTTAAAAACCAAGTAAAATGGTATGTGTGTGTGTATGTGTGAAATAGTTGTACCTGAAAGCCTAAGAAGAACTACTACAAATGAACAGAAAAGCTCCGTACTATGCACCATGATACAGTCAATATATATGAGACAGTAGCTTGCATTAACAATACAGGGCTGAGATTTCAGCAGTCTCACTGACAATTTTATTATTGCTGTTCCCTTTCCTTTGCATGGGGAATACCACTCATTTTGGGGAAAAAGCACTAAATGTTGTTATATTTTCACTTTCCCAAATAATTCCAGTTCAGAAGACTCTTCTACTTTTTGTTGTGAGTTAATCTCCTCTTGAAGGTCCCCACATTTTCTTTAAGATTTCTGAAACCTATCTCCATCCTACCCCATTGTCCCCATTGTCAATAGCACTTGTAAATATCTTAATCCCAATCTCTAGAGGTACAAATTCACCCATTTTTACACCCATTGATCTGTGCTGACATTGCTGAAATTACCAAAGCACAAATTAAATGTTTGACAAATCAAATGTTCAAATAGAGGAGAAAATGCTACTGAAATTATGAGATATCTACTGAGTTGAATCTTTTAACAAATATCATTTCAAACATAAAGCTATTTCCATGTTCTCAACACAAATATGACTAAGTTAATTTTTGCTAATATAAATACAAAGCATTATATTAGTTGATATTTATAGTCCTTGTCTATTTAGAAATCAATTTAACAAAATTGTAATTCTCCAATTGTGATAATCAACATCTAGTACTAAATCTAAACACATGTACAAAAGTTGATCTTTTTCCTTCAGAAAAAAATGCTATATAGTCTGTTTAAGAACGTTAAAAAGCAGTAAGACCAGAAATGACCCTTATAAAATACTTGGCTTTTAAAAAGGTTTTATAATGAGTGATTTCTAGCTGGGGGTGGAGTGGGGAGAGCAATGACAAATAAGTAAACTCAGGATGGAGATAAATGACAAAGTTCCTTAATAAGTTCTTAAATTGCTATAGCCAAAATCAGCTTGATGAGCAATTCTAAGTAATTAAAATCATTTGAACACTGTCTACCCAAAAAGATCAGTGATCTACAACTTGAGCTGGTGAGCTGGTTTGTACCCCATCATTTTACAATCCTAACCAGAGAGAAAGTACTATTCATCAAACAAATCCTCACTGCCTACACCAAAAGGACTTATAAAACATTTTGGAAAATGAAACCTTAGAATTCCTTTTGTTCTTTCTTGCCTTGGCTAATTTCATTTCTCCCCTTTCTTTCCCTTATTTACACCCAGTCTGAAAGCCATCTCAGCTATCTAGTACTGCCTTTCCTGACCACCTCAGCAAGCCTGGCTTGACTCATCTTTCCTCGGAATTTCTGGTCAGGCTAGTAGGGAGCCGCTGAAAGCTTTCAGCAAATGAGTGAAAAAATAAAGGTTGTGTTTTAGGTAACTGCATCATGTCTACACGCAGCCTGGAGTCTACTTAATGACAAAAGAATGGTGTGACAAAAGAAGAGATGATGTCTGATATTTTGCAGGAAAAAACACTGATAGAACTTCATGATTAACTGAATACGGAGATAAAGGAAATCAGCAGCAAATTACAAATAAGTGCTGATGGTCATTTTCTTTCCTTTGATAATTCTGTGACATACCAATACGTGTTTTATGGTGGATGGTACCTCCCCCACTAAATCAAGTAGTCAAGTGGCATTGGTAAAGCCTGATTACTTCATATGCTATGATCTAATAATTTTATGCATTTTTGATTAAGTATTATCCTCCTTACTTCAGACAAGGTACCTGAGATGTTAATTGTAGGGTGAAGACACTTACTCAGTACAAGGAGGAAACAAATGTGATTATATCTGACACTTAACACTCCCTATTCACTTTCCTTCTCTAATAGATGTGGCCATCTAATTTTAAATACTGAGAAAAGCAATTAAGCTTCTCCCCTGTCCTCCTTTATATTACTTTATAAAATTATCCCACTTTTATTTTCCTTCTCTAGAAACTGAGAAAAATATTTAAATGTATCTGCATGCAAACATATAAATGTAATTTATCATTCATTGTCATTACCAATACAACATTCTATGTAATTCCATGGTTAAAGTGTATCTCTAAAAAGCAAACAGAAACATATCTGCCTATTTACTCTGATCTGAGGTCTTTCCTTGAATTAAGCATCACAATAATGGAAGCAATAGGCAAGTCAGTTACCTTAGTAAAGTGAAAATCTTCTCTATTGTCATGCTATATCCACAACCTCAGTGAAAGTACTATAAAATGCTTCCTTTCTTTAGATCAGCAATTCTCAGTCTTAATGCCCCAAGGCAGGGATCGGCAAACCTTTCCTGTAAAGGGCCGGATACTAAATATTTCAAGCTTTGTGGGTCAGGTACACTTTACAATCTCTGAGTCTCTGTCACATCTTTTTAAAATAACCCTTTTAAAATATAAAAAATATTTTTAGCTTGCAGGCCTCACATGACTAGGTCACAGACAGTATTTGGCCCTTAGATATAGTTTGACCACTGCTACCCTAAAGAATTCTTGTATGTAAAAAATTAACTGCTCTATGGTGCATCTAGAATTGGGCTTCCTTATATGTCCTTCTTGAGAGAATTGAGAAGACAGTAACTAAAATCATTTTCTGTTTTATGGTTCATATGAGGAATTCTGGTTGAGAAAGACTGCATTCAATTAACAAAGCTCCAAAAGCACTACTGGAAGATGGTAGATGATCATTATTTTCCAGAAATACAGGGAATCAAAATATTTGTCAGGGAGAACCTAACAATCCAAAATTTCAAAGAACTTTCCTTTTGTCCAAAGCATAAGCCAAACATTATAGCCTTTCTACCTCTTAGCAGAAAATTCATTACACACAGTAAAAGCATAATTACACATTCACTGCTTCAGTTAAAAATTATTTACATCAAATTCAAAATTTGCCTGGAATGAGTACCTGATCCCTTCAATATATAAAATGTTGTGTGTACCCTGTCTTTTACAAATAATAACCTAGTCCCAACTCCTGAGTAGAATCTCCAAAACTCAGTTTTAGAGCTTAAGGATTACCTATGCAATCCCTTTACTTTACATTTGCAGAGAGGCACACAGGCAATTTCACAGTATAGTGGAACAGCATACACTACATTCTTCATTCATTCTAGTAGGAGGAAATGATTTAGTGTCCTATCAGGGAAAAAAAAATAAAAAATCAAGCTCTGGAGCCACTTGGCCATATTAAATAAAAAGTATTCTTTCACAATTAACAGATAATCTTTCCAGGTAAAGAAATTTTTAAAAAATATCTAAAATGTGCTTTATCTTTCAACCAAGATCACACCTATACTATAATTTCATGATGCACTACCATCAAAAATACACCCCAGAGTAATCAAATTAAAACACTTCTAGTTACACAGACTGACCCAGAATCCAGGCATGTGGGTGGACAAAGGGAGAGAACTGACTCTATCTTGGAATAGGATAGAGAAAACAGTGTTTTTGTTTGTTTGTTTGTTTGTTTTAAGCATAAAGACATTTATACCTTTTAAACTACTGTAAAGTTAAAAGTTAATAATGTAAACAATACAGTATGTAGTATCTGCAAATATTCCTAGAAAAAAGTAATTGGACTACTACTATTTAGAACTCTTAGCCAAAACATAAATCAAGTGGTGCTAAAAAGTCATTAGGCAAACTTATTTTAGAGTATATATGAGATGCTACTCAGCCTTGAAATGCTCCACAGAACTGTTTTAATCATTCCCCAAGGGAGATGTTTAATGCCAGAACTTACTGGAAAAATAACAATGATATTAAGTCCAGTCATTTTAAAATGAGCCTCCTCTTTAGCCCCCCGCTCCCCACAAAATAGCAGTTCAAATTAGCCAAGTAAAATCAAGTGAGAGATATTCTGGCATCTTTCTTTATTAATGAAAAGTATTCATTTTGGCTACCAAGGGAAAAAAAAAAGGCCACCCAAAATGACTCCAAGTGTCTAGAAACAATTTATTGGTCCAATACACATGCTACCAAAATTGCACATCTTAAATAGAAAAGCAACTGTAATCACCATTCCCATTATGTTACATCTTTTCCCTGATCTTGCACAAGCTTTCTACCAACCAAAAAGGCTCTTTAGACATTTTCTTGCCATAACAAATTAATTATGTAATGTCACTTTTATCACAAAAGTCACACACAACAAGAAAAAACGAATTACTATTACCTCCCCAATTTCCTTTTCTGTTAGCTTTTTCTCATCTCTGCAGAAAGTAGAGAAATTTCCCATTCTAAAAAAATACAGAAAGAATTCTCAATCTTTAAAGCAAAGGATTACTTTTCCCCTTCCTTGGAAATACTGTTTTTCTGTTCTTCCAGAGTCCAACACCTTTTCCCTCACCTACATTTTCTGTTTGCTCATGAGGCAGCAGTAATCCTCTGTTATTATGAAATTCTACCTTCCCTAAGCAGGGTTTACACCGCAGCCTCCAAAAACGATGCCTGAACCTCAGCAGATAGAAGATCCATAGCAACGGCCGTAATAGTTTTTTTTCACTTGCTATTACCAGAAATCACAGTCCAAAAAGACGACCATGGAGGTGTCACCTATGCTAAAACCTCGAAATTGATTCATTATTTAACTAGCTGAATCCCACGTTTTCATTTTATGTGCCCTTTGAGAAGCCTGTGACAGAGTAAAAAAGATCTTTCAGTGACAGTCACCATTTTTCATGAAGAGATAAATAGTTAAAAAAAAAACAAAAAAAAAAAAAAAAACAAAAGAACGCAGCTCTCCGGGTACAAGATTTTGTTTGTCACAGAAACAGAATTCAATGCCTAGTCCCTTCCATTCTCTATCCCTTAGAATCTATAGTGTTAAGTACTTATAACAATTTGAGCTTCAAAATAAGAGCTTAGACAATGATGACAAGTTTCTATGAAGTAGAAGTCATTCGTTTACTGTCCACATATCTCTGATTTTACTAACAAGTAAACAAATATATATCAAAACAGTTCCTTTAATGCAATGATTCTCTGCAAAATTATTCTACAGGAAAAATTAAGCAAAGAATTGAAAATCTTGATAAATATAATCCTAGATAATGTTCAATTCAATCCTAATTCACTAAAACTGCTTAACATTGGTACTGAATTTCATTAAAAACCATTTCCCATGATCTGTACTCTGTATGTTATAGACTGCTGTGAGTTCAATTTCTTCAGGAATACTAAGAGTTTAAATATCAAAGGTAGAAAGAACTAGCCACGATAAACGTGCAACATGTGCTACAATAAAAGTGCGTCATGTGTAAAATACTGACAATGCTATTATATATTTAGACATAGGTACATACTCACATGTTTTTACCTTCCAGTAAATGAGGCTTTAAATGAGGTAAAGAATTCTATGTATTTTCCATATATTTTCATATAATAAAAATATTTAGCAAGTCCATGGACACCACAATTTTTACTGAATACATATTTTTACATAAATTACATTGATTTCCTTTAATTTGCAGACCTTCTTAAATGACATTTTCAAATGATATTTTTCTGCTCCTTGAACTTGGTGACCATCCTGTTATTCATTTTTATTTTGACAATGAATTTTTCTACTTTTAAAACATAGTTGTATCTACTATTAGTATAGTTTATTAAAAACTCTGTAGGCAAATATTGAGCCTTATTTTTAAAAAATAGATTAAAAGTATTTTCAAATGTAAAATATACTTCATGTGCAATACACATTGAGGGTGCATATATACATTCATTCATCTATCCATTTATCTATCATTATCCCCAACAAATCTTCACAATAAAGTGTGAGGTATAAGGTAAACATATCAGCATTTTTACATCCAAATAAATTTAACTCCCTGAAGAGGAAGCAAGTCACTTAGGGATTCTAGTGATAATTAAATACAGCTTAAATTATTATTATTATTTTGAGATAGCGTCTCACCCTGTAGCCCAGACTTGAGTGCAGTGGTGTGATCTCAGTTCACTGCAACCTCCGCCTCCCAGGTTCAAGCGATTCTCCCCCCTTAGCCTCATGAGTAGCTGGGATTATAGGCATGCGCCACCACACCCAGCTAATTTTTGTATTTTGAGTAGAGGCAGGGTTTCACCATGTTGGCCAGACTGGTCTCAAGCTCCTGACCTCAAGTGATCCATCCACCTTGGCCTCCCAAAATGCTGGGATTACAGGCATGAGCCACGGAGCCCAGGCAAACTTTTTTAAGAGAATATTTCTTCACATGCTTTTCTACATCCTCATTGGTAGCAAATCTTTGATTCTGAAGGATGGATTCATTTTTGTTGGTTGTGTGTTCATTTTAGAAATTGAAAAGTGATTTAGGTCCAAAGTTGGTGAATGAGGTGGGTAAATCAAGTTTGCTCACATTGTTTGGTGTTGCCCTACGTGCTTCTCTTATTTTCAGTTCTACTCCTTTGTTTGAACTAAACTCAGAGTTTTCCTATGGGTACCTGTTGGCAAAAGATAATATATGAATCTGACAGGTATCGAGAATATTTCAGAGAGCAGAAAGGCCATTTAGGAAGTGGTTTGATATTTCTTTAATGATTCAGAAGTGACTTTCTCTCCCTTCCAGGAATTTACATATATAAATACAAATCGGCTTTGAAATGTCAGGATTGTGAATGTGTGTGTGTGTGTGTGTGTGTGTGTGTGTGTGTGTGTGTGTGTATGCAGCCAGAGCTACTAAGTCTGTTTTTTTGTGTTTTTTTGTTTTGTTTTTTTTTTTTTGAGGGGAGATATAATAATAAGGCTAAAAATGTCTACCTGTGGGGGAAATATTGCTACTTACTGGAATTTAAGATACTGCCATTTATATTACTTTAGCCAAGTTGCATTTTAGCAACTATAAGCATAAACAGATTTCATGTTCTTAATAAGGGTCTGCATTTGAAGATAAAAGCATTAATGAACTGTTTACTACAGTAAATACCTAACCATACTGAGCATGGTAACATCATTCCACAGAAAGGTTCTATTTGTAAGAATTTGTCATCTAAGGGGCTTATCCAGACCAAAACAATAAAAATAACAAAATAAACAATAAAATTAATATTGTAAAATTTATTATAATAAAATTATATAACAATAATAAAATTAAATCAATCAATAAAAACTGAAGTAGGCTACTTAACAGCACACACGGGCCAATGGTAACTATATAATGATGAGGATGGGTGTTTGCTAAGTCACAAACCTGCCTAGATTAAGGAAAACAGAAGTCATGGGTGACCATGAGATTTTGGAAGCTGTAGAACTTAACACAAAGTTGAGTTCGGCTTCTTGGAAAGATAACTGGAAATCTTGTTGTTTTCATCTCTCACAATTTCATCTACTATCTTCACATAAGATTCACCAATCTCCATCTCCTCTCTTCAACAAACGTGTTACTGATTGCCTCTGCTTGGATGTGTGACCAGCACTTCAAATTCAACATTCCCAAAACTGTACCAATTTTCTTCCAAACTCAGCCTTATCTCTGACTCTACTCTCTCATCATGTTTCCTCCCTTCTCACATTTAAGGGGTCGACAATGTCTGTTAAAGTCATCCTTGAGTGGTGCTCAAAGTGCTCCCCAAATTGGCAGAGCAGCTGAGAACTCATGAGAAATGCAAATTCACAGGCTTCACCTCAGATCTATTCCATCAGAAACTCTGGGGCTAGGGTATAGTAGTCTGTGTTTTCACAAGCCTTCCAGGTGCTTCCCATACATGCTCCAGTTTAACCATCACTGCCCTAGATTAAACCCTTATCAGTTAAGCCTTCCCTTATCTCCAGCCTACCCTGTTAGGTTTCCAACAGCCTAATGCAATCTTCCAAAACAAACAACGTTATTCCATCATTTCCCTATATTGCTAAAAAATAAAAAAATAAAAACCCAAAACTCCTTGTTATGGACTGAGTGAAGAATAAATGTATCAATCTGGCATTCAAGGCCTTTTACAGTGTAGCCCTAACACAATTCATACCAACAGGTACCTACCTCAAATCTCTCTTATACAAGGAGCCTGTGTGTGTCCCCTTGGGCCTTTTCCCCTGCTTGCCTCCTACTCTCTTTTAAAGGTCTGTTGAAGGCCATCCTGCCGAGAAGCGATGTAGTGGAGTAGCAAAACACGAATGCCTAGCAGAAAGGTATTCTATAATGGATAGTTTCCTTTCTTACTCCAGGCTTCCTTGGGATGGATGCTTCTACATCAGATTCTATCTTATTTGGGATTCATTACTACTGTTCTGCATTGTTAGATTTCTAAATGTGTAGGTGTCTAGTCACTCTGGTTAGAGTATAAACTTCTTGAACTCAAGAACTCTCTAATACTTTTTGTATTTCAAAGATAGGCAGCAAGCACTCTGTCCTACCCAAAGTAGGCCTTCCAAACTTTGCTGCTAATAATTTTCTGGCTTAAATCAAACCTCGTAGATTCTGTGTGTAAAAATATAAAACCTGGGTCACCACTGTCCAAGCTGGTAAAGTCCAATATATTACCATTTACTGACAAGCACTTAAGAAAGCTCACCGCTAAGTTCAAACAAAAGATTTGAACTAAAACTAGAGACTCAAACAGGATCCTAATTAATGAGTTTGCCAAGTGTTCTTCCCGTGGGGCCAGTAGCACTTAAAAAGCATACATTTGAAATATGCGTATTTCCCTAAGGCTGTCAGATACATTGACTTTAGTCTCTTTAACCACAACAGGTCAAAGTTCTATTTTCTGTCACCATACTTTTAGTAGCATGTGTGCGTACTTTGCTGATTGGTTTCATTTGTGCTTCTGCTTAAAGTTAAGGCAGGCAGCAGGAAATTGAGATCAGGGAGTTTAGAAACTTTCCCAGCTCTAGTGGGCAGCGATAATGATGAGCCAGAGGCTTTGGGAAGAAATTCTGACTTTATGGGTTCTACTGGCTCAGCTCCCCTAAATTGTCTTGCATTAATAACAGCTTATGCTCCACCTGATTATCTATATTGCCCATCCCTCCCCTACCACCCACTGCTCTGTTATTCATACTATAGTGCATCAAGCAGTCAAACCTAGCTTAATATAACATACTGTAAAGTGATATGTCCCAAAGCCAATGGTTTAGTGGAAAGCTGAGGGTGGGAAGAAGGGTTAAAAAGGGACTAACGGAGCAACTCAAAAATGCATTTTCAAAGAAAAATCTGGATGCTTCTAGATGTTCTTAAATTATTTCCTCCACCTGCCAAAAATTCACTCCTAGGATTGTGTTACCAGGCACGATTGAAACCTGGTAGAGTAATTCACTAGCATGCTTAGAAATTTCCTAACACATCTAGTGTAGTATGGATTTCAAATTCAGTAAAACTTCACTAAGTTGATACTGGGAAGCTTTTTCTATAATTCAAAGCAACTGTTAATTCTTTGGTTAGACACCCTATTGTTCCATAATAAACAAATTGAAAAAAACCCATTGATGGTTGATTTGAACTCAACGCATTTCAGTCCTTTGTATTTTAAGTTAATAAGGTTGTACTTGTATAGATTTCTTTTCCCCACTTTTTCTTTAAGAGGTAATAGAAGGAGAGGGAAAAAATTAAAACACTGTTGACAATACATAATCTCTGTTACAAGGATCACAAAGAAAGGCTGAAAACTTTTTCCGTAAACATTTTTCATGAGAAAAATGCAAAGACACAATGGCTTCGATTTCCTCAATGGCACATTTTTTAAGATGCTTGACCAAAAAAAGAGAAAGTGAACATATAAAAAAGATAATTAGACTATTTTCACCTGTTTCATCTAAGCGATCTACAATTTTGTTTACTTTGGGGCTCAGGAAGTATGAACCACAGTTTTGTTCTAATTTTGCCAGACTATCCAAAGCTAAGACATACCATTGGTTAATCTGATATTTTGAGACACAAATCATTCTCATCCACGATGCTATGAAAAATGGAGGAAAAGAAAGGCCAGCAGGCTGCTGTCAGGGGAAGGCTGGAACAAGTCCAGAACAGCCTGAGGGGGAGTTTTTAGGTGCATCCTGTAGCTCTATCCCCAGCAAGGTATATGCTAGTGAGGGGTGGTGGGGAGAGGCAGGCAGGAATGGAGGACAGTATATGTTCCATATATAGGTCTTCCGGTTTCTCTGAATGTTCAGATAGGTGATTTTCCTAAATCATATGTGGTTTTAGGGAGGGACAACAAAGAGGATCATGGGTAGAGTTGGCTGTCAATGTGCCCT
Organism: Papio anubis; assembly: GCF_008728515.1. Taxonomy (NCBI): domain Eukaryota; kingdom Metazoa; phylum Chordata; class Mammalia; order Primates; family Cercopithecidae; genus Papio; species Papio anubis. The sequence goes on from NC_044996.1 coordinate 22,654,873, forward strand.
TAGTTTTATGTTTAAATCCAAATTTGAAGGCATTTTCCTACAGAATCACTCTATGTTATAGGAGTATTAAGAGAAATTAGTTAATATCTTCAATAAATATTTGGTTTCTACAAACATTAATTCAAAGATGTGGTTCCTGTCATCTAACACTTTAGTCTAAAATGGCGGATGACCAAGTGAGAAATGCACAGAAGATAGGGTTAAGAATGGATAAAGAAAATGTGGTATGTATACACAAGAGAGTACTATTCAGCTGTAAAAAGAGGATGAGATCATGTTATTCACAGCAAGATAGACGGAACTGGAGGACATTATGTTAAGCCAGGCACAGAAAGACAAACACTGCACGTTCTCACTCATATGAGAAAATAGATAGTAGAATTGTATTAGAGGCTGAGAAGGGAAGCAGGAGGGGAAGATGTGGACAGATTGGTGAACTGACACAAAATTACAGCTAGATAGGAGTAAATTCTGTTCTGCAGTACTGTAGGGCGAATATGGTTAACCATAATTTATTGTATATTTTCAGAAAGCTAGAAGGGAGGATTTGGAATGTTCACACCATAAAAAAATGATAAATATTTGAGGTAATAGATATGCTAATTGCTCTGATTTGATCATTACACATCATATATATGTATTGAAATATTACTCTCGGTTGGGCACGATGGCTCACACCTGTACTCCAGCACTTTGGGAGGCCAAGCATGGTGGATCGCTTGGGCCCAGGAGTTCAAGACCAGCCTAGGCAACATGGTGAAACCCCATATTTACAAAAAATACAAAAATTAGCCAGGCACGGTGGCGACTGCCCATAGTCCCAGCTACTTAGGAGGATGAGGTGGGAGGATCACCTGAGCCTGGGAGGTTGAGGCTGCAGTGAGATGTGATTGTGCCACTGCACTCCAGCCTGGGCGACAGAGTGACACCCTGTCTCACAAAAAAATATATTACTCTGTATCCCATAGATATGTATAATTATTACATGTCAACTAAAATAAAAGGAAAAAAAGAAGTGGTCAAAATTTTAGTTCTGTGTATTTAATTGATTTTTTTTAAAAAATGAGTTACATTCTGCCATTCCTTCAGAGACATTGTTTTACATGTGCCTGTGGTAGAAATTCTTTGAGTCTTAATTATGAGAAATGAAAAGGAGTTTGTTGTACTATAGCTAATAATACTGTTATTTTTTGTTCACCTAACACCATTTTTCTAGCAACAAATAAAACCAGTAAAACCACCACTCTTTCAGAACACAGAACTCAGTCAAAATTGCTATCAAGATGTCTGAAATTCTACTATTAGATTTCCATTTCTTAAGGTATAATTCCCTGTACAATGTGAATATCCATGGAGAAGTAAAGCACTGAGCCATTAATCAAAAACATCTTAGTATGAGTGAAATTATCAGATTCTTTCTAATGTGACAGTTCAGACAGGAAAGTAAAACAGTTTTTTTATTTATGTTTGTTTTTTGGGGAGTGGGAGGGCAGAGGGAAGAAACAAGAGGTAGATAGGTCCAAATCACCAGTGAGAGGACCTTGAAGAGCCATGGGAAAGAACAAGTAGAAGGAAGGAGAAAAGGAGAAGAGATCAGGGGAGACACAAATTTGTCTGAAATCAGCCATGGTTACTAAGAAAGCAATGAAGCTCATTTTTCTCTCAAAGTCTGTGGAAGGCAAGAGAATGAGAGCTTCAGTGTGTGTGAACAGATGATTAGTTACAAGAATATTTTGCTAGACATGTTACACATAATACATGAAAATCATTTAAATAGGTATAGAAAGTCTACATTGTACACACATAAATTAGTCTTTAAGGCGTACAAAGTTCAAGCACTGTACAATATTTTTAAAGAAACAGAATTTTAAACAATGAGACACATCCACTCTATAGTACAGTGATTAGCCAAGACTTTTACATATAATTCATACCTAATGGTACAAAGAAAACTGAAATCCATGGTCCCTGATTTCAAGAAATGTACAACCTCATTTGGGAGACAAGTATAACACATATAATTAGAGAAAATCTAAGGCAGTATATACATTAAGGACAAGAGTATCTACTACTGACAAAAGACAGAATAGGTGCTTGGAAACAGAAGAGATTTCTATAGCCTGGGACATTCAGAGAGAGTTCACGAAGAAGGTAAGATGGAGGACCTTGAAAATCAGGTAGAATTTGGCCAATCATTGATTATTGAACTGTGACTGGCATGGTAGAATTAACGGGATTTCTTGTTGGGAAGTAGTGGGAACTAAGTGTAGATCTACAGAGACGAGCCATATAACAAAAAGTATAGAAAACTGAGCAGAGGGCTTTGGGTCTCACTGGGGTGGTGTGGGGTGGTGATTGGGTTTCAAAAGAAAAATGTGGGTTATCAAGGAGAGAGATGAGATAATGACAGTGTTTTCATGTGATTAGCCAAGCATTGTTTTGCAGGATGAACTGCCCCCATACATCATAACACCTTTTACAAAGGAGCTCCAGCTCCACAGATGATAGTTAATTCATCCTAATAACCTCTCATTGAGGCAAAGGAAATGCAGCTTTTATTATTCCCCATTTTGTAGATGATTTACTCAAGGTCACTGAATAAATGAAAAGCAGAATAAAAAATACAGCATCACAATGTTCAATGGTTCCTAAGTACCAGCTAAATTATATTCTCTCATTTTCTGGGACTCAAGCAAGGGAAGTACATGATGATGGACCTTTGTACTCAAGTGCCATTTCTAAACTCTGATTACTGTTGAAGGCACATGTCCTATCATACCCAATTTCTGTTTATTCTCCCTACAGTCCCTACTCCCCTAGTGTTAAAAGTTCTAACTATCCCCCCCCCCGCCCCCCTGCTTCTCTCAGCTAACAGTCTTTGATTATTTTGTTCCAGCTGGTCTTCTGCCATTATCATTAGCATATTCAACACCTCTGCATTAACTACTCAACAACAAGGACAATAATTCGGGTTCACCAATGCAAAGCAATGCTTTCAACCTCAAATTGCGAATCTGATTATCCCCGTAGGGAGGTGTAAGGGAGGTATGAACTCCACATACTGGACTCTGGTACCAACCTGAATTCTTTCTCCAATGTAGGTTTCCTGATGACTGTTAAATAAAGAATCCGCGCACCCCACCCCAGTTAACTCTCTAACTTGACACATTTTTTCATCTTTTCATACATCTTAAAGCCATCCTTCCTTTTCTTACAACCTATGTGTCCTGTCTCATGAGGGCCCTCACTTCCACATATTCTTTCTGGCATTATGAACCTCTCCCTCCTTGATGTCTCTAGTCCTTCATTTTCAAGTGACGTGCCCAGCATAGAGTAGATGCTCAGTAAATATCTGATGAATGACTAAAGCTTCAGTTCTACATCTTCAACTACTTATTGGACATATGTACTTTGTCATCCCATTGTTACCACAAAAATCACAAGTCTAGAACAGAAATCCTTAACTTCCTACCAGATCTGGCTCTTCTCCATTACATTCCAATTTCTTTCAGATGTATCATAAGTCTCCCAGTTCCCTCATATTCAACACCACAAAGTCTTTAACTTTTCCTTCTGAAACTAGCTAATTATTAAGCCTGGTAATTAATTTTTCTTCATAGTACTAAACATATGGAAGGGAACCTGCCCATGGAAGGCCCATTGCATCTGTATAACTATGATTGACCCATGGAAATAGCCTCTGTAGCCAGGCGCAGTAGCTCACGCCTGTAATCCTAGCACTTTGGGAGGCCAATGTGGATGGATTGCTTGAGTCCAGGAGGTGGCAGCTGCAGTCAGCTGTGATCGTGCCACTGCACTACAGTCTGGGTGACAGAGTGAAACCCTGTCTCAAAAAAAAAAAAAAAAAAAGTTAAAAAAGAAGAAATAGCCTCTGTAGATCAAATTCCCTTACATCTCTCAATCCTCCAGTTGATTCATTCATCCAATTTTGAGATTTCCCTTCCGATATATAACTTGGTACATTGAGTCTCCCTTACTCAGAACTGTTTAATGGCCAGTTCAAAGGCCAAAATCCTTCCCTGGCATTTAAGGACAATCATGATCTGTACTCAATCCAGTTTTCTGATATTATAGTGCATCATTTTTCTAGAGGAATTCTCTATGACAGCCCAAATGACTTTATCCTGTTCTCAAAGATTGTGTGTGTATGTGTGTGTGTGCATGCGCTCACAAATGCAGTGCACCCTTCCTTATCTGTATTGTATACATATGCTCCTTGACTTAAAATGTGGTTATGTCCCAATAAATCTATCATAAGTTGAAAATATTGTAAGTTGAAAAGGCATTTAATACAGTACACCTAATCTACCAAACATCATAGCTTAGCCTACCTTAAATGTGTCCACATTTACAGTAGCCTACAGTTAAGCAAAATCATCTAACACAAAGCTTATTTATAACAAAGTGTTGACTATCTCATGTTATTTACTGAATACTGTATGGAAAGCGAAAAACAGAATGGTTGTGTGAGTACCATTGTCAAGTCGAAAAATCCTAGTCTGTCTACCTCTGCTGGGGATTTTTCCTTGCTTGGAAATGCCCTGCCCGGTGTCCATCCTAACAAGACTTTGGGGTCAGCTTACTTTTTGGAAGCCTTCAATGCTTCCAGTCTGACACTTCTATTATACTTATAGTGAATTCACAGATTTTGCATTATTTGATATTTCATGTGCTAGTTTTAACAACTCAACAAGATTTTAAGATCTTTAAGGGCAGAACATGTAATATATATTACTATGCTTCCCAGAACCCAGTGATTATGTTCACCAACATTGGGCAATGTTTCCCACCACTTAGATAAAAGTCTTCAATAAAGTGTTCATTAATCGTTAAACTTCATTTCTGCTTCTCATCTCAAATGACAACTAGATTTAAACTGTACCACCTGGGTCATATTTAAAGATACATGAAGGCTAATTTTAAAGTTCGTTAGCAGAAGCTTTAAAAGTTCTTTAACAAGAGGCACAGGATAAAGCATAACATTTAGTACTCTAATTCAACATTTAACTTTATTCTCCCACCTACATCTTACGAAAGATTTAACAATTAACAATATTCTAAATGAAAATTTGTCCTCAAAAATACTATTGTAGGTTCTAAGGGGAAATATCTTAAACTTAAGTATGATTTATAACTGAAAACTTCAAAGAAAACAGGTTTTGAATCATTAAAGAGTAAATATTTGAGTGGAAAGAGATAGGTTTATTGGTTTTTTTTTTTAAGGTGTACTTTAAATAGTTTGAAGAGTTCAGCTACCGCTATGGAAAATTCCTCTAGTTACACACTAAAGAAGTAAGCACAAATTAAGTACAAAAAACTTCATACCCTCAACATTTGGTGTAACATGGCAAAAATATTCATTACTACAATATTAAGAAATATCAACAATATGAGTTTGAGTAACAATTCAAAAGGAAGAATTTGAACTGGACCAAATCCTGGGTTTTCTTTCTTCACTCCAAGTTTCTTTTCTATTTTAAACTAGTGGCAACAGCAATTTCTTTGTTTGAAAGTCAGGAATGCTGGAAGTCTTAAGTGATAGAACAGGTAGCTGAGCTTCTACTTCACATCTCTCCTCAGAGGGAGAAAAAAATTGTGGAGAAAGCAATTTTGTTTTTATTTCTGGAAAAATCATTTTTCCCATCAATCTACATAATTCTCTAAAATAAACTGTTAAAAAGTTATAGGCTGGTCGGCCACCTCACCCTGATTTGTGGAAACACTATACAGTAATTTCAAGAACACATGGCTAACTCAAGTTTTCTAAAGGTCTAAAAGTTGCTCCTGACGCTTTCATAAAACTCTAGGAGAGTTTTACAAGCTCACAATAGATTTCTGCATCTCATCCGCAATATTTTGCTACATAACAATAATAAAAATAGTCTAGGTTCAAGAGTCACACTGCATGCTATCAAATTTATTATTAAGGTATTGTACAATTTCAACTATGGAAAAAATTGTGTGCTGCACGAAGTGCTTAAGAACTATATTAGAAAGAAAATGGAAATAAGAAGTTAAGAATTTACCATTTCATTAAGATGAAGAGAATGACCAAAAAAAAAAAAAAAAAAAAAAAGATTCCTCTCTTTGCTAACATTGAGATGTTTGCCCTACTCAAATTAGGTGGGACAAAGTAATCACAACTCAGAGGGCATAGAGTGAAAGGCAGAATTTGTAATTTAAAGTATGTGATTCACATTCGAATCCACATTAATTAAGATTTAAAAATTCAGGAGATAGGCAACTCAGATAATTAAACAAAGCAGGGAGCAATCAGAAATACTGAACAGCAAGCAGTTCCTAAACCACATAAATTCAATAAGGTCAAGACAAAATAAAGATCAGAAACTATTTTCCCCTCAGCACAGAGTTCCCCAGAATCACAAACTTGATGAACGCGAGGCACTCACTCTGCTGACGCACGCACGCAGGCTCGCGCACACAATGGAGCCAGAAGCATGGAGACCCTCACAGACAAACTTCACATGTGCATCGTTTTACTCTCCACAGAATGGAAAGAAGAGCACGGTGAGAAAATGTCACTTTTTCCCAGATCAAACAGCAAAACTGTACTAGTATTGCGAACTATGAATTCCCTTGATACAATCAAAGGCAGAACTGAATGAATGGGGTGTGGGGCAGGGTGCATGGGGAAAAGAGGGAGGGAAGGAAGGGGGAGGCCGCCTGAGAGGAAGAAAGTTTGAGGCATTTTGCAAGGCTTGAGTGGATTAATCTTTTTTTTTAAGCCCTACTATTTCCTATTTCCCTTTCTCTCTCTGTCTCTCTTTATTTAATATACACTAACTTCCTGAGACTCAACCCAGACTTGCCCTAAATGCAGCTGAAATGTCTGGTGTTTAGGACACACCAGGAGTTCTAGGTGCACAAATAATCCCTTTTTGGGAAAGAATTTAAAAATCACTTTTGTGGCCATTCATAAAATGAGAACACTGAAAAACAAACAAAAAAAGAACTCCATGCATCAACAAGTAAATTGAGGCCTCAGTCTACAACTCTTTGATTTCTACTAGAAATATAAGCTATTTACTACTAAACATTTTATTTTCGAACTTGAAAAAAGGTTGTTTTCACATTTTAGATCATGAGGGACTGAGGCTTTAGTGGTTTTAGCCTCTAAACTATTCATAAATGGGTTGTTTGGGCCATCTAGCAAAGGAAAAAAATAGAACATGAACGCTTTAAAAAGTTAGTAGATTTGAGTAACATTTAGCAGATAGCCTAAAGTGCACCGATTTAAAAACATAACAGCATAAAAAGTTTTCTGACATAGCTTACCTTTAATAAAATGAAAATATAATGGGAGGGGGTTGGGCTGGGTAGACTTCGAGTAACAAGTTGGGTTCCATGCAGTAGTCCCTTGTCCAAGACAAAAAGCTTCCTTTAACCACATGTAACAGTCATCTTGTGGGAAAGGCACAGAGGGGGCTGAGAAGTCATCACCTCAGCGACTCTGAACAGAACCAGCATTTCTCACGCCACACTATGGGCTGGCCTGGGTCGGGGAGCAAGCTACAACTTTGCCCTTAAGCAGCAGTACCGAAAGGGAGAAAGAGGTCACCTCTCTCTTAACCTTACGCACACAGGAAGAGCCCAATGCAAGCCGCCGCCGCCGCCACCCCTGGTCTTGCCCCGCCCCAACTTGAGTGTGTGTTTGGGGTGGGGGGTGTAGGTCACTCACTACTCGCGTTTTACCCCACAAATTCCAAGGCACTTCCATCTCTCCCAGGTTAAGTTCCGGCCCCCCATCCCCAACCGTGCCAAGCTCAGCAGGCGCAGGTGTCTGTGGCTCTGGCCTATTTTTATACCCCCAACCGCCCTCAATCCCCACCTAGTTGCGCGCTCCAGTCCCGCCTCGCCTTCCCAGCGAAGAGCACTACTTAGCCTACACACCAGGAAACACCTCGAGCCCTACTCCCAGGTCACCTGGCCAGAGTGACCGGCCCTGCCCTCAGGGGAGCCCTGGGGCCGTCCCTTGTCGCCGGTGCCCAGCACCGAGAGCGCACCGGGCTCCCAAGTAGTCACGTGGGCGGCGGGGGCGGCCTGCGCTTCCTCACCTGCATCCCAGGCACTTGGACAGCCACCGGTGAGTGGGCCATGGAGGCAACTGCTGCCTCGCTCCGCTTCTGCGGCGGTGGCGCCTTGGGTTCGGACTGGCTCCTCCTCCGGGGGTAGTTCGGCGGCCCTCCCAGGCTTTTCGATCGGGGCCTGGAAGGACACACAAAAGTGGGGTTACTGGGCTGGCGGCGCGTAGCCCGGGGCTAGGAGGTGGGCTGTTCGCGGCGCAGCTGCCCGGGACTCAGTCTACCTTTCTGGCGCCCGCCCGCCGCTGAAGCAGCCGCCTCCGCTGCTGCTCCTCTTCCTGAACGCCGAGCGCTGTGAGTGGTGGTGGCTGGGACCTGGGCTCGAGTGATGCCGCTCCTCTGCGCCTCGCCGCTTTAGGAAGAGGAGGTGGAGGCGCCCCAGCCACCCGCCTGCTCGCCTGGCCGGGGAGGCGGTTGGGGGCGGTTCCGCCGTTGGCCCTGCCCCCGCCCCGCAGTCGGGCGGTGTCGCGGGAGCCGAGGCTCCAGGCAACGAAGGGGTTTGGCTGGGGTTGCTGGAGTCTGAGAAGCTGGAGACTCTCCCGGCACGCGAAGAGGAGAACCCGGGGACCGGGAGACCTGGAACACGGCTGCGCCTGGGAAGAGAATGGAAGAGTTTGGGAAACCCTGAGGGTATGAGGGCGCCCCAGATGCGGCCACGTTGCAGGGAGGCGTGCGAGGCTGGGGCACATGCAGCCTCGGAGACGACTTGAGTTGAAACTTGGGGAGTGTTGGAAGTCTTTCTTGGTTCCCCGGCCTGGCCAAGGGTAGGATCACAGATAGCCGCGGAGTCGGTGGACCCCCGCTTTTTCCCGCCATCTGGTCTCCTCAGCTGGGAGTCGCGCCTCTTGGCAGATCCGTGGCCACACTCTTGCTTTCCGAGTTCCCTGACCCCTGACATGCTTCAGGTGACTTCAACTTAAGATTCCCCCTACCTCTTGGGCTATCACTTGCAGAACTGCCAAACTGGGGCTTCTCTCTACCACAAGTTCTGCACGTGTAAGGCAGAGGGAAATTGGAAAACAGACGGTATGTCGGCAGAAAAATTAATGAGGATAGTAGAGGTTTGGGAAATGAGATTGGATCGTTAGCAGTACAGGTTATTGAATTCAGCATACACTGCAGTGGTTTTGGTAACTCCCTGCCTCCGCCCCATTTTAAGTTCCACTGCAGGAGGGAGACGGGCTCTTTTGAGAGTACTCTAACAGTAGCGACAGTAAGACTGGTAATAATAGCAACAGGAATTTCATTATGAAGGCACCTTTGGGAACACGTAAGGGGTTAATTACTTTTTAAAAACGGAATAGTCAAGTGCCACTTTTAAATGAAGATGAAGTTCCTTACCTTGAAATTTGTTATGGGTCTCTACGCACCACATTGTGGGGGGCCTCTAGTGGTAAACGGTAGTTTCTCTTCTTCCTTTTAAATCTTTTTCAGAGAATAGTATATGATTCTTACCAATATCGATATTATTAATGGATGTCATTTTCATTGTGCCAGGGACTGCTAAGTGCTTTCTATGTGTTATTAATACCTCACTGAACCTTTACAAGGGCCTTCTGGAGTCTTATAGATTTCCCCTCATATTACAGATGAAGAAAAAGGCTCAACCAGGTTAAATAATTTGACCTAAATGTCACACAAGTAAGAAATGGTACAGCTGGAAAATTCAGACGCAGGTCCCGCTGACTGGTGATAAACTTACTACTTTCTCTACGGTTTCTGTTTGTGTTTAATTATGATAAAGGGTACAACTGCATTTTCCTTACTCCTGGTTCCTCAAGTCCAGCCCTTCCCTATTTTTAACCTAATGCTAGGCTCCAATCTAGTCTCGATTTCCCACCAGTCCAGCTCACAACATTGCCAGCCTGACCAGAAACCTGCAGCACCACCTAAACTGTTAATGTCCATAGAAATCCGAGGGTTCTTTTGATCCCTCAAAAGCGCAGATTTTGATCTCGCAAGTCTGGAGTGGGCCTAAGATTCTGCAATGCTAACAAGCTCTCACATGGTGATGATGTTTAGATCACACTTTTAAGTTGCAAGGGTCTGAATCAAGCTCCCTCATTTAAGACCTGTCTCAAATCTCACCTCCATCGACCCTTCCTAGTTGCTCCAAGCCCTCCTTCAAACTCCTCCAATGTGAGCAGCGCTCACGCTGTAGTTCTTTCTTCTTATTTCATGTATTTCATTTCTTTTGTCTGCCCATATTAGGTCCTTGAGGCCAGAGATCCAGCCTCTCTTACATGAGAATGATTCAGGTAGGATGGCAAGACTCGGAGGGCAAGCTTTTTATACATTTTGTCCATTGCTGTATCCCCAGAGACTAGGTTCATGGCATATAGTAGGCCCTCAATAAATAATTGTTGAATGAATGAAAGAACTTCTTTTGAATTCTCCACTGAGGTTACTAGGTGCATAATGTGTACACTATATATTTTATTGATGTCAGGTTAAACCCCTAGGCATTGACCTTACTGAACATTTAAATTGTTCAGTTTATCGTGTGTTACATCTTTCATTATTTAGTCTCCAAAATTCTTTCCTGCTACTTAAATTTCACAACTACTTATGAGCCAGTTGTATAATTTTGATAGATAAGTAAATTAAGCATATCAGAGAAACGACTTTCTCTGACATCATTCTGGGCCAGAGTTATGTAACTATGTGGAAGAATGAAAGCTTAATGCTGAGGCCTGGAATATTGAGACATTTCCTAAAAGACATTACTTGTGAGATCTTAGTGAGCTTTTTATCCTTTATTTAGGTTTACTGCTATTAAATAAAGCATCAGTTGTTGTTATAATTGATAGAGATCACTTGAGTTTTTGCATGGGATTGCTTGTGGGCTTTTAAATGATTTTTCCTGTGTGTGTGCATGTGTGTGTGTGTGTGTGTGTGTGTGTATGTATCTATAAACTAAATCTTATGGAGGTGTCAAAATTTGAAAACAATTCAAATTTTATGAGCATTAGAAACTTTTTTTCCACTTTGAACTGCATTATTTCTCAAATTCTTAATTTAAATAAAATGACAAGAAATTCAAGTATGCTTTTGTTACACACACACACACAAAGGAAACTTAAATATTTTACTTCAAAGTGTCAGCTCAGGCCAGGCACGGTGGCTCACCCATTTTCCTGGCACTTTGGGAGGCTGAGGCGGGCAGGTTACCTGAGGTCAGGAGTTTGAGACCAGCCTGGCCAACATGGCGAAACCCCATCTCTACTAAAAATACAAAAATTAGCTGGGCATGGTGTGTGCCTGTAATCCCATCTACTCTGGAGGCTGAGGCAGGAGAATTGCTGAACCTGGGAGGCAGAAGTTGCAGTGAGCTGAGATGGCACCACTGTACTCTACCCTGGGCCACAGAGCGAGACTCAATCTCCAAAAAAAAAAAAAAAAAAAAGTCAGCCCAGAGTCTGATAATACATTATAGTGTATTCCCATAGTTTACTGGAAAACGTTTCTTAAGGAGAGACACAACTTATGCATTTTGGTCACACGTAGAGTGTAACATAGCACCTCAGAGAGGATTTGGGACCTGCTTGATTGGTGTGACCTGAATGACTGTGAATACTTAATAACCATATAAACAAAATAAGATTATACACAGATTAGGTAAGGTTTTGAGTAACATTATACACAGATTAGGTAAGGGTAATGAATTTCAAGTTAGACAGTGTTCTTGAGGCCTCAAAACTTAATAATTTAAATTTGGCATCTGGTTTCAATTTCCTGACATATGTCATACCGTCTATTCAGGTTGAGTATCCCTTATGCAAAATGCTTAGGATGAGAAGTGCTTCAGATTTTGGATATTTTTGGAGTTTGGAATAATAACATATACATAATATCTTGGGTATGGTACCCAAATCTAAACATTAAGTTCATTTATGCTTCGGACACACCTTATATACATAGCCTGAAGATAGTTTTATACAATATTTTTAATTTGTACATGAAACAAAGTTGGTATACATTGAACCATCAGAAAGCAAAAGTGTCAGGTGTGGAATTTTCTACTTGTGACATCATGTCAGCACTTAAAATGTTTCCAATTTTGGAGCATTTTAGATTTCAGATTTTCAGATTAGGGATGCTCAACCTGTATTAAATATTTAACTTTACCCGTGTTTACAAATATTTACTGAATTAACTGGTTCTTAGCTAAAGTGTAGGTAGATGGAAATAGCCAAACTTTAATATAGGCGACAGTGAGATAAGGGCATGTTTCTCAACTAGGAGCAATTATGCTTCCTGGAGAACATTTTTGGGTATCACAAATAGGAAGGGAGGTGCTACTGGCATCTAGAGAGTGGAGGCCAGGGATGCTGTTAAACATCTTACAACGCACAGGACAGTCCCCACAACAAAGAACTCTCCAGTCCACAATGTCAATAATGATAAGGTTTGAGGCACCATGCTCCACAAAGTTTTTGTGTTAGGAGCTACTAACCAAGAAACAGACTTGAAAATCATTGTTCTGAAGATTTTAGCTCAGTGTTGTGGCTGGGACCAAATAAAGAAAAGACTCATAAGATATTGGGCCACATCAAGTGGGTAATGGAAACAAAACAGTATTCTTATTTTACCTCTGCACTGAGCCATAGATCGTCTGCCCCCTAAAAGTGAATACAACTTAATGAAAAATAATGTTGAACAGAAAATAACTTTAGGTAAAAAATTAATGATTTCTTTTTAAAAAATTAATCACTGAGCATGTTCCAATATACCAGACATTACCTAGCCTTCAAATATGTTAACTCATCATGATAAATCTGACCTCTTATTCTACTTTACAAAACTTAAAGATAGAATTTCACATTTTGGACTTACACATTTTGAGCCTAGTGACTATGATGAAATGGATAAAATGTAGATATGTATCAAATATAATGGCAAATTGAAATAGTTACCTGAATACTTGAAACTAAACAAAATTATCTGAGTAATTCTAGAAGCTCACCATCCAGTGATGGGAATATTATGATTCAGGCCGTGGAGTCTACTGATATTTGGAAGGACAACATTCAAGGGCCATTTTTTATTTTAATAAAAGCATAGATGATACCTCAAATTTCGTCTTTACTCTCTTTGAGCATCAAGTTGGAAACCATGTTATGATAGTTCTTGCAGATGTTGTATGTATCGTTGCTGTTGTTCCAGCATAGCCTCCCGAGGAGAAACCTATTGAATCAGACCCTGGTCAAGGAACATTAAACAGTAAACCTGTGTGATTTCTGAATTCTCCTGAATAACCTTGTACCTTTTGTGGCTTGCACAACACGCTATCGTAGTATTATATGTAATGGAAGCTATGCTATCCAAGACATCCCTGCTGAATATTCTCTCTAGCTTTACTTCCTGATGCTGCTGAGCAGAATAGAACAACAGAGGAGGTGGGTGGAAGCAGTTGCCATTTAAGTAGTTTCCTGCTTATAACATTTCTTTACATATATGCTTACTTGCTTTGAAATGTTTGCATTTAGGTACCAAAAGAATCGAACTCATAACTTCTGGCCTTTATCAATTGGTTACATACCTAAGAGAGGTAAGCTGGCCTGGACACTCATTCGCATGTAGAGGCAGGAGTCAAAAGATGGAAGAGCTCCCTTCCTGATTCCAGTTTTGCTCCTCTGCCTAAACTCTCACTTACAGAATCGGACTGTTGACCTTTAGATGCCTTGGACCTAAGGTGAAGGCCCTCAGAAACATGCATAGGCTCACTCACAGTCTCTTCAATGCTGAGAGAACCACTGTACCATCCATCCTAAAATGGTAGTTTATTTTGCCATACAGGTACCTGAGGAGACTGGAGAGTTTCTTGGGAGAGACTCTTTGGAGGCCTGGGCCCTTTGTAAGGAGGTCAGGTAAGTTCTCTTGTGCTCTCCAGGTCTGCAGTTTTTACTCACAGGAGAGCTTTTCATGTGTCATGATGCTAAACAACCCATTTGAATGGTATTTTCCACTTTGAGTTGACTTTTTTAAATGTATTGAATTGACCACTTGTTCTTGCATTTGTAGGCTTCTCAAGAAAACAGTTCTAGTCAAAGGTGGCAGTTAAAAACAGGAAAAAACTGGCAGTTGAGACCAAATAGGAAGTGACTTTGACATCAGCTCACACCGAGGAAAAGGAAGTTGCCAGGACCTCTAAGAAAGGCAGTTGTGTAAAATTACCACCCTTCAATTGCTTGGCTGAGGCTCTGTCACCCTGTGGTAAAAACTTCCATGGTTTTGTTACTGCAGTACTTGAGAGAATGTGAACAGAATAAGGGAATAACAGGCACCCCTTGCAGGAATGTTATCAGGGACTACCATAAGTTTCTAGTGGGAGCAGAAATTCAACATTGTAAATAAGAAAAGCTCACATCCTCCTTTTTTTTCCTGGGCCACATCAATATTTAAGATTAGTTAACATTCAGTATCTTATATCATGAGGCTCACCGCAAGGGTCCAACTGTAGACTATAATGGGAATTTTTGCTGAAAAATAGAAGATAGAATGTTTTTTATACTTTCACTTTTGCCCCAGGTCCAGCCTACTCCACACCACCTTTCCTTATTTCCCTTACTTTCTCTTCCCTTACTTTCTCCTCCCTCCTCCTCCTCCTCCTCCTCCTCCTTCTTCTTCTTCTTCTTTTTCTCGCATATTTCTTGCGCTGTGGTAAGTGCTCGGAATATAAAGAAATGCAAGGAGTTTGCTTTCCCACAGGAGAATGCCACAAAAAAACAAAGAGCATTCACAGCAATAAATGATAATAGCAGTCTATTACTACAGCAACAGGCACCAGAGAGCAATTCATTTTACCTCTGTAGATCCTGGAAGGCTTCATAGAGGAGGTGATATTGAGCTAAACCTTGAAAAATGAATAGGAGATAGCCAGGTAGAGAATTGAGGATATGGGATGGAGAAAAGAAGCCATTCTAAACAGAAGGAACAGCATAAACAAATGCCTAAACCAGGCCTGTGTATTCCCCCATCACCTGAATACCTGGTTAAAATACAGTTATTGCAGTTCATTTATCCAGTTTCTGAACTTGTCCATCCGAGGTAGACAAAGGGCACTTGTATTTTATTTTTTAAAAACTCCCCAGGTGATAATGTTGGGTACTCTTGGTTAAGAACCTCTAGAACTAGCTGATAGTTTGATTTGATTTTACAGGCAGAAACACAGAGTACATGAGGTGTCCTAACAGTGAGGCTGGAAGGATCCATTAGGGGCAGACTGTGAGCCTTGTATGGCAATCTGAAGAGTTTATACTTGATCCCTTAGGCTCCCAGTAGTCTTTTGGGGCTTTAAGGAAGAAAGGAATTTGATCCAGATTTGTTTTTTCAAAATAAAACTCTGCTTAGCACATAAAGGATAGATTGGATATGGAAGAGATTGGAAGCAGAGGGACCTATTAAGAGACCATTAGGAGGCCATTGTAAAAGCACAGAAGAGGGACTGAATTAAATTAATGGCTATGAGAATGAAGAGGAAGGATAGATTCCAGAAACAAATTACAGTTGGAATCAACAGCATCCAATTGATTGGATGTGGACAGCACCTGAGGGAGAGGTTTAAAACACCAGTGACATCTAGCTTGGGGAACTGGATAAATGTTAATGACTGGAACTTCACCAGAGAATGTAGAAGGGGAACCAGGATTGGGGAAAAGATAAGGAATTCAGTTTGGGTACACCGAGTCTGCAGTGCCTGTACAACCTCTAAGTGGAGATATCCAAAAGACAGTTGAAAATAGCAAGAGATCAGACTGCAAATATAGATTTGAGAACTGCAGAGAGAAATCCTTTGTAATCTCATGTCAAGATGTCAATAAAGGACATAAAAAATAGAAACCAAGTTGGAACTGTTCAGTTCCCATTTAGAAAACTACTTCTTAAATAATTGTCCTACGTTTTGGGCCAGTCAAATGTGTCCTGTGTTTACTGGCATCATATCTATCTTCAGAAAGGCTACCGTTTCCTTCAGAGTAATGATTGTTAATCTCATGTCAGTGAGATCATATTACTAAATATTTCTGCTGTGTTCCTGCATACATAGATTTCCCTTTGAATGCATGATAATGACAGTAAAGAAAAGAATGGAGTAAAGAACAGAAATCATGTGAAGAGATCTGAATGCTACGTTGCCAGCTTTTCTGGTATGGTTTTCTTGCTTGCAACTGTAAAATAGATTATTGTGCACCAGAACAGTTTGTATTATATTTCCCTTCCTACACTCAAAAGAAAATGAGGTGGGAGATGACATGCATGCCTGGTTTCACGAAGCCAAGTGAGTGTCTTCTACAATGGAAAGAAAAACAGGAACAATTTATTGCAATCTAAAGCACAGATTACTGGCAAAACCATGATATTTGCCTGCTGTGAAAGTGCATAGCAACTTTAGTTAATATTCCTCCAATTTTTCAAAATCATTCATACTGTTCTGGTTCTTCCATTCTTTCTGTGCTATTGACCTTTTATGAAACTTCACACATTCTTATAGTTTACCATGTGTGAAGGTAAGCATTCAAATGGCTAAATGCCAACTTGAAATTAACATAGATAAATCATGCTTTCTATATAAATTGTGAAAATAGTGGTAGACATTTACAGTATGAGATCATAAAAGCAGATACAAATAAATTATATTTCAAATGTTTTGTACACTGCATTTTATTATGTGTTTGGGTTTTTCTCAAGTGTTACAAGAAACTGAAATGTACCAGCTCTTAAATTTTAATGTTACTTTAGCATCTGACAATATACAGATTCTTGCTATGCAAATATAGAGAAATGGGTGCCTACTATGTTGTGAAGGATGGATTTAGTTCATGAAATATAGTTTTTAAAAATATACATTTTCCTATTTTTTCCAGACTCTAAAAGCATTAAAAGGTTATTGCTGTATGGAAAGGTCATTTATATGAACAATAGCAGAAGAAACTATGTCTGGGTTGTAAAATGCTGGGTTATTGAATATGTTTCCTAGTAAAATTGCAAGGTATGGAAAGTGAGTATACCTAGTAAAGTGCTTCAGTATCACTTCTCTACTTTGGTTCTGCACATAGCATATGAGATATAAAGTAATTATTTTTCAAAGCAGAAGCCCAAGCCAAACTTGAATTAATTCAAATAGAGGAATTATTTAATTATAATAGGTATCATGTATATAGTTCTTACTGTGTGTCAGGCATAGTTGCAATTTCCATATATTCTCATTTAATTCTCACTACAACTTAATGAGCTAGGTACCACTATCATCCTATCATTTACATTTTAGAGATGAGGAAACTGAAGCACAAAAAGCTTAAGTAACTTGTCCAAGGTAGAGTTGCCAGATAAAATACAGAATGCCAGTTAAATTTGAATTTTCGATAAATGAATGATTCTGCAGGAGACATGTTTATACTTTAAAAAGTTGTTTATCTGATATTCAGATATAAGTGGCTGCCCTGTATTTTTATTTGCTAAATGTGACAATCCTACAGGCCAAAGTAACAAAGTTATTCGGGGTGAAGCCAGAATATGAACTCAGGGAGTGTAGCCTCTAACCCCTATACCTATACTGATTATAAGAAATGGAGGGCAGAGGCCAAGGGTGGTAACTCATGCCTGTTTTCCCAGCACTTTGGGAAGCCGAAGAGGGTGGATCACTTGAGATCAGGAGTTCAAGACCAGCCTGGGCAACATAGTGAAACCCCATCACTACTAAAAATACAAAAAGTAGCTGGGTGTGGCGGTGCAAGTTTGTAATCCCAGCTATTTGGGAGGCTGAGGCAGGATAATTGCTTGAACCCAGGAGGCAGCATTTGCATTGAGCTGAGATCACACCACTGCACTCCAGCCTGGATGATAGGGCAAGACTCTGTCTCAAAAAAAAAAAAAAAAAAGGAATGCAGAGTTGAGCGCTTCATTATCCATATCTGGAGTGTTTTTTATTTTTAAATCACAACTAACAGTTAAGCCTCATGGGCAGGATCATAGGTCTATAATAACTTTGAATTTAATTTGCTGTAATTGTTAATAACATTTGGTCACAGTATTTTTAGTGAGTTCTTTGTTCTAAAAGTGATAAGATCTATAATAGTTTTGAATCACCTTTTCCTTCAGTGCTTTCCAAGGAGAGAGATTAAAGAAAAAGTATGATTCACTGTAATGATCCATTGTCATGAGTGGAATTAACTGATCAGTGCTGTTGTTCAAAACACCTTTCCCTATTATCACAAAGCAGCTACATGTTGTTTATAAAGAGCTACATGTTGTTTATAAAGCTTTCCTTCAATAAGAGCTTTTTAAAAGAAAAATATAGTTTTACTCATGTTGTCATCTCTTTTCATTTGATATTTTTACTCTAAAACAGGCAACATGACATCTACTTTTTGAAAGATATTACAATGTAATGGGGGAACATGGGTTTCAAAGCCAGACAGACCTTATTAGCTGTGTAACCTTGATGTTTGAGGCTCATTTTCTTCATGTGCAACATGGGAATTATTATTACCTACTCCAAATGGTGATGGTAAGGATTAAATGAGTTAATGAATATAAACCACTCTAATATGATGTCTGGTACAAACTTGACACTTCACAAATAGTGGTAGTTCCTTTCCTCTGTCTATTTGCCCCTTCACCTGAGCCTCCACTACTCACCATTTATGAGCAACACTCATGAATCTCTGAAAAATCTAACCCTTATTTACTAAAGCATTCTGGCTTGTCCAAAAGTTACACAACAATCAGGGGTAAAGTCAGTTGGAATCGAGAGTGCCTAAAATGTTTTCCTCCTGTGATTTTCTGAATCCCTAAAATGTTTGGGTTAGAACAAAAGACTACAGTGTTGTTTGTGCTCTTAGAGATTAGTAGGAAGGATTTTTCAGGGTGCCTTTAAAAAAAACACTGAGAATGTTCTTAGACTTTCAGGTTGATATTTATATAATTTAGTTTCATGGGGAGATTCACCATGGGCATCTTTGGGGGACACAGAGAGACACAAAAATAGATGCCAAAGTCAGGCAAATTATGTAATTAAGGCATTTTCCTTACTTTTCTCCTCTAAGTATGTATGTGTGTGCAAGTTCATTGAAGCAGGGGGTGGTGATGTATAATGAGGGGAGATACAGAAGTAAATGCAGTTAGGACTAAATACAAAGTGATCATAAGATTAGAAGGCAACTAACTTTGCTACAGAAAAAAAATCAATTCTGAGAGATGATATATAGTGTACATGTGAAAAACATGGACTCTGAATCCAGACTACTTAGCTTCAAATCCTAGTTTTGTCCACATACTAGCTCTGTGATCATCAGCAAGGTACTTAACTTCTCTATACCTCCCTTTCCTTACCTGTCAAAGAGCATAATAAAAGGAACTACCTAATCAAATTGATTTAAGGGCTTAAATGAACCTTATTTTTTCTTTAAACTTTGATCAAAGCATGAGATACCTATTTCTATAGGTACAAATCATAAGTGTCCAACAGCCCAATGAATTTTCACAGTGAACACATTCATGTATCTATCACCTAGATCAAGAAAAAGAAACTTGTACCCCAGAAGTCATCTCGATGCTCCCATTCAGTCACTACTTCCCCCAGCCCAAAGTTATCCACTACCTTGTCTTCAGTCATCATAGATTCATATCGCCTCCTTTTGAACTTTAAATGAGGATCTACATACAGTGCTTAAACAATGCTTGGCATATTGTAAACACTATATAAGCTTGGCAATGTGATGTTAACAGTAACAAGAAAGTAGGTATGTTTTGGGGTTAGAATTCTTAATAAGAGTAATAAAACCAAAAGCAAATATCTGAGGTAAAGCCTATGACAATAAAGCTAAATGTAACAAGCCTATTTGTTTTTTCAAAAATTAGGTTCTTGGAATCATTTTTCCTTCCATAAATGATATCTATTGTGTATTCCATGCTAAGAAAAATACACTCCATTTGAGACATCCAAGAAAACATATGCCCAAACATTTCAGCATGATGCAGAATGAGAATTTTACTCAAATTGTTAACAAACTAATAAGAAAAACAAATTTGGCAGATGCCTTTCTAGGCCTCAGTTTTATTATAAAATGAAGGGAATTGGGCCAGCACTGACATTTAGTGTTTCCACGAAAAAAAAATCTTAAAAAGCAAAATCTGGAAATGTTGGAACCACTGTTTTATAGCCAAATAATAAATCTAGAGTCACAGTCAAACATGACCTTTTGGAAGGAAAGCAGGAGGGTTTCCATGAGGGAAAATCATGTCTGACTAATCTATTAGCACTTCTCAAGAGAGTAAATAACATATGGACAGGGAGGAACCAAAGAATATAATTTACAAAGACTTTTTTTAAATTATTATACTTCGAGTTCTAGGGTACATGTGCACAATGTGCAGGTTTTTACATATGTATACACGTGCAGTGTTGGTTCCTCCTAATGCTATCCCTCCCCCATCCCCCTACCCCATGACAGGCCCCAGTGTGTGATGTTGCCCACTCTGTGTCTAAGTTCTCTCATTGTTCAATTCCCACTTATGAGTGAGAACATGCTGTGTTTGGTTTTCTGTCCTTGTGATAGTTTGCTCAGAATGATGGTGTCCAGCTGCATCCATGTCCCTACAAAGAACATGAACTCATCCTTTTTTATGGCTGCATAGTATTCCATGGTGTATATGAGCCACATTTTCTTAATCCAGTCTGTCACTGATGGACATTTGGGTTGGTTCCAAGTCTTTGCTATTGTGAATAGTGCCTCAGTAAACATATGCGTGTGGATGTGTCTTCTAGCAGCATGATTTATAACCCTTGGGTATATCCTGCAATGGGATGGCTGGGTCAATGGTATTTCTAGTTCTAGATCCTTGAGGAATCACTCACACTGTCTTCCACAATGGTTGAACTAGTTTACAGTTCCACCAACAGTGTAAAAGTGTTCTATTTCTCCACCTCCTCTCCATCACCTATTGTTTCCTGACTTTTTAATGATTGCCATTCTAAATGGTGTGAGATGGTATCTCATTGTGGTTTTGATTTGCATTTCTCTGATGGCTAGTGATGATGAGCATTTTTTCATGTGTCTGTTGGCTGCATAAATGTCTTCTTTTGAGAAGTGTCTGTTCATATCCTTTGCCCACTTTTTGATGGGGTTGATTTCTTCTTGTAAATTTGTTTAAGTTCTACAAAGACTTTTTAAAAAGCACTTCACAAGCTTTTATATTGTTGACTTTTTGTTGTCATTCAATGACTCCCTGTGGATTGGGGGAAAGGTTTTTTCATGGAAAACAAGCTAACTTACGGAATGAATTGGAAGATAGGAAAAAGTGGGTGCTTCTCTGGATGGAGCAGTGTCAGCGCTAAGATTACCATGGGCCCAGGCTTGTTGAAGTATTATAAGCGGGTTGCACTAAGGCATACACAATGGTATTTCTATGTTTCTACCTGGCACTAAATAAGCTCTTCTCAGTAGTGAGATGCCAAGCTGACATAGGATAAATGGCAAGACAATCTCTCAAAATAGGGGAAGTGGGGAAAAAGAAATAGTGAATCATCTTAGTAAGATAAAACATTTACAGACTAAGTAAAGTAGCTGCACAATACAAATCATTAGATCTGTTGTTACTTATGGCCCCAGAAAGTGAATCTAGGAGTTGTAGGTTATTTCTGGAACAATTTCAACTTACTGTGCCATTTTGGCCAGAAAGGTCAACAAAATTCTGTGCATAAGTAGAAAGTAGACTAGAAATAACGTGACATGTCCTATATTTGAAAAAAAAGATTAAAATCTGGAACATAATGTTTAATTCAAGGGGTCACAAATCAAGAAAGACAAAATGGAGCTCAAGCAGGCATAGAGATGGGCAGCAAAAATGAGAGAATGAGAAGGAGCTCTACAGAAACAGACTTCAAAGTATTAGCATTCATTAAACCAAAGAGATGAAGATAGAGGCAATGGCCAAAGTGAATACTGATACTAGGGCTGCTAATAATGATCACTTGTGTAGAACTCACTCTGAGCCCAGCACAGGTCTGAGCACTTTATATGCACTGCCTCCTTCAGTACCTATCAACCCTATGAGGTAAGTCCCACTATTTTCTTCATTATAAAAGCGTCATGAAGGGTATGTATGGAGTAAATAGTGATCAAAGCTATTTACTGGCTAGAGCTCAGCACAGACCTTTAAACTCAAAAGAGTCCAATCCAAGACAAACAAAAGGAAGTGAGACTTTATACAGTAGGCAGTAAAACCTACAGAACACACCAACTCGAGCAACAGTAGCAGTTGATCTGTAAAGATATTCAAAAAGGAGTCAGACTAGATTTGTAGAAGATACAATCAAGCTATCTTACCAAAATGTCTTTACCCTTTGAGGTCGTCATTAAGGAGGACAACCACACCCTCTCCACTCCCATTGCCAACATGTTTGTGTGTCCCCCTATAAAAATTCTGGGCTGGGTGGACCAGAAATTTGGCCAAGTGTGGTTTTTTCTTTTTAATTACGACATAAGTTGGGGAATGGTACATGAATTCTTTGTGGGTATCTCAAGATGGTTGTAATTTATGCTCTGCTTGAATCTGTTTTAATTAATAGCCTAAATTCCACAGAAGCCTATTTAAAGCAAGCTTTGTACTCTGTAGAAATGGGATCTTTCAGAAAAATAACTTGCTGAAGAATGAATTGCCAGAAAGAAAGCAGGTAGAGGATTTTCCCTTTGGCATCTATCACCTAGTCAGCATTTATCTGGGGTTACTTCATGGCTTTATTTCTTTAAGAAATTACATTTCAGAGAAAATACATTTCATGTCAGGAAAATAGGAGATTAGCTTAAAAGAGAATCCCCATGTAAAACTCACATAGTGGCTTCAGTCCTCAGGAAACCCAAGGGTAGACTCATCTGGTGTTGCTTGAAGCTGCCTCTGTCTTGTTTTTCTAACACTGGTGGTTTCCACAAAATACACTAGCATCCTCCTTTGGCTTTGTGACCTTTACCCTAATTGAAACACTGTATGTATTCTGGACAAACCATGAAAAAGAAACAGAAGAGAAGAAAGAGCAAGAGTAACCATCTAGTTCACAGAGAACTAACCTTATCTTTGGAAAGGAAGTACAAAAAGAAAAATGAAAGATACTGGAGAGTTCAGAAACCTCCAGAGGAAGGGAAAAAGGACACACAAAGAGACAGGATTGCTCTATGTGTCAGGAAAAATAGCTAATGCATGCGGGGTTTAATACCTAGGTGATGGGTTGATAGATGCAGCAAACCACCATGCACACATTTACCTATGTAACAAACCTGCACATCCTGCACATGTACCTTGGAACTTAAAAAAAAAAAGTAACTACTTTTGCACCAACCTAATATAAGAAGGTGTTTTATAAACTGGAAGCAAGAATTCACTGAAAAGAGACATGAGGAAAATTTCTGGGTTGATGGAAATGTTCTTTATCTTAATGAGGAGGTAGATTCCATGGTTTTATGCATTTCTCATAATTCATCAAACTGCACATTTAAGATCTGTGCAATTTACTATACACAAATTATGTCTCAATTAAAAAAAGAGATAGGATTGCTCTGTAAACATGTTAGACTTCAATTGAAAAATTGTTGAAAAAGGGAGATAGGATTAAATGTGGCTTTAAATGGTAATATGGGTAGTTGGGTCATAAAACGATGAAGCTTGTCAATCCTTGTGCTCTCCTACTCCTTGGAGCAGAGTTTCTGCCTTCCCCTCACTCCTCTCACTCTGATTCTGGGTCCTCTGGCTAGGCTACCCAAAGTCCATTTCTGTGGCTAGCAGCTAAGTCAGTACTCTCCCAGGCAGTGCCTGTTCTCACCTTTATATACATTTATCAAAATGTATCTGTGTTGTGACCTTTTGTTGCCCTGTACTGAGAATGTTTTCATCTTAAAAGAGAGTAAGTTAATACTTCTTAAATATTGCTTTCTACTTCTAGTAGCCAATGGAGATATAATGGGGGCAGAGGTCTCTTTGCACCCTCAAATAACAGGTGGAAGGCCAGCAGGGTTTTTTTAAGCCAGGTAACCACTTTGAGCTTACATTTCCTCTTCTGTAAACTGAAGATCATACCTTTCCCTTCTGTTACAGTTTGGAACACTTTCACATACGTTTGCCTATTTAATTTTCACAGCCACCTTCTGAGATAATTATTACTCCTATTTTACAGACAAGGAAACTGAAGCTCAGCAAGGTTAAGCAACTTGTCCTGAGATAATATGTGAAAGGGCCAGTGCACAAAGGGGAAAATCAGCTAGCCAAGACAGTGAGTTGGCATGCGGTTACAGAAGCTCCCCAGACGATGGTGCCAGGCACAGGAGCCATGTGGCTATGAGGAGGTAGTATGGGATCAAGGTTATGAGTACAGACTCTGGAGCCACAGAAACCCAGGTATGAATCCTGGCCCTGCTCCTTATTGCCTGCATCCCTTGAGCAAGTCACCTTCACTGGGTCTACATTTCCTCATTTGGAAGATGGAGATAACGCCTAGCTTGTAGAGCTGTTGTGAGGATTAAGTGCAACAGTAGATACAATGTGGGTTGTTAATGCAATGCAGAGCACATGGGAAACAAAAAATATATATAGAAGCTCCCGAAATGATTAGTAGTAATACTAACACTTGGCACACATGTTAGCCCAGAGCATGGAGTCCACTGGCCCAAAGGTAGAGTTAGTCACTAGTGACTAGGCCGGAGACAAACAGAACCAAACACGATTGATAACAAGGAAAGAAAGAGGAGGCTATATGCTCTGCAAGGTGGGACCCGTCGGGGCTACCCAGGACTAGGTTGCAGTTTACTTGGGCCAGTGGTTCTTAAACTCAAGCATGTATCAGAATCCTCTTTAAGGCGTATTCAAAGATAGCTACCTGGGCCCCACTCCTAGTGTTTCTGATTCAGTAGGTCTGGAGTGGGGCCTGAGAACTTGCATTTTTAACAAATTCCCTGGTGTTGCTGATGCTGCTGGTCTAGAAAGCCCCCTTTGAGCATCATTGTCTTAGAATAAAGAATCTCAGGACTATAGTCTTATTCAGTTCTAGGCATCAGAGTTTCATTGCTTTGGGGTTCTTTTTCTTTCTTAGTAAAAATCCACTTTAAAAATTCCACCTATGTCTTGGCAGAATAAGGGGAATTGCCTGTAACTGGTCCAGGAGAGCTACGGCTATCAGAGGGCTGCTCAAAACCAGGGATGGTGGTGACAACAACTGCCCCAGCTGGAAGACTGGGTAGAGGTCTTAGAGCAAAACAAAGGGCAAAACGTAGACAGGAAAGAATCAGAGACAACTGTGATTATTGAGCCTTTCCAAGATTGGATTTTCCCTCACAAGCTTTTTCTTGCTTAAGCTTTTTATCCCTTTTATACCTATGACTATATTTTGGGGGTGGGATATATGTGGGAAGGATTCATCATATTTTCTATGTGTACTTTTCCTACTCTCTTGTTTTAGTCTTTGTCAACCTCAATGCCAGCATCTACCTCTTGGAGAGCCTAGAGCAGCATGCACAGATTATGACGGTCTGAGCTAAAAAAACTGAGCAAAATTAGACATCTCTCTCGAAGTAAAGTATGTGCTCTGTGCTCTGTATCGTGTTACAGCAAATTTGAAAAACAAGAGCTGTGTTCCAAGTCACCACCTGGCAGTTGTCAGTAACTAAGCCTCTGCTACCTGTTAAACGTAGTTAATGAAGAAGTGTGTGTTTATAAATTAGAGGATTTATCTTTGAAAATAGTAACCCATTAGAAAAAGAAAAATAGCCTTGGATTTAGACTTCTGGATTAGAAATCATCTGTCCCATGAATATCAAAGGGGTGAAAGAACTTGTGGCATCACATATTAATGAGAATATACATTTAAACTGCAAATGTTAGGAAACAGACACAAATGTGAAGCTACTGTAATTATAAGAATGTAAGGTTCTTAAGCTCCTGAGGCAGAGATATTTTGGCTTAGGGATTCCGTATAGGGTGCCTGGGCCTGTTCAGTGCCATTATGCTATCAGGTGTTTGCCTGTACCAACCTGCCCACGTTACATGAAAGCAGGCCTCCCTCATTCTTTCAGAATTCTTTCAGAATTCATGTCTTCTGTCCTGAACCATTCACCCCAGCTTATCTCATACTCCAATTCCTAACTCTTCTTCAGTCTGTTCTAATTTCTGACCTCGTGACTCATTTCTCCTCCTACTGACTGGCCTCATGCTAGGGGCTGGCACTTGGTATTACTTCTCCAACTCGAACCTTTTGCAGTCCTCTTTGGCCAGTAATCAGATTCTCCAGTTGGCTACACTGCCGTCATCCGTGGGAGAGTGCTCCAACGGGACCAGCCTGTTTCCTGGGACCTAATGCTTTCACACAGTTCCCTGTGGAAGGCTCCCCTGCCTAGTACACTCAGTCCTGGGAACAGAACTCTGACTTGAGAGATTTGTAGCCTCTTGATACCACTTTCGGAAGAAGAGAAGACAAATGGAAAGGAAGGAATTTGGTTGCCCAATCACTGCATACAGAAGAGCCAACTGAATTTCTATATTTTCTGAAGTACATGAGAATAAAAGGTGATGCTTTGTAGTATAAACTATTTAGTAGTCCTTACTTCTCTGATTTGAAAAATTACTGTTTCTTTCTTTCTGTCCTTCATAATCATCTTTCCCAATAACTGACCCATTGATTGATTGCCAGGACTTATTAATTCTGCCCTCTGTAATATCTTATGAACCCGTCATCCCTTGCTTGAGCTGTTTGCAACAGTATTCTAATAACCAATGCCCTTGCCGCCAGTTTCTCCTTCTCCCCCATTCCACTGTTCCATGACCTTCATCCCCTGCCAATCCGTTTTCCACACTGTTCCAGAAGTAATCTTTCTAAAATACAGATCTGATCATGTTATTCCCTTTCTTAACAATTTTCATTCCCATGTATATAACTGGTTGTTATCATACATATGATTCTGGTTTTTTTAGAAGATAGATTCTTCTAATTAGGGCAATAATATTGATCTACTACATCTATATTGTGCTTTAGATTATTTTCACAGCTTTTATATAACTATTTTACAACAACCTAGGTCAAGAGATCGGGACCATCCTGGCCAACATGGTGATACCCCATCTCTACTAAAACTACAAAAATTAGCTGGATGTGGTGGTGCACACCTGTAGTCCCAGCTACTTGGGCGGCTGAGGCAGGAGAATCTCTTGAACCCAGGAGGCAGAGGTTGCAGTGAGTCGAGACTGCACCACTGTACTCCAGCCTGGCAACAGAAAAAAAAATCCATATGAATTAGATATTATTTTATCTCTATGTTTGAAGAGTGTACTTTTTATGTATAGTAAATGATACATATTAAGAGGTAGATATATTAAACATTACATACGTATTAGATTTCTTTGGCTAAGTAAATAGATTAAGTACTCCTAAAGAAAATTTAAACTTTCAGTTCCAAAGAATCAATTCATTAAGTCTTATTTGAATACTGGTATATCACAAATGTTTACAGCTTGCTATTAAAACAAATTTAAACTGCAAATATTAGGAGGTCAAAGTCAAAATTCCATCAAACCTGGTATTTCAACCTGCTTTTAGTCACATAGGTAAGGATTCTACTTATGTCCTAAAGTTGTAACTTGGTAAGTTGTAACTGAGGTCAAAGTTGGTGGTTCAATTCCCATTTGTTTAAGTTAGTTGCATTAGGTTTCATGGACATAGTCTGTAACCCTAACCTCAGCCAGCTATTTTACAATTGCAGATCCCAGTGGAACCTGGATAATAGAATATGGATACGTCTATAAAGTGACTCCATCTTTATTACTTAAAAATGTAAATATACTTGGAGTTCCACAACATTGTATAGGTTTTTGTATATGCAGTTATGCAGATAATTTTTAGTAACAATCATCTTGTCAAAAGGAGATGGCATGCTTCTCCAAAATGGTACTGTGAGGATCCTCAAAAATGGTTCATAAATATCTTATTCCAGTAGTAGTTTCCTAATTTTACAATTCTCATCTAATAATGCTAGTTCCATCTCTGCTGATGACTTAGGTAACAATTACTAATGGAGCTTCAGGTAAGTCCCATAATAATTCTACTTATTAGCTTCTACTTCCTCTTTTGAATGAATAATGCAATATTTTCCAGATAATACCAGCTTTCTCATTCACAAAGATGTGATAAGTATCAGGTTTAACTTTTTATACAGATGGCATTGCAAGTTGCCTGTGTAGTAGCCCTGAGAAGACCCAGATCTGAAATTTTAAGATTCCCTCTTATTTATCTAGGTCAAGACGAGAATCCATTGTTTGTATGCAAATATTTCTGAAAGGAGTAACAAATCATTGTCAGTCATTATTATCTAGGTATGAATTAATTTATCAGAGTCCTTCCGCCTAATACTTAACTAAAAGTGGTATCTTAAGGAAGACACCTAACTGCTACCTTTTGAAAGGAATATAGTGGAGGCAAATGTTCATATTCACAAAGAATAGACTTAGGTTACATCCTGACTGGTCAC
Source organism: Papio anubis (assembly GCF_008728515.1). Classification (NCBI taxonomy): domain Eukaryota; kingdom Metazoa; phylum Chordata; class Mammalia; order Primates; family Cercopithecidae; genus Papio; species Papio anubis. The sequence goes on from NC_044996.1 coordinate 22,683,497, forward strand.
AGGACACACTAAAGGCATAGGATAGGACTCACGGGGGTTAAGAGAAGTAGAATGGTATCAGAAGACAAACTTCTCTTACATTCCTGTTTGGCTTTAAGCCAGAAGTGATAAGAATATATGAAATGGCATTATATCGACAGTATCCTATAATAGTTAAGAAGCCAAGTTCTGACATCAGGGAGACCTGGGTTCAAATTCTACTTCTGCCTCTCTCTAGCTGTGTGGCCTTAGGCAACTCTTCTCTCTGAACCTTGAGTTGCTAATATTTAGGGCACTAGTAGTACCTAACTTACAGGGTTGTCTTGAGTATTAAATGGGATAGTTCATGTAAAGCAGTTAGTAGGATGTCTGGTAAAGAGTAAGTGATCAATAAATGTTAGCTATTACTATATAAATAGAAATTTAAGGATTCTTGTTCTTGAGTATATATATTTTTAGTGGAAGATTGCTTCAGTGGAGTTAGATTTATGCTACCTCAAAATAATCACTTAAGCAAGTTTTTCTGATGCTGAAGGAAATAATCCTGGTCAAAGTAATACAACAAATAGACCCAAGAAATACATGAAAATGGAAGGGTCCCTTTGTTCCAACAAAAATCTGAAAGTCATACTATAGAAAATATGAGGTCTAATCAAGTGCAGATAGCTGGCAACTGAATAAATACTAATGAGAACTCGGAGGAGTGTAGAAGATCCACAGATGAAACAAAGCTGGAAAAAAGCAAATCTTACCTATTCACCCAGAAACTCTGCATGATCTCTGATCAACCTGTAAAGACAAGATGATGTTTCCCTCACAGAACAATTTAGAGGAAGAGAATGAAAGTGTATACCCCTTTTCAGAATACGAGTTTGAGGGCAAGACATCACTGATGACCAAGTCAAAGGTCACGTTAATTATTATTTATGTAGAATTTTCGTTGACAGTTCAAAGAATTTTGTGTTCAAAGCATTTGTGTTTGTGTCCTCCTTGAACCTGAGGGCATTTTTCTGTTCAGAATCCACTGATTAGCAGGTATAAACAATCTCAAATTACTAAGTTACAACTATTGCTTTTTTAGGACTAAGTAGAATCCTTACCTATGTGACTAAAAGCAGGTTGAAATGCCAGGTTTGATGGAATGTTAAAAGTATGGCTGTTAACTGTCACCTGCACAGTAACCTCTGACAACCATTTCCTGCTTGGCAGCATAGGGAAGAGGGCTGGGGAGTGTGGGTGATCGACTTGTCATTTTGACTCATCATTATGACTTGAATAATCCCTTCTGCCTACCTGTCCTACATAAGCAACATTTTCTTTAATTATGAGAGACATAGTATCAGTAACTGGTTCTTAGGAGCAAAGTCACTGTTTGATTCTGCTAGATTCAAGAAATGTGAGTTCTCAAGTCAACAGAATAATGATTAACATTTGTATTTAGCATCTTCATCTTCCTGCATATGATGTATGTTTATATACATGATTGCATTTAATTTTTACAACAGACCTGTGAGATGAGTTGTAGCTATTTTTCCTTCTGTGAAGAAACAGTTTCCCAGGTGGAAAAGACTTGCTCCAAACCTTATAGCTGGTAAGCTGTGAATGTTCCAGCTCATACTGCAAACTCTAGCTTCTTGGCATCATACCTAATCTTGATTTAACACCATCTCCATCTACCAGGGTTCCCAGTCTAGAAACCTTTTGTCTCACCTCTCCTTCAAACTCTTTCCTGTATTAGTCATGAGATGCTGTTTATTTCACTTCCATAATGCTTCTCAAATTTATCACTATTGAACTTCCAGTAGTTACTTCCATGATCCTAGTGTAAGCCATCATTGTTTCCCACCTGGATTATTCCAATAGTCTGCTAATTGGTCCGCTCATAATATTCTGAACTGTGCTCCATGTTGCTGCTAGAGTGGGCTATGTAAAAGTGCAAATGTGAACATGACCCTCTCTTGCTTAAAACTTTTAAGTGACCCTCCAACTTCTTTGGAATAAAATCCAAATTCTTTAACATGGTCCTGCCTCATCCCTTTCCCCATCTTCTTCCTACACACCCTATGCTCTGACAAGAACTAGTGTGCTTCTCTTCCCTGAACATCTCATGATGTTTGTTTCCATGTTTTTCATTCTACTGGAAAAACTTCTTCCCCTGTTGTTTACTTTCTTTTATTGAAACAGTTTATAACAAATGTCTTTAGTGAGATTTTCTCATCCTGATCTAGTGCTTCCATTCACCTTTATATAAACTCCTGCTATGACATTTCACAGGTTTAGTTGTCACTATTGATTTACATATTCATCTGACCTACAAGACTCTGAAATAAGGGTCAAAGATATGTTTTGTGAAACATATAGCAAGCCTGTCTGCATAGCACAGTGTTTGTAACATAGTAGGGAGTAAGAAAAAATGTTTATTACATCAAACTTATAAGCAATGATTATCTATTATTATATGCTCAGCTCTATAAAATGTAGTGAGGTAGGCCCAAGCCTTACTGAAAACAGAATTATATAACTCATTTTGCTAAGGAACAGCATAAAACATTTCAGAACTGCGAGATTGTGTAGTACTGACTGAAAGTCTATAGCAGTTCAGAAGATTTGAAACTAAGAAGGCACCTCTTTCTTTAGAAATGATGATTACTTATGAAAGGCCAACAGCAATTGAATATTTGCCATCTGGCAACTGTCACAGTACTCATTGTAAATCAGATTTAATAAACCCAAGCCCTTCTAAAGGTGAAATTATTTTATGTTATTTAGGGAGAACTCCTAGGAGTCTCCCTAGGAGAGTCCTATCTCCTAGGAGGCTGACTGAAGAAAAGTACACGGAAACTGAAAGTAAATGCCTCCTAGTGTTGGGAGAAATAATTCTACCTGTCTGGGATATGACATTGCTGGAATACATTTATTAAGGGAATTCATGTTCATTATCTTCACTGAAGAGAATAAAGCTGCATTTAACCAGTTAAAGTTTGAATAAATCAGGGTGGACATTTGGTGGTGCCCATTGGGCTGCATTTCCCAGGTCAGTACTGCCAGTGAACTCAAGCAGAATGTATGCCAGTGGCTTTTCTGCTTCTGGCTTGCATTCTCTGTAAGAATATAGCACAACCTGTATAAATATTTCTCTTTACTATCAGTTAGCTAACTAATTTCTCTCAAAAGTGATTGTGAACAGTCCCCAACCATCAATACAAAGGGTTGGAAGTATTGTTTTCATGTATAAGTGTGGGGCCTTAAGTATTTGCCGAGTAAAGTTCAAGTAAATTGAAATTGTCTTTAAAACATAGCTGTGTAACATCACTAATCATCAGAGAAATGCAAATCAAAATTATGCAAATCAAGGTATCACCTCACACCTGTTAAGATAACTGTTATCAAAAAAAAAAAAAAAAGATGAGTTAAAGAGGATGTGGAGAAATTGGGACTCATATACACTGTTGGTGGGAATGCAAAATGGTGCAGCTGCCATGGAAAATAGTATGATGGTTCCTCAAAAAATTAAAAATAGAATTACTATATGATCCAGCAATCCCACTTCTGGGTATTTATCCAAAAGAATTGAAATCAGAAGATACTAACATACTACGTTCATTGCAAAACTATTCACAATAGCCAAGATATAAAAACAAACTAAGTGTCCATTGACAGATGACTGGATTTAAAAAATGTGGTTTATCCATATAATGGAATACTATTCAGCTGTTAAAAGGAAAGAAATTCTATAATACACAACATGTATGGACTTTAAGGATATTATGTTAAGTGAAAAAAGCCAGTCACTGAAGGACAAATACTGCATGATTTCATTTATATGAGGTATTTAAAATAGACCCATAGAAGCAGAGAGAAAAACAGTGTTGTTGCAAGGTGTAGGGGTAGGGGGCAATGGGGAGTTGCTATTGAATGGACATAAAGTTTCAGTAATGCAAGATGAGCGAGTTCTAGAGATCTGCTGTACAACATTGTGTCTATCATGAACAATGTTGTCCACTTAAAAATCTGTTAAGAGGGTAGATCTCATGTTAAATATTCTTACCACAATAAAATTTAAAATTAAAGTAGTACACATGTCAACAGTATATGCCAACCTAACATATATAACTGAGAAAGTATAACATATATATTACATATATTATTATATATAAATGAAGTATACCATATAGCGCATATACCATATATTATATCAAATATGTAATTGTATATAAAATATATATGATACATATTATATATGCAAATGGTCCTCAATTTATGATGAGGCTATGTCTCAATAAACCCTTTGTAAGTTGAAAATATCATAAGTCAAAAAAGAGTTTAATACGTCTAATCTACTGGACATCCTAGCTTAGCCTAGCCTATCTTAAACATGCTCAGAACACTTACATTAACCTAGAGTTGGGCAAACTCATCAGGCAACACAGTACACTGTACAGTATCAGCTGTTCGCCCTTATGTTCATGTGTCTGCTGGGAGCTGCAGCTGCCTGGCATCTCAAGAGAGTCTCCTACTACATATTGCTAGCCCAGGAAAAGATCAAAATTCAAAGTATGGTTTCTATTGAATGTGTATTGCATTCACACCACTGTAAAGTTGAAAAATCATAAGTCAAAGCATTGTAAATTGGGAAACACCAGTATATAAAATATGTACATATATATGATAGGGAGAGCAAGAAAGATTACATGACTACATTTTGCTCTTTGGCTGTGCAGTATCCATCCAAAATCATTTTGACATAACACATCTGAATCTGCTCCTTCTTTAAGTAAATATATGATAGAAGAAAGTATTTCAACTATACCCATTCTGAATAAAAGACAGTGATATGATAAAATAAATAGATAAATAAATAAGTACATGAATAAATAACTTAAAAAGTCATCAACCCCATCATGTTCTTTTATTCTGTTCCTGTGCCTTTATTTCCTTCATCCTTACTTCCTTCCCTCTTCTCTATCCCATTCTCTTTTTCTCTCCTTTAATTTTTTTTTAAAATTGCTAAAGTAAAAAATATATTCCTGGAATATGGGCACTGTCCAGTTTTTCTTCTGATTTTTTTCCATTTAACCTCATTCAACACTTGCCAATGTCAGACTTTGTATAAATGTTTAGTATATATTGAATAATTGCTTCAAATTCTGTAGAAATAAAAATGTCTCAAATTGCCTATTCATTTCCACATATTATTTCTGTTAACATATATTTCTACATCTTGAAAAGGCAGCACCAACATGGATGGAGCTGAAGGCTGTCATCCTTAGCAAACTAATGCAGGCACAGAAAAACAAATACTGCATGTTCTCACTTATAAGTGGGAGCTAAATGATAAGGATGTATGAACAGAAAGAACAAAACAGCAGACACTGGGGTCTACTTGAGGAGGCATGGTGGGAGGAGGGAGAGGAACAGAAAGGATAACTATTGGGTACTAAGCTTAATACCTGCGTGATGTAAAATATGTATTAGGTTGGTGCAAAGGTAATTGTTGTTTTCATCATTAAAAGTTATAGCAACACCTGCAATTATTTTTGCACCAGCCTAATACAACAACCCCCCGTGATATGTGTTTATCTATGTAACAAAACTTCACATGTACCCCCAAACCTAAAATAAAAATGTAAAAAAAGAGCATCACTTGGATTGGTACATTGTATCACTAACCTCTTAAGTTTACCCAATGGATAAGTCCTGAATTAAGATGAAAGAGTGGGAATATTAACCAATTCATTTAATGTAGAGTAAAAGGCAGAGTACTTGCTTAAGAGTTTTGCATTCTCCACAAATTTGTATTACTAATTTTCCTATATGTTACTTAAACATCTGTTAAATTTGCTCTTATACGAAGTAAAAAAAAAAAAAAGTAGACAAAATCAGCTATGAGGAGTCAAATTCAAATTGATGAAATTATGAAGTGCTGGTCATAGAGAATATTTTGGTCTCCTAATCACATTTAATTCTCCACATCACCACCACCCTACCACACACAGTTTTCTTGAGATTTATAGCCTATTTTCCAATATTAGAAACAAGATATTTATGAGGCAACACATCTATTAACCCAAGAAGTGACAACTCTTTAGCATACGAGCATGGCATAGCCTGGAGCAGGTGAATGTCATGTTCATTCATAGTCCCAAAGTTCTTCTATCATTAAAACACTGTTGGGAATGCAGTAGGATGAAGTCAAGGAGTCTAGACAGCTGACAGTTGTAGTTATCCAGGAAAACTCAGAATGTTCTACATCAGGGTGATAGAACGGAGGTCAAAGAGGAGGAATATTTAATATTACAAGTGGTAACAAATAGGATTTGCTGATTTTTTTTTTTTTTCATTTGGGAAAAATACATGAGGGGAATAGAGAAAAGACTGAAACGATTTCTGGCAAAAGAAACTGAGTAACATCTGCATCCAATTTGTAAAAGAAGTAATTTGGAGGGTGCAGCTATTTTGAAATATCTGCACTGATTTTCTTCTGATATTAACATTATATCATGATCGTTTTTAAGTACCTGCTGCAAAGAACGTTAGGCCCATGGAGTCAGAAGAAAACAAAACGTGTTATCCTTTTTAAAGAATGACACACAGATGTGCATTGTGGAGCTCAATATAGGGGATATTATTCAAGAAAACCAAATCACCAAATCTTTATTGAGTACTGGTTATGGGGAAACACTGTGCTTATTGCTGTGTGTGAGAAACTGAAGCATAAAGCATACCTCTTGCTTCTTTTTTCGTTTTTTAAATTATTATACTTTAAGTTCTAGGGTACATGTGCACAATATTTAGGATTGTTACATAGGTATGCATGTGCCATGTTGGTTTGCTGCACCCATCAACTTGTCATTTACATTAGGTAATTCTCCTAATGCTACCCCTCCCCTAGCCCACCACCCCCCGACAGGACCTGGTGTGTGATGTTCCCTGCCCTGTATCCAAGTGTTCTCAATGTTCAATTGCCACCTATGAGTGAGAACATGTGGTGCTTGGTTTTCTGTCCTTGTGATAGTTTGCTGAGAATGACGGTTTCCATTTTCACCCATGTCCCTGGAAAGGACATGAACTCATCCTTTTTTATGGCTACATAGTATTCCATGGTGTATATGTGCCACGTTTCCTTAATCCAGCCTATCATTGATGGACATTTGGGTTGGTTCCAAGTCTTTGCTATTGTGACTAGTGCCGCAATAAACATATGTGTGCATGTGTCATTATAGTAGCATGATTTATAATCCTTTCAGTATATGACCAGTAATGGGATGGCTGGGTCAAATGGTATTTCTAGTTCTAGATAATTGAGGAATCGCCACACTGTATTCCACAATGGTTGAACTAATTTACACTCCCACTCGCAGTGTAAAAGTGTTCCTATTTCTCCACATCTTCTCCAGCATCTGTTGTTTCCTGACTTTTAAATGATTGCCATTCTAACTGGTGTGAGATGGTACCTCATTGTGGTTTTGATTTGCATTTCTCTGATGACCAGAGATGATGAGCATTTTTTCATGTGCCTGTTGGGTGCATAGAAGTCTTCTTTTGAGAAGTATCTGTTTATATCGTTTTCCAACTTTTCGGTGGGGTTGTTTCTTTTTTCTTATAAATTTGTTTAAGTTCTTTATAGATTCTGGATATTAGCCCTCTGTCAGATGGGTAGACTGCAAAAATTTTCCCCCATTCTGTAGGTTGCCTGTTCACTCTGACAGTAGTTTCCTTTGCCATGCAGAAGCTCTTTAGTTTAATTAGATCCCATTTGTCAATTTTGGCATTTGTTGCCATTGCTTTTGGTGTTTTAGTCATGAACTCCTTGCCCATGCCTATGCCCTGAATGGTATTGCCTGGATATTCTTCTAGGGTTTTTATAGTTTTAGGTCTGACATTTAAGTCTTTAATCCATCTTGAATTAATTTTTGTATAAGGTATAAGGAAGGGATCCAGTTTCAGCTTTCTACATATGGCGAGCCAGTTTCCCAGCACCATTTATTAAATAGGGAATCCTTTCCCCATTTCTTCTTCTTCTCAGGTTTGTCAAAGATCAGATGGTTGTAGATGTGTGGTGTTATTTCTGAGGCCTGTGATCTGTTCCATTGGTCTATATCTCTGTTTTGGTACCAGTACCATGCTGTTTTGATTACTGTAGGCTTGTAGTATAGTTTGAAGTCAGGTAACATGATGGCTCCAGCTTTGTTCTTTTGGCTTTGCAATGCAGGCTCATTTTTGGTCCAATATGAACTTTAAAGTAGTTTTTTCCAATTCTTTGAAGAAAGTCATTGGTAGCTTGATGGGGATGGCATTGAATCTATAAATTACACATTGATTTTTCACATCGATTCTTCCTATCCATGAGCATGGAATATTTTTCCATTTGTTTATGTCTTCTTTTATTTCGTTGAGCAGTGGTTTGTAGTTCTCCTTGAAGAGGTCCTTCACATCCCTTGTAAGTTGGATTCCTAGGTATTTTATTCTCTTTGTAGCAATTGTGAATGGGAATTCATTCATGATTTGGCTCTCTCTTTGTCTGTTATTGGTGTATAGGAATGCTTGTGATATTTGCACATTGATTTTGTATCCTGAGATTTTGCTGAAGTTGCTTATCAGCCTAAGGAGATTTTGGGCTGAGACGATGGGGTTTTCTAAATATACAATCATGTCATCTGCAAACAGTGACAATTTGACTTCCTCTTTTACTAATTGAATACCTTTTATTTCTTTCTCTTCCTGATTGCCCTGGCCAGAACTTCCAACACTATGTTGAATAGGAGTGGTGAGAGAGGGCATCCCTGTCTTGTGCCAGTTTTCAAAGGGAGTGCTTCCAGATTTTGCCCATTCAGTATGATATTGGCTGTGGGTTTGTCATAAATAGCTCTTATTATTTTGAGAAACGTCCCATCAATACCTAGTTTATTGAGAGTTTTTAGCATGAAGGGCTGTTGAATTTTGTTGAAGACCTTTTCTGCATCTATTGAGATAATCATGTGGTTGTTGTCATTGCTTCTGTTTATGTGATGAATTCTGTTTATTGATTTGCGTATGTTGAACCAGCCTTGCATCCCAGGGATGAAGCCAACTTGATCATGGTGGATAAGCTTTTTGATGTGCTGCTGGGTTCGATTTGCTAGTATGTTATTGAGGATTTTCGCATCGATGTTCATCAGGGATATTGGTCTGAAACTCTCTTTTTTTGTTGTTGTGTCTCTGCCAGGCTTTGGCATCAGGATAATGTGGGCCTCATAAAATGAGTTAGGGAGGATTCCTTCTTTTTCTATTGATTGGAATAGTTTCAGAAGGAATGGTACCAGGTCCTCCTTGTACCTCTGATAGAATTCGGCTGTGAATCTGTCTGATCCTGGACTTTTTTTGGTTGGTAGACTATTAATTATTGCCTCAATTTCAGAGCCTGTTATTGGTCTATTCAGAGATTCAACTTCTTCCTGGTGTAGTCATGGGAAGAGTGTATGTGTCCAGGAATTTCTCCATTTCTTCTAGATTTTCTAGTTTATTTGCATAGAGGTATTTATACTATTCTCTGATGGTAGTTTGTATTTCTGTGGGATTGGTGGTAATATCACCTTTATCATTTTTTATTGTGTATATTTGATTCTTCTCTCTTTTCTTCTGTATTAGTCTTGCTAGCGGTCTATCAATTTGGTTGATCTTTTCAAAAAACCAGCTCCTGGATTCATTGATTTTTTTGAAGGGTTTTTTGTGTCTCTAGCTCCTTCATTTCTGCTCTGATCTTAGTTATTTCTTGCCTTCTGCTAGCTTTTGAATGTGTTTGGTCTTGTTCCGTAGGTCTTTTAATTGTGATGTTAGGGTGTCAATTTTAGATCTTTCCTGCTTTCTCTTGTGGGCATTTAGTGCTATAAATTTCCCTCTACACACTGCTTTAAATGTGTCCCAGAGATTCTGGTATGTTGTGTCTTTGTTCTCATTGGTTTCAAAAAACATCTTTATTTCTGCTTTCATTTCGCTATTTACCCAGTAGTCATTGAGGAGCAGGTTGTTCATTTTCCATGTAGTTGTGCGGTTTTGGATGAGTTTCTTAATCCTGAGTTCTAATTTGATGGCACTGTGGTCTGAGAGACAGTTTGTTGTGACTTCTGTTCTTTTACATTTGCTGAGGTGTGCTTTACTTCCATTTATGTGGTCAATTTTAGAATAAGTGCAATGTGGTGCTGAGAAGAATGTATATTCTGTTGATTTGGGGTGGAGCGTTCTGTAGACATCTATTAAGTCCGCTTGGTGCAGAGCTGAGTTCAAGTCCTGGATATACTTGTTAGACTTCTGTCTCATTGATCTGTCTAATATTGACAGTGAGGTGTTAAAGTCTCCCATTATTATTGTGTGGGAGTCTAAGTCTCTTTGTAGGTCTCTAAGGAGTTGATTTATGAATGTGAGTGCTCCTGTATTGGGTGCATATATATTTAGGATAGATAGATCTTGTTGAATTGATTCCTTTACCATTATGTAATGGCCTTCTTTGTCTCTTTTGATCTTTGTTGGTTTAAAGTCTTTTTTTTCAGAGTAGGATTGCAATCCCTGCTTTTTGTTTTGTTTTGTTTTTCATTTGCTTTGTAGATCTTCCTCCATCCCTTTATTTTGAGCCTATGTGTGTCTCTGCACATGAGATGGGTCTCCTGAATACAGCACCCTAATGGGTCTTGACTCTTTATCCAATTTGCCAGTCTGTGTCTTTTAATTGGAGCATTTAGCCCATTTACATTTAAGGTTAATATTGTTTTGTGTGAATTTGATCCTGCCATTATGATGTTAGCTGGTTATTTTGCCCGTTAATTGATGCAGTTTCTTTATAGTGTCAATGATCTTTACAATTTGGCATGTTTTTGCAGTGGCTGTTATTGGCCGTTCCTTTCCATGTTTAGTGCTTCCTTCAGGAGCTGTTGTAAAGCAGGCCTGGTGTTGGCAAAATCTCTCAGCATTTGCTTGTCTGTAAAGGATTTTATTTCTCCTTCACTTATGAAGCTTAGATTGGCTGGATATAAAATTCTGGGTTGAAATTTCTTTCCTTTAAGAATGTTGAATATTGGCCCCCACTCTCTTCTGGCTTGTAGGGTTTCTTCCAAGGGATCCACTGTTAGTCTGATGGGCTTCCCTTTGTGTGTAACCCGACCTTTCTCTCTGGCTGCCCTTAACATTTTTTCCTTCATTTCAACCTTGGTGAATCTGACAATTATGTGTCTTGGGGTTGCTCTTCTCAAGGAGTATCTTTGTGGTGGTCTCTGTATTTCCTCAATTTGAATGTTGGCCTGCCTTGCTAGGCTGGAGAAGTTCTCCTGGATAATATCCTGAACAGTGTTTTCCAACTTGGTTCCATTCTCCCCATCACTTTCAGGTACACCAATCAAACATAGATTTGGTCTTTTTGCATAGTACCATATTTCTTGAAGGCTTTGTTCATTTCTTTTTACTCTTTTTTCTCTAATCGTGTCTTCTTGCTTCATTTCATTAATTTTATCTTCAATCACTGATATCCTTTCTTCCACTTGATCGAACTGGCTATTGAAGCTTGTGCATGCATCATGAAGTTCTCGTGCCATGGTTTTCAGCTCTATCAGGTCATTTAAGATTTTTCTCTACACCAATTATTCTAGTTAGCCATTTGTCTAACCTTTTTTCAAGGTTTTTACCTTCCTTGCAGTGGGTTAGAACATGATCCTTTAGCTCAGAGAAGTTCGTAGTTCCTTATTACCAACCTTCTGAAGCCTACTTCTGTCAACTCGTCAAAGTCATTATCCGTCCAGCTTTGTTCCATTGCTGGTGAGGAGCTGCGATCCTTTGGAGGAGAAGAGGCACTCTCGTATTTAGAATTTTCAGCTTTTCTGCTCTGGTTTCTCCCCATCTTTGTGGTTTTATCTACCTTTGGTCTTTGATGTTGGTGACTTACAGATGGGGTTTTGGTGTGGATGTCCTTTTTTTTTTTTTATGTTGATGTTATTCCTTTCTGTTTGTTAGTTGTCCTTCTAACAGTCAGGTCCCTCGGCTGCAGGTCTGTTGGAGTTTGCTGGAGGTCCACTCCAGACCGTGTTTGCCTGGGTATCACCAGTGGAGGCTGCAGAATAGAAAATATTGCAGAACAGCAAATATTGCTGCCTGATCCTTCCTCTGGAAACTTTGTCCCAGAAGGGCACCCACCTGTATGAGTTATCTGTTGGCCCCTACTTGGAGGTTTCTTCCAGTTAGGCTACATGGGGGTCAGGGACCCACTTGAGGAGGCAGTTTGTCCATTCTTAGAGCTCAAACACCATACTGCAAGAACCACTGCTCTCTTCAGAGCTGTCAGACAGGGATGTTTAAGTCTGAAGAAGTTCCTGCTGCCTTTTGTTCAGCTATGCCCTGGCCACAGAGGTGGAGTCTATAGAGGCAGTAGGCCTTGCTGAGCTGTGGTGGGCTCCACTTAGTTCAAGCTTCCTGGCAGCTTTGTTTACCTACTCAAGCCTCAGCAATGGCAGAGGCCCTTCCCCCCACCAGGCTGCAGCCTTGCAGGTGGATCTCAGACTGCTGCACTAGCAGTGAGCAAGGCTCCATGGGCATGGAACCCACTGAACCAGGCATGGTAGGGAATCTCCTGGTCTGCCGGTTGCTAAGACCCTGGGCAAAGTGCAGTATTTGGGTGGGAGTGTACCATTTTTCCAAGTACAGTCTGTCACAGCTTCCCTTGTTTAGGAAAGGGAAATCCCCTGACCGCTTGCACTTCCCAGGTGAGGTGAAGCCCCACCCTGCTTCGGCTCACCTCTGTGGGCTGCACCCACTGTCCAACCAGTCCCAGTGAGATGAACCAGGTACCTCAGTTGGAAATGCAGAAATCACCTGTCTTCTGTGTCAATCATGCTGCGAGCTGCAGATTGGAGCTGTTCCTATTCAGCCATCTTGGAATGGTGCCATCTCTTGCTCCTAAATTGTTAGTTAGGTGGTACAGGGATCCCTTAGCTAAATCAAGAGTGGGAGGAGGCAGTGAAGTTAATCCCCAGTTGGTGCATTATAAAGAATTAATTGGGGCATTTAAAGAAAACTAACAGAGGCTACAAGCTATGATAGGAGAATGTAGGCTGGGGGAAAGAGATTGGCTGAAGAGCTAGGAAAGAAAAAAAGGAATATCTAAAGCAGAGGAACCTAGATACACAGTAATGGGTAACACTGGGCAAAACTTCCTAAAATAGAAAAGTAATCTAGGCACAGTGGCTCACTCCTGTAATCCCAACACTTTAGGAGGCCAAGGTGGGGGGATTGCTTGAGTCCAGGAGTTTGAGACCAGCCTGGGAAACATAGGGAGACCCTGTCTCTACAATTTTTTTTAATTAGGTGGGCGAGACTGCAGTGAGCCATGATCATGCCACTACACTCCAGCCTGTGCAACAGAATGAGACCATCTCAAAAAAAGAAAAGTATAAGATATATAGGAAAGCTCATAGAACAAGACCTGTGTCATAGGAGTGGGACAGGAAGGTGAAAAGAAGCAAAATTTCTGGAGCAGAGTAGTCAGAATGTATCAGTTGTGTTGGTGATGAAGGTGCAGACTGCATAGGCAGAAATGAGTTCTCCTAGAAGCAAATGTGTTCCATCTAAGTTACAAACAAAAACAGAACCTTATGTTTCCAGCAACCAGCATGAGACCCAAAGGCAATAGCTCCACCCTGGACTAGAGGGTGGAAGTAAAGTGAACCAACCAGAATCCCCATCACTCTAAGGCCTATGATTTAAAAGGAATGCCAGAAGATAGATCCCGGATAGGTTCCACCCAGAGCTTATCTCTGTGCAAAGTGAGTCATGTGACTTGTACTTGGGAGAAACTGTACAGCTACATAGCTTGGAATTTCTTTATATTGCAGAAAAATTTAGTTATAAATCCAAAATACTTGTTAAGCTGGTCCTCAGCTGACAAGGTGAAAGGAGAGGAATGCTACTAAAAAATCCAGACAAACTAGTAAAAAAAGGGAACCTACATGTATGAGAAAAGAGATCTCGTTTTCCCATCACACATGACATATTAAGAACCAGTGATATACCAAAAGGGAGAAACCATTCCTTAGGGTCTAAATTCCCACCCTTAGATTGGTTCTTTTATAGCCTTGTGAAAACACATATTTTGATTGAACTAAGATTTTGTTACCTGCAAGGAATTTAACACTTTCTCAGATTCATTAGCTTTGTTGTCATTTATTCAACAGATATTGAGGGTCTGGCACTGTTTTAGGGGACACACATATATATATAACCTAATCCTTAATCTCAAGAAGCTCACAGTTTAGCTGAGCCCATGGCCTTAGATGAGGATGGTATAGAAATATTTGTCTTATAAAGCGGTGTAGGTGCGACGAGGTAAGATGATAGAGAGAGACAGAATTTGCTGGGGGCTCAGAAAAGTTCAGAGCCTGGAGCTCCATGGGGGATGACAATTTAACAACTTAGGCACTTGGGGAAGTGGGAGAAAGATGGCAAGAGAAGGGTTAGGGTGGGAAAATAGTTGATTCTGTGGATTAAAAGACAGATAGCAAAATGTCTGAGGAGGAGAGAGGAAGAAACCAACACTGCAGGAATCTAAGTTTTCTAAGTTTCTAGTGGATAGAATGTCTGCCATTTTAATATAAGCCTTTGGGGTGTTTGTGTATAAGAGAGAGAGACAGAGGGAGAGAGAGGGAAACAGAGACTGAGAGCAAGCACTTGAGGCTCTCTTGACCCTTTTTAACCATTGGTAACAGAGTGGAGACTGTAACCACTAAAACAAAAGCAACTAGATCAGTGAGCCTAAATTGAACTTTAAAAAAGAGGAAGTGAGGAAAGTTTGTTTGTGAACTCTTGTGGCAGGAAATCCTGTGACTAACCTTATTTCACACATCTCAGATTATTCAAAAGAATCTTAACTTTCTCAAGAACAGTTACAAAGTTACAGATAGGTAGGAAGAATAAGTCCTAGTGTTCTATATAACACTTTAGGGTGAATATGGTTAACAATAATTTATTGTGTATGTTCAAAGGGCTGAAAGAGAGGATTTTGAATGTTCCCAACACAAATAATTGATAAATGTTGGAGGTGAGGAATATGCTAATTACCCTCATTTGATCATTACACATTATATATAGTATTAAAAAATCACTCTGTAGCCTATAAATATTATACATATTTATATATTATAGCTATATATTATGTAACATATACAATATGTAATTGTATATATTATACATATTTATATATAGTTATATTTTCATGTGATAATAATTATATTATTACATGTTGACAAAAAATAAAAGGAAGAAAGAAACTTGGTAACCTAAAATGGAAGGAGGTGTCTCAGAAGCACTGATATCTGGGAAAAGTTGACACCTTCGCTAAATGAACTAATCCAATTTGAGTTGTCCTTTACTGTGTGAAGGGAGGCTTTAGAGAACATGCCCTCCTGGTATTTCTAATAAAGACAGTAATGCAGCATTAACAAATAGAATTTGAGAGTATTGAATAAAAATGCCAATGTACTGGAAACAAATGAACTCAAAGGCTGTCCTCCGTTTACTTGTAGAAATGTTTCTACAGGGCTGAAAGAAATCATTTTATATGAGCTATCGTCATTTGAAATGGCACTGATGAAAGTCTGGACTATGGTGAGGACTGCAGGAGGCTAAAGAGTTGGTGAGGAAGGGAGAGGATGATAGTCAGCGTCAGGCAATTACAAAACGACAACCATCCAGGCAAGTGATGACACGTACTCCTGGAAAGGCACAATAAAGGAAGAAGCCCCTCTGCTGGGCTCTGCTGGCCCATTAACAGGGAGGGTTAGGGTTCCAACAACCTGGAGCGCTAATTTCCAGCTGAAGTTGCAAGTGTAGCAAGAAGAGGGTCTCAGACTTATCTTTCACTGACCATGGGTGAAAATGTACCTCAGGCAAATACATAAGTGCTTTGCTTTTTATATTCTAGAAGTGTTTATAAAACATGCTCAGTTTTCTGAAGACAATAAAAGAAGAAAGTGTAAATAGTGTTTCCAATGTATGTGGAGGGTTGGCATGGTTCAGTCCAGCTGACTGGATTTCCTAAATTGCCACCTATCAACCAGGACACTCATTACAATACATCACATCACTGCTCTCCTTGATGGAGTCAACAGGACTCTCACCAAGTGGCTAGCCTCCGTTTTAAATGGAATCATACATGTAGAGGTGCACAAACCAAATCAATACTCATCTTACCACCTCCAGTTGGTACCACGTGTCTCTGTGATGATGTGCTGTGGGGCTGCATGTCTCCACAGGCAGTTGAGCCTCAGAAAAGGCTGGAATCTATTTACAAGCCTGACTTGTCATTTCACTCATGGACTGATGAGGGCAGGGCTCTTTCTGTGCTGTCTGAAATCATTTGGGGGAAACTGCTGTGTTGAAAGAGCTCAAACAAAAAGCAAGATGAGTAAATAAGTCAGATATTTGCAGGAACATGCTGGAATCCAGGCCTCCAGCTGACCAAGACAGACTGGTGGTGACCTCTCAGGGCTCTCTGCCTCCTTATCAGGCGCACACAGGCCAGCCACCAGATCTGAGGGGTCAGGTCAAGGTTGGAGACCCGAGTAGCCTGAAACAAGTACCCCTAGTTGGTCTAGAGAGCAGGGACTGGAGACTGGGGCTGGAATTACATTTGTACCTGGTTCAGGCAAGGTTCAGGAATCTGAGACTAGAGCCAAACAGAAGCCAAGACATGGGGGAGGGGGCCAGTCCAGTCCAAGGGAATACTGTGAACAAAGGCAAAGAGGCAGGAAGGAAAGAAGCACTTCTCAGGAGTAAGGAGGATCTGTTGTCAGTGCCCAGGAAAATAGGAGAAGAAACCTGATGACCCAGGAATCAAGCTTCAAGACCCAGGAGAACACCTTGAAAATTGTCCAAAGCTGTGAAGGGGATGGGGTGGGTGTAAAGGAAAGAGCTTCTTATCATTGATTTAAGAGGGAAGAAGCAATTACTTCAAATCTTGGTGATAGAGTTGATTATAGTTTCAAGCTTAAGTGAGAGGCCTAAGCCTGGAAACCAGTCAGAAAGAAACTTGGGATTCAATTCAATCATTTATTTCTATTCGTTTATTGAGAGCCTACTATTTGCAAGGCACTCTGCTAGGTTCTGAATCAGAAAAATGACAATTTGGAACTCACAAGCCATATCAAGTATGCAAATCATGCGAGACTTGATTCTGTCAAAAAGCCAAGTGTATAGAATCTATAGACCTGATTGGGCATATGATGCTGTGTTGACCCATTATCGACATAACAATTATATTTTATTAATCTCACATCAGACATATGGTCTGATTATTGAAAGTAATAGGTGCATACGAAGAGAAATAAAAATGCAGTAATAAAAGTATATATGAAAGTAGAAAACATATGAGCTTGAGAGTCAGAAAAACATGATTTCAAACCCTATCTAGGCTAAGTACTAGGTGTGTGACCCCGGAAAAATTACTAACTTTTCTGTGCCTCAGTTTTCTTGTGTATAAGATGGGGATAAAAATAATAACTTTCAGAGTTATTTTAAGGATTAAATGAGATAGTGTACATGAAATATACGGTAAATTGTCTATACTTAAATAAGTACTCAAAAATGACAAGTTTTATTGTTAATTTTCTCATTCATGTATTGTTGAAGCTGATAGCATGTTCTTCTAGTTATACTTTCTTTTAAATTGCGTTCAGCTTGTTCAATAAATCTTTATCCTTAATTGTTTTTAAATGTATTCAGCTTCTTCCAGAAGTCTTTGTTCTTAATTTTAAAAAATATATTCAGCTTGTTCCAGAAATCTTAATCGTTAATATTTTTCAAACAACTCTTGGCAAGCATTTGAGTATTCATTTGCATTATTCAGAAAATGTTTACATTTTTCAATGATCAGAGTGGCTTTTCCTAATCCCTCTAATTTTTCAATTTGTGAAAATGACCCTGATCCTAACATTTTTACTCCACACTAAAATGATGATTTTCCATATCCCTTGCATTTACAAGATTGCTATCATCAAGAGGAAAGTATTTAAGCATATTCTACTATCTCTGATCTATAGTTACTCTCTCTGTATCCCATTGGGCTAATACGTTCTCATTAGGTTGTCATCTAAGAACCAAAGTTTCTTTATAGAGATTATTATAAGACCAAATGCCAAAAAGCACTTCGAAAAAGTTTCTGTCGCATTCAGGGCTCCTTATGGACTGACCCAAGATTGACATGGTATCTTTATATGGCTTCTCCAGGAAGTAGATCCTGAGACAAAGATTCCAGTGAAAATGATTTCTTTGAGAATTGCAGGTAACACCTCTAAGTGGGTAGAATAGCAATAAAGAAAATGAAGGCTGTCAATAGAGTGTGCTTTTAAGCCAGCTACCACAGTGAAGGACTGACATTCATATGTGGAAACTCTGGGAAATTGTGCAAAACACGCACGTCAGAATTATCCCACCTGAGGAGCAAGGGAGCTGGGAATTTTTATTTTTTGGAGACAGAGTCTTGTTTTTTCACCCAGGCTGGAATCCAGTGGTACAATCATGACTCACCAGCCTCCAACTCCTGGGATCAAGTGATCCTCCTGCCTCCACCTTCCAAGTAGTTGGGACTACAGGTGCGTGCCACCATGGCCAGCTAATTTTTCAAAAAGAAATTTTTAGAGATGGGTCTCGCTATGTTGCCCAGGTTGGAGTTTGGGTATTTATACATCAGTTCATTAATCACATCTCACTGCTCCTGGGGGCTGTTAATTCACTGGTATTTGTAGATTGCTGTACAGATAGACAACAAAGATTTCTGCAGCTCTGGGAAAAGAGCCTGCAAGGAGTAATGCAGTTAGAACTTGCCTGGGATATGGGTGGGGCTCTAACAATACCTGTTACACCAAGAGAAGCACAAATGGGCTTTTATTCCATGGGATGCAGGGCTACTGGGTTAAGGTTGGGGTTCAGCGCTGCTCTGATTCTGGCTCTCTTACTCTGTTGTCTTAATCTTCTCACTGACATGTATTTTCTTGGTACCAGAATAGTAAAATCTAACAGCTGAGAGTGATCTTAGGGGCAAAATGGAAAGAGGGGTTCAGAGAATCAAAACAAGAGCATTTTCCCCTATATCTAGAAACACTGGCCCCTGTCTTTCTGCGTCTCTATCCTCTTCTGACCTTCCTACCTCACCGAAGGAAACAAGCCAAAAGAGAGAGAAGAAGGAGGCAAACAGAAACAGAGTTGTTACCTATCTGACCTCACAGAAGCAAGAGAGGTTGCCAGGAGAGGAGATCACAAGAAAGAAGCAGACTATTGGCTCCTAGCATTCTAGAAGGTCATGACTCTTTTGCTGTGTTCCTCTTCTTCAATGTGGATAAGGGATAGTGGGAAGAAGGGACAGGTTGACCAACATTAAGATTTATGTTCCTAAGATCTACATCAGCAGTTTTCATACTGTATTTTAAAGTAGTAGACATTTGCCATGGTTTTTCTGTTCAATATTGAACTCCTCCTCCTTCTCCTCCTTCCTTTTTTTCTTTTTTTTTTTTTTTTGGACGGAGTCTTGCTCTGTCACCCAGGCTGGAGTGCAGTGGTGCGATCTTGGCTCACTGCAAGCTCCGCCTCCCAGGTTCACGCCATTCTCCTGCCTCAGACTCCCGAGTAGCTGGGACTACAGGCGCCCATAACCACGCCCGGCTAATTTTTTGTATTTTTAGTAGAGACGGGATTTCACCGTGTTAGTCAGGATGGTCTCGATCTCCTGACTTTGTGATCCACCCGCCTTGGCCTCCCACAATGCTGAAATTACAGGCGTGAGCCACCGCGCCCAGCCGAACTCCTCCTTCTAAGTAATTTGCCAGCCTTCTTTTGGGGGACTCCTGCATTGTATGTGGTCTTAGTGGGAGGCAGTGCCTACCTTTCATTACAGTGTCCCAAGGAGCCATAACCTTGCTTTCCCGAACTCTGTATAGTCACTGCCAGAAAAAATTGGGGAATTGATTTGCATAACCATAACTCGGGGCATAGAATAGCAACTTAAATGAATCTATAGTCTTAGAATCAGAGGATAAAAGGAAGAAGCTTCTTTACTTTCATGAATGTTAGAAGCAGAATGTCCTGGAGTTAAACGGAAGAAGTTTTCTGTGTAAGGGTTATCTGGACAGTTTCATCACACTGAAATCAGGAATGATAATTATGCCTACTCTGGGCCAGGCACTTCACGTGAATGATACAATTACTCGTACAACAATCCTGTGATCTAAGTGCTATTATGACCTCCATGTTTTAGAAAAGAAAATTGTGGCTTGGAGAAGTTAAGTAACTTGCCAAAGGTCATCCAGCTACCAAGTGGGTTTCAAATCTAGTTCTGTCTGATTCCAAAGCCTTAACTCGTTATCATCATGCTGGGCTGCTGCTGCTTCCTATAACCAAGAATTTAAATTGTTGGAATGAGCTTAGTGGAAAGTCATGGGAAGAGACTCCAAGGTAGTGAGGAGAGCACCATTAAATTAGCTAACTACAGAGTGTGACCTAGGAAGAGAGGCTGTTGTGACCATATCATGTGTTCATGATTCAAATGAAATGGGAAGTACTGGGTGATTAGATATTACAGGTAGGGTGAAGAACCAGTTCAGTAACTTCAAGGAGTGATGGAGACAGCATGGAAGAATGACATGATTAGAGATGGGACTGCTGAGTCTAAAGTGGCAATTGCTATTCTGTGGCTGATGTGGATTTAAAGGAGCCAACTCTTCTACCTCCTGCGATTATGTTCCTCAGTATTCCTGTTGATGTCCTGATTTTACCAAACTCACCGGAGTCTTGACTTCATAGTTAGGTTCTTCTCCTGGTTGCTCAAGTACAATTTACATTAACTTTAATTCTCTGTTTTTAAACATTCTCTCATGCAGTTCTGAGTTCCATTGGCACAAAATTTGGGTAACAATTTGGGTGTGCGTGTGTGCATGTGTGCACATGTGTGCTTGTTTAGTGTGTCTCAGCTTATTTCTCTTGGGTTGCACACATGCCTATTGATAGGAAAATTGTATTCAAGACTCGGTTCAAATGTATATGGTATTGCATGCTTAAGGAGTTCTAATAATGCTGATTTGCATATTTCAAATGTAAGAAAACTGACTTTTGAGGTTCCTTTGTCTGAGAGTGCCTAAGGATTTAGAAAAGCTGCTTTTGGATATAGGCCTGAGAACTATGCTTTATGCTGGGTTTTGAGTGTGTGAGTGTGGATGTGTGTGTGTGTGTGCTTGCCTGTGCTCGCTCAAGAGCTCACATGTGCTTGCTTCCCCCACCTCCTGTGCTTTGCTGTGATTGAAACATCACAGAGCAGCCCCCAGCAGGACGCCAGCAGGTACCCTGAGGGCTGCTAGCTGTGTGATTTTCTTAGAGTTGTGAAAAAGAAACTTGAGAAATCATATTGAATAAAACCTGTTTTTAATCTATTTGGCCCTTAGGGGGTATCATATAGATTGCTGTAAAATTCACTCAGGTATCTAACCTCAGGATAAATTGGAAAGGATGAGACCTAGTACCCCTCACTCCCACATACTCCTTATAAACACTTCCCAAGGACCTTTGTTTATATTTGTTATTGGGGAAATATGCTTACACCTGAGGGACAGAAAGGGTTGGAGGAGAAAAAGAGTGTGTGTTCAGGTGTCTCAACAGCTGTGTGAGAGCCATACATGCTCTGCTCATAGAAGTCAGTTGTTTGCCAAAGTACAGGGTCCCTACATATGTCTGAGTGTACTGCCCCCAATTCCCATTGTTTTGAGTCTCCAGACTAGTGAGAGTGAGCCTGGCAGGCTTGCAGGCTGGCTAAGCCCCAAATCGCAGGTTCATTATTGTATAAAGGAACCATATAGTTTATGCAAATTACCGAGACAAGCATCATAATGGGGGCCACGTTTAATTTTTTATTTCAGGAACTTTGTGATCAGAAGGGTAGGCCACCAGGAGTCTTATTTGCATAAGAACACATAGGCCTCCTGGGATAAATGTGAACAAAGAAGGGGAGACAAAGGCTATTTGATGGAGATTGACAGAAACTCACTTGAAATTAGGAGAGAACTGAGGTTCCTGGGTTTCTTCTTGTGACAGTGGTTTGGGGACATTGAGAAATTTACTTGAGGGAGACTAGATGGTGACTCTCATATGCCCTCTGGCCTCATCCCTCAGACCTTATGGGATAAGTTCCATAGAAAGGGAAGAACAAAACCAAAATAGTCAGGGTCTCTTTCCTAATAAAGGATAGTGTGAACATGAGAATAGACCACATTGGGCTGACCAAGAGTGTTACTCACTGAAGGGAAGAGATACTCCCCTTTGGGGATCCCTGTAGCAATTATGATGACAATGATAGCATCAATGGAATGGTGACAATTGCATTAACAGAGTGTTGAAAGCAGTTGATGGTGTGCCAGAAATACTAACAGTAATAACTACCATTTATTGAGGCTTACTATGTATCAGGACTCTTTCGTATATTATCCTAGTCCTATGGAGTAAGTACTAACTCCAGTTTACATATGAGAAAACAGAGAGACAGAGAAGTTAAGTGTCTGACACAGGTTCACAGAGCTGCCAAGTGGCAGATCCAAGATGCAAACGTTTTACCTCTAAACCTCATGCTTTTCATCATTAGACTATATGATAGTGAGAGTTGCCAAAGAGAGCATGAGCTTCCTGATACTAGGCTTGGAGTTCCAGAACACTTCTGCTTAGAAAATCTAGGTGGACCCCACTGAAAGGCTGCAGTGGCCCAGTGAAAGAAAGGCAGCATGACTTGTTCCTTTCATTCTCTGGGATGCAGTTTGTCCATGTGTGAACTGAGTCATTCCAGAGCAGTGATTCTCAACAGTATTGCTCCATAGAAGAGGCTTTGGACATATGGGAGCATGTTTGTCTTCTCTTGTCATTGTGCCAAGTCTTTATATGTAAAAATAAATGTTGTTTTATAATAAAGCTCTTTCCTTTTTTGCTTCCTGTATATCACAGGCCATCATTTATTTATTTTTATTTTTAAATTACTCATGTAGACAGGGTGAATCACCTGTGTTTTTCATTTCAGGATAATGGGAGGAGTTCATTTCATTAAACAAAATCAATAAGAGTCATTAGGTTAAGAACCACTGTTCTAGATGATTTATAATGATCCCTCCAGTTGTGACAGTCTGTGCTTCAAAATCATTCTTGGGGCAAGCGAAACAATGCTTACACTATCAGAAGTATTTGGATGACTCCGGAGCAAAGTCTGCTTCCCTGCCTCCCAGGTGTAGATGTACCCAGATTACCTACAGCTAGGGTAACCTGCAGATAAGGTTCCTTTTCCACTTAGGGGCCAGAAGTTTCTCCATAAAAGACATCATACCTTTGGACTTTAATCTCCTTTTATTTATATCAAGTACTAGCATCTTTTCTGACTCATGAAACTACAGGGAGAACCATCCTCTTTGCTATTCTGGGCCAGAGGGATGGGATAACGGAAAAAAGTCCATTATTACAAGTGTGTCTCCTGACCCCTCTCAGGTTAGCTCAGGTTACAATGATTAGGTTCTGACCACAAATAGTTTGTTCTACTCACCTAGCTCCACTCCTCCCACACATGCTAGTGGGCTGTTCCTTACTCCTAATTTTGGGGAAACTCCCATCATTTCTTCCTAAGCCAGCTCCAGCCACACCGTTTGAGTTTCAGTTCAAGACTGCTCATTAGGTGATAAGCTAAACTCAACTCCATGGCTGTGTCATTCCAACATTTCTGCCAGCATCTCTTAACAAGTTTCTTCTTAGGGTCTTCTTCTTAGCCTGCCGGAATTGTGTCCGGCAGCCACTTCCTGTTCTAAGGCCTTTCTGAAATACTCCCTAGCTCACTGCTTTCCTCAGCTATTCCAGTTTGAATCAATTTCTTGATATTTTTATTGACCTCATTTTCTCTGCACAGCATTTTAATCTCTCTGTACGGGCCTCCACTGAGTTTAGTTCCATCATCCTGTCAAGCAAGGGGCTTCCTAGTTGTCTTACTGGTGATCACCATGCTACACACGAAGCTCCATGATGATGGGAACACATCTGTGATATTCACCATCATATAACCTCAGTCTAATAGCATAGATCCTGGAACGACGTAGACACTCAATAAATGCATTTTGGCCCACTGACTGTGAAGTCCATATGTCCACTTACTAATAAATGTAATGGGAACCATGGTATGTGCTTGGTTCCCAAGTAACGACTGAATTTTCGGATTTCTGTAAGAAGCCATGGATACTGATCAACCTGGTCCTCACTGGGGGCCAAAAAAATTTTCTGGCCCAGATTTATAAAACCTTTTTCCTAGATCCATTTCTAGAGAATTTCACAAATCCCGAAGAATGTTCCAGCAAGGCCCATGCAAACTGTTTGCATGAAACATTTTGACTTGGAGGAGTGGGAGAAATAAGAAGGAACACTCCTACATTGTCATTCATTTCTCTTCCAGTTTGGAACAAGAACTAACTTGCATGCTCTGGTCTTTCAGAGATGCCCATAGCTTGGGAATTCAGTTTAAATAGGACTCTCTACTTAAAATTTGATTCAAGTCACACAGTATCTTTTCAGGAAAAGATACTGGCCTGTGAGTCATACATGGAAAGTGTTTATCATGCTGCAGTGAAAAACTATTTCCAAAGGGCATCCAGATACTTTGTGTTGTTTCCACTGTACTCTAACTCTAGTGGCCAAGGAAGTTAATGTGCACTCCATGAAGGGGACAACATTTCTTATTGCATAGGGCCCTGCAGCGATTGGCAAGGTCCTCATTCTGTTTCCTAGAGTATACCCACAAGAAAGTTAGTGAAATTTGTGACCCTGGGCAAGGCGACTCACTTTTTGGGCCCCAATTTCTCTATTTTTAAAGTAAGGAGATTGGACCTGTTTAGGTCTTGGGCTCCTTCAAAGAGGCAGTATTGAGAACACACAGGCTCTGAGACAGATAAACGCAGATGTCATTCACGTCTCTGCTATTTGGTGGCTGTGTGATTTTGAACAAATCAATTAACATTTTTTCAGCCACAATTCCCTTATCTGTAAATTAGAGATAAAACCCACTTCATTAAATGAGAGAGGATAAAAGAAACATGTAACATAGTGACGGAACTCAGCAATTATTACTTTCCTCTTCTTTTCCGTTTCTATCTTTTCCCCTTCTTTGTGTGGCCATAAATTACTGTCAGTGGAGTGTTGAAAATGTGCATAGTGATGCTACATCACTCTGCAGTGTCCGGAGATGTAGAATAAGGTCACTTCTCTTTTCAAATAAAGACATACGTGCGGCCAACAAACATATGAAAAAAAGCTCAACATAACTGATCACTAGAGAAATGCAAATCAAAACCACGATGAGATACCATTTCACACAAGTCAGAACAACTATTATTAAAAAGTGAAGAAACAACAGATGCTGGCAAGGTCGTGGAGAAATAGAAACACTTTTTTAATTATTTTTTAAGTTCTAGGGTACATGTGCACAACGTGCAGGTTTGTTACAAATGTATACATGTGCCATGCTGGTGTGCTGCACCTGTTAACTCATCATTTACATTAGGTATATCTCCTAATGCTATCCCTCCCCCATCCCCCCACCCCACAACAGGCCCTGGTGTGTGATGTTGCCCACTCTGTGTCTAAGTTCTCTCATTGTTCAATTCCCACCTATGAGTGAGAACATGCTGTGTTTGGTTTCTGTCCTTGTGATAGTTTGCTCAGAGTGATGATTTCTAGCTTCATCCATGTCCCTACAAAGGACATGAACTCATCCATTTTTATGGTTGCATACTATTCCAATAGTGTATATATGCCACAGTTTCTTAATCCAGTCTGTCACTGATGGATATTTGGGTTGGTTCCAAGTCTTTGCTATTGTGAATAGTGCCGCAATAAACATATGTGTGCATGTGTCTTTATAGGAGCATGATTAATAATCCTTTGGGTATATGCCCAGTAATGGGATGGCTGGGTCAAACGGTATTTCTAGTTCTAGATCCTTGAGGAATTGCCACACAGTCTTCCACAATGGTTGAACTAGTTTACACTCCCACCAACAGTGTAAAAGTGTTCCTATTTCTCCACATCTTCTCCAGCATCTGTTGTTTCCTGACTTTTTAATGATCACCATTCTAAATGGTGTGAGATGGTATCTCATTGTGGTTTTGATTTGCATTTCTCTGATGGCTAGTGATGATGAGCATTTTTTAATATGTCTGTTGGCTGCGTAAATGTCTTCTTTTGTGAAGTGTCTGTTCATATCCTTTGCCCACTTTTTGATGAGGTTGTTTGATTTTTTCTTATAAATTTGTTTAAGCTCTTCGTAGATTCTGAATATTAGCCCTTTGTCAGATGGGTAGATTGTAAAAATTTTCTCGAATTCTATAGGTTGCCTGTTCACTCTGATGGTAATTTCTTTTGCTGTGCAGAAGCTATTTAGTTTAATTAGAACCCATTTGTCAATTTTGGCTTTCATTTCCATTACTTTTGGTGTTTTAGTCATGAAGTCCTTGCCCATGCCTATGTGCTGAATGGTATTGCCTGGGTTTTCTTCTAGGTTTTATGGTTTTAGGTTTAACATTTAAGTTTTGGATCCATCTTGAATTGATTTTTGTATAAGGTGTAAAGAAGAGATCCAGTTTCAGCTTTCTATATATGGCTAGCCAGTTTGTATAAGGTGTAAGGAAGGGATCCAGTTTCAGCTTTCTATATATGGTTAGCCAGTTTTCCCATCACCATTTATTAAATAGGGAATCCTTTCCCCATTTCTTGTTTTTGTCAGGTTTGTCAAAGATCAGATGGTTATAGATGTGTGGTATTATTTCTGAAGACTCTATTCTGTTCCATTGGTCTATATCTCTGTTTTGGTACCAGTACCATGCTGTTTTGGTTACTATAGCCTTGTAGTATACTTTCAATTTAGGTAGCATGATGCCTCCAGCCTTGTTCTTTTTGCTTAGGATTGTCTTGGCAATGCAGGCTCTTTTTTGGTTGCATATGAACTTTAAAGTAGTTTTTTCCAATTCTTTGAAGAAAGTCATTGGTAGCTTGATGGGGATGGCATTGAATCTATAAATTACCTTGGGCAGTATGGCCATTTTCACGAGATTGATTCTTCCTATCCATGAGCATGGAATGTTCTTCCATTTGTCTGTGTCCTCTTTTATTTCATTGAGCAGTGGTTTGTAGTTCTTGAAGAGGTCCTTCACGTCCCTTGTAAGTTGGATTCCCAGGTATTTTATTCTCTTTGTAGCAATTGTCAATGGGAGTTCACTCATGTTTTGGCACTCTCTTTGTCTGTTATTGGTGTATAGGAATGCTTGTGATATTTGCACATTGATTTTGTATCCTGAGACTTTGCTGAAGTTGCTTATCAGGCTAAGGAGATTTTGGGCTGAGACGATGGGGTTTTCTAAATATACAATCATGTCATCTGCAAACAGGGACACTTTGACTTCCTCTTTTACTAACTGAATACCCTTTATTTCTTTCTCTTGCCTGATTGCCCTGGCCAGAACTTCCAACACTATGTTGAATAGGAGTGGTGAGAGAGGGCATCCCTATCTTGTGCCAGTTTTCAAAGGGAGTGCTTCCAGATTTTGCCCATTCAGTATGATATTGGCTGTGGGTTTGTCATAAATAGCTCTTATTATTTTGAGAAACGTCCCATCAATACCTAGTTTATTGAGAGTTTTTAGCATGAAGGGCTGTTGAATTTTGTTGAAGACCTTTTCTGCATCTATTGAGATAATCATGTCGCTTTTGTCTTTGGTTCTGTTTATATGCTGGATTACATTTATTGATTTGCTTATGTTGAACCAGCCTTGCATCCCAGGGATGACGCCAACTTGATCATGGTGGATAAGCTTTTTGATGTGCTGCCGGGTTCGACTGGCCAGTATTTTATTGATGATTTTCGCATCAATGTTCCTAAGGGATATTGGTCTAAAGTTCTCTTTTTTTGTTGTGTCTCTGCAAAACTTTGGTATCAGGATGATGTTGGCCTCATAAAATGAATTAGGGAAGGTTCCCTCTCTTTCTATTCATTGGGATAGTTTCAGAAGAAATGGTGCCAGGTCCTCTTTGTACCTCTGGTAGAATTCAGCTGTGAATCCATCTGGTCCTGGACTTCCTTTGGTTGGTGGGCGATTAATTATTGCCTCAATTTCAGAACTTGTTATTTGTCTATTCAGGGATTCAACTTCTTCGTGGTTTAGTCTTGGGAGGGTGTAGGTGTCCAGGAGTTTATCCATTTCCTCTAGATTTTCTACTTTGTTTGCATAGAGTTGTTTATAGTATTCTCTGATGGTCGTTTGTATTTCTGTGGGATCCATGGTGATATCCCCTTTATCATTTTTTATTGCATCTATTTGATTCTTCTCTCTTTTCTTCTTTATTAGTCTTGCTAGCAGTCTACCAATTTTGTTGATCTTTTCAAAAAACCAACTCCTGGATTCATTGATTTTTTGAAGGATTTTTTGTGTCTCTGTCTCCTTCATTTCTGCTCTGATCCTAGTTACTTCTTGTCTTCTGCTAGCGTTTGAATGTGTTTGCTCTTGCTTCTGTAGTTCTTTTAATTGTGATGTTGGGGTGTCAATTTTAGATCTTTCCTGCTTTCTCTTGTGGGAATTTAGTGCTATAAATTTCCCTCTACACACTGCTTTAAATACGACCGAGAAATTCTGGTATGTTGTGTCTTTGTTCTCATTGGTTTCAAAGAACATCTTTATTTCTGCCTTCATTTTGTTATTTACCCAGTAGTCATTCAGGAGCAGGTTGTTCAGTTTCCATGTAGTTGAGTGGTTTTGAGTGAGTTTCTTAATCCTGAGTTCTAATTTTATTGCCCTGTGGTCTGAAAGACAGTCTGTTATAATTTCTGTTCGTTTACATTTGCTGAGGAGTTTTACTTCCAACTATGTGGTCAATTTTGGAATAAGTGTGATGTGGTTCTGAGAAGAATGCATATTCTGTTGATTTGGGGTGGAGGGTTCTGTAGATGTCTATTAGGTCCTCTGGATGCAGAGCTGAGTTCAATTCCTGGACATCCTTGTTAACTTTCTGTCTCGTTGATCTGTCTAATGTTGACAGTGGAGTGTTGAAGTCTCCCATTATTATTGTATGGGAGTCTAAGTCTCTTTGTAAGTCGCTAAGGACTTGCTTTATGAATCTGGGTGCTCCTGTATTGGGTGCATATATATTTAGGATAGTTAGCTCTTCCTGTTGAATTGATCCCTTTACCATTATGTAATGGCCTTCTTTGTCTCTTTTGATCTTTGTTGGTTTAAAGTCTGTTTTATCAGAGACTAAGATTGCAACCCCTGCTTTTTTGTTTGTTTGTTTGTTTTCCATTTGCTTGGTAGATCTTCCTCCATCCCTTTATTTTGAGCCTATGTGTGTCTCTGCATGTGAGATGGGTCTCCTGAATACAGCACCCTGATGGTTCTTGACTCTTTATCCAGTTTGCCAGTCTGTGTCTTTTAATTGGAGCATTTAGCCCTTCACATTTAAGGTTAATATTGTTATGTGTGAATTTGATCCTGTCATTATGATGCTGGCTGGTTATTTTGCTCATTAGTTGATGCAGTTTCTTCCTACCATTGATGGTCTTTACAATTTGGTATGTTTTTGCAGTGGCTGGTACCAGTTGCTCCCTTCCACGTTTAGTGCTTCCTTCAGGAGCTCTTGTAAGGCAGGCCTGGGGGTGACAAAATCTCTCAGCATTTGTTTGTCTGTAATAAATTTTATTTCTCCTTCACTTACAAAGCTTAGTTTGGCTGGATATGAAATTCTGAGTTGAAATTTCTTTTCTTTAAGAATGTCGAATATTGGCCACCACTCTCTTCTGGCTTGTAGAGTTTCTGCCAAGAGATCCGCTGTTAGTCTGATGGGCTTCCCTTTGTGTGTAACCCGACCTTTCTCTCTGGCTGCCCTTAACATTTTTTCCTTCATTTCAACCTTGGTGAATCTGACAATTATGTGTCTTGGAGTTGCTCCTCTCGAGGAGTATCTTTGTGGTTTTCTCTGTATTTCCTGAATTTGACTGTTGGCCTGTCTCGCTAGGTTGGGGAATTTCTCCTGGATAATATCCTGAATAGTGTTTTCCCACTTGGTTCCATTCTCCCTGTCACTTTCAGTTACACCAATCAGACGTAGATTTGGTCTTTTCTCATAGTCCCATGTTTCTTGGAGGCTTTGTTCGTTTCTTTTTACTCTTTTTTGTCTAAACTTCTCTTCGTGCTTCATTTCATTCATTTGATCTTTGATCACTGATACCCTTTCTTCCACTTGATCAAATCAGCTACTGAAGCTTATGCATGCATCACCTAGTTCTCGTGCCATGGTTTTCGGCTCCATCCGGTCATGTGAGGACTTCTCTACACTGTTTATTCTAGTTAGCCATTTGTCTAATCTTTTTTCAAGGTTTTTAGCTTCTTTGCAATGGATTCCAACATCCTCCTTCAGCTCAGAAAAGTTTGTTTTTACCAATCATCTGAAGCCTTCTTCTTTCAACTCATCAAAATCATTCTCTGTCCAGCTTTGTTCCGTTGCTGGCGAGGAGCTGCATTCCTTTGGAGGAGAAGACGTGCTCTGATTTTTAGAATTTTCAGCTTTTCTGCTCTGATTTCTCCCCATCTTTGTGGTTTTATCTACCTTTGGTCTTTGATGATGGTGACGTACAGATGGGGTTGTGGTGTGGATGTCCTTTCTGTTTGTTAGTTTTCCTTCTAACAGTCAGAACCCTCAGCTGCAGGTCTGATGGAGTTTGCTGGAGGTCCACTCCAGACTGTGTTTGCCTGGATATCACCAGCAGAGGCTGAAGAACAGCAAATATTGCAGAACAGCAGACATTGCTGCCTGATCTTTCCTCTGGAAGCTTCGTCTCAGAGGGGCACCCAGCTATATGAGTTGTCAGTCGGCCCCTACTGGGAGGTGTCTCCCAGTTAGGCCACTCAGGGGTCAGGGACCCACTTGAGGAGGCAGTCTGTCCGTTCTCAAATCTCAAACTCCATGCTGGGAGAACCACTAGTCTCTTCAAAGCTGTCAGACAGGGACGTTTAAGTCTGCAGAAGTTTCTACTGCCTTTTGTTCAACTATGCCTTGCCCCCAGAGGTGGAGTCTACAGATGCAGGCAGGCCTCCTCGAGCTGCAGTGGGCTCCACCCAGTTTGAGCTTCCCAGCTGCTTCGTTTACCCACTCAAGCCTCAGCAATGGCAGGCACCCCTCCGCAAGCCTCACTGCCACCTTTCAGTTCTATCTCAGACTGCTATGGTAGCAGTGAGTGAGGCTCCGTGGGCGTGGGACCCTCCGAGCCAGGCATGGGATATAATCTCCTGGTGTGCCATTTGCTAAGGCCATTGGAAAAGCACAGTATTAAGGTGGGAGTGTCCCGATTTTCCGGGTACTGTCTCTCACGGCTTTCTTTTGCTAGGAAAGGGAATTCCCCAACGCCTTGTGCTTCCCAGGTGAGGTGATGCCCCACCCTGCTCCATAGGCTGCTCTCACTGTCTGATAAGTCCCAGTGAGATGAACCTGGTGCCTCAGTTGGAAATGCAGAAATCACCCATCTTCTGTGTCACTCACACTGGGAGCTGCAGACTGGAGCTATTCCTATTCAGCCATCTTGGAACCTCTCTCCTAGAAACACTTTTACAGTGTTGGTGGGAATGTAAATTAGTTCAACCACGGTGGAAGACAGTGTGGAAATTCCTCAAAGATTTGGAACCAACAATACCATTTGACCCAGCAATCCCACTACTGGGTATATACCCAAAAGAATATAAATCATTCTATTATAAAGATACATTGCATGCATATGTTCATTGAAGCACTACTCACAATAACAAAGACATGGAAGCAACCCAAATGCCCATCAATGACAGACTGGATAAAGAAAATGTGGTACATATACACCATGGAATACTATGCAGCCATAAAAAGGAATGAGATCATGTCCTTTGTGGGGACATGGATGGGACTGGAAGCCATTATCCTCAGCAAGCTAACACAGGATCAGAAAACCAAACACCACACGTTCTCACTTATAAGTGGGAGCTGAACAATGAGAACACATGGACACCGGGAGGGGAACAACACTCACTGGGGCTTGTCAAGGGAGAGCAGTGTTGGGGAGAGCATTAGGGTAAAGAGCTAATGCATGCTGGGCTTAATACCTAGGTGATGGGTTATTAGGTGCAGCAAAACACCATGGCACATGTTTACCTATGTAACAAACCTACACATCCTGCACATGTATCCCAGAACTTTTAAAAGAAACCAGTAAAATAATTTTTTAAAAGAGTAATACTGCTTCCATTCGCTGCTGAAAGTGCAAAAGGCAGTGCACACTCTAGACCATGAAGAGCTTGTGTTCTGGGAACATGTTGCCATGGACCCAGAAGCATTAACAGGATTTCTGTCTCAGTATATTTTCCCAGATACAGTACTGTAAACTGTACTTTCAGCTGACCAACATCCTAAGATTAGGATTGCCCTCTCAGTCACTGCTGATTTATAAATTAAGGAGATTAGGAGTCACTTTATTGACTAAAGGTGAGAGGTTAGAGTCTCTTTAAATCCATGTCAAAAAATATTTATTTCTGAGCCTATCCAACAAGGAAAGACAGAGTGAGCATGAGCATACTTTGTCTTGTTATCCATGGAATGTACATTCCTGTTGCTTAGCATAGATTACAAATTCCACTGAAAACCAGGATTTGTTTTTCAGATTTCAGTAACTCCTCATGGCATGTACTTTGGCAATCTTGCTGTAACTAGGAAGCATATATTGGACAGTATAATTTAATGGTTAAGAAGCTATGCTTTGGAATAGAGGTCCTGAGTTTTAATTACTGCTCTGCCATTTTACTAGCAGTGTGATCTTAGTCAAATTAATTATCTTTGTGTGAGTTCCTTCATTTTCAAAATAGAAATAATACCCTCTTCATATAGTTGTTGTGGGAATTAAATGAGCTAATGCATGTGAAACACTGAAAACAGCACTTGGCATAAAACAAGCACTCAATACACGTTAGGTCTTACTAGGATTCTCATTAAAACTAGTATCACTAATATTATCAGGGCCCTTCATGTGCATATACCTAATTATATATTTACTATAAAGTAAGGTTGTGGAAAAAACTATTTATAATTTTTATTTGCAGCAAAACTTTTAGCAACAAGGTAAAAATATACCCCTAAAGCTTTGTTCATAGCCAAAGTTAGGCTTGTAGTAAATCTTGAGCTGGTCGAACTGCTATCTCTACCTCTATACAAAATTGATTCAAAATATATATAATGATTTCAGGGAAATGCAAATCAAAATCACAATGCAATACCAACTCAATCCTGCAAGAGAATGACCATAATCAAAAAATCAAAAAATAATATTGGCGGGGATGCAGTGAAAAGGGAAAACTTTTATACTGCTGGGAGGAATGTAAACTAGTAAAACCACTATGGAAAGCAGAGTGGAGATCCCTTAAAAACCTAAAAGTAGAGAACTACCAGAAGATTCAACAATCCCATACTGAGTATCTACCCAGAGTAAAAGAAGTCATTATATGAAAAAGATACCTGCACACGCATGTTTATATCAGCACAATTTGCAATTGTAAGGAAATTGTTTTATCTATATACACACCATTGAATACTATTCAGCCATAAAAAGGAATCAAATAATGACATTTGCAGCAACCTAGATGGAATTGAAGACCACTATTCTAAGTGAAGTAACTCAGGAATGGAAAACCAAACATTGTATGTCTTCACTTATAAGTGGGAGCTAAGCTATGAGGATGCAAAGGCATAAGAATGATACAATGGACTTTGGGGACTTGGGGGAAAGGGTGTAGGTTGTTGAAGGATAAGACTACAAATTGAATACAGTGTATACTGCTCGGTGATAGATGCAGCAAAATCTCACAAATTACCACTAAAGAACTTATTCATGTAACCAAACACTACCTCTTCCCCAAAAACCTATGGAAATAATAAAATAAAATAATATATAATGAGCATCCACTGTGTTTCAAGCAGATTTGTAATTTTCTACTTCATCATACAGTTACATAGTTACACAATGTATGGTTTTATTGATTTCCCGTTGCCTTAAATAATCAGTTTGATTTTGAACAACATAAACAATTGTGTTGGGGTATGAGGGAACTAATAAATATTTCTATGCTTCCTACCTGAGGTTACAACCAACTGAGAGATAAAGCCAGGGGTCAAGCAAATGGAAATCAAAATAATCAGCTTTACTATTTCTAAAGCTGTTGGGCTAACATAGCTTAGCTTTGAAGACCTAACCGATGCTATATATCCCTCTCTCCCTTAATTGAAAATATCCCCCACAAAATTCCATGTCTACTCCACAGAGGCATGTCCTGCCCCACAGAGCCTTTGGGAACATGGAGCCAGTAGACCAGAGAGCATCCCAAAAGAGAAGAGGAGGGCAAAGCAGAGATACCCAGGTTAATCAACCATTGCTGGTTAATTAAGGCACTCCTCCAGTGGGGAACAATGAGTAAAAGATGAGGAAAGAGGCTAGGAGTGGTTAAGCAATCTCTTTACATGGAGCCATGAAGGGTGGGGGTTAAGTGTCCCTCCAACTTACCTTAGCTTTTTGTTCTTTTAATCATTAAGTATGTGGCCAACCAGGGATATGACTCCTCTGGGAAAGGAGATCAATGGCCTGTTGAGATTCCCTCCTTTGTGAGGCCACTTGCCCAGTACCAGGTCTCATTGGGAATATTCTACTAGGGTTACTGGTGCGCAATGTAGATTTTTTTTTTTTCTTCTAGAAATGGTTAAGAACCATACATTAATTTCATGAAGCCTGAAACTTAGATGAACATGGCTAGAGAAAAACACATCTTATCTCACTTTATCTTCATGGCAATGAATTTCAAGTGGGCCCTTCCTTACCTCTGCTGCCAGTCATGACACATTTCCCTAGCTCATTCATTCTCCACTCCTGCAGACAACTATTCCTATCTTCTCCCCCACTGCAACAACTCCTTTCCCATGCTTACTCTCAGCTGATGGTCATGCTTGTTATTTCACTGGGAAAATAGAAGGACTCAGAAGAGATTTTTCATAAGCCCATACCATTATATGTATACACCTACTAGCCCATTCATTATGGTCTGCCTTCTTTCCTGTTACTATGGCCATCACGTTTCTGCTCCTAGCAAAGGTACTTTCCTTGTACATGTGAGCCAATGTCCTCTCCCCTATTCAAGGACATTACTCCAATATTTCTTTGTTCTCTCTTCTATGTCACTTATTTTCCTTTTTTTTTTTTTTTTTTTTACTGGAGTTTTTCCATACTCAAGTATTTCTCCTATCCTAAAAACATAACAAAATAAAACCCCTCCCTCTATGTACTACCTCCTTCAGTGTACTGCCTGAGCTCTCTTCTGTTTGCAGAAATACTCCTTGGAAGAGTGATCTATATTCCCTGTATCCAATTATTCTCTTTTCGTTCTCTCATGAGCCCATTCCAATCAGTGTTTACCAAAGTCATCAATGACTTCTCAATGTAGTGATTGATTCTCAGTTCTCATCTTATTTGACCTTATCATCAACATTTGACAACATTTATGGCTTTCTCCTCTTTGAATTCTCTCTTCATTTGACTTGCAGATACCATGTTCTACCTCTCTGCTGTTATTTCTCGAATGTCTTTGCTCATTTTCACCTTATTTTCTTGGCCCCTAAATATTGGGGTTGCAAAAGACTCAATCCTGGAACCACTTCTCTTTTGTAACTGCTATCACTCATGCTGATAACACCTACATTTATATATCCAGCTCAGAACTATCTATGGAACTCTACACGCATATATCCAACCACCTACTGGGTATCTCTGCTTGGATAGTCTAGTTGAAAACTCAAAGGTAACATGTCCAAATCTCCTGATCTACTTTTCCTAGTCTTTTCTTTTTTGTTGTTGTTGTTGTTGTTGTTTTTTAAATTTATTTATTATTATTATACTGTTAGTTGTAGGGTACATGTGCATAACGTGCAGGTTTGTTACATATGTATACTTGTGCCTTGTTGGTGTGCTGCACCCATCAACTCGTCATTTACATCAGGTATAACTCCCAATGCAATCCCTCCCCCCTCCCCCCTCCCCATGATAGGCCCCGGTGTGTGATGTTCCCCTTCCTGAGTCCAAGTGATCTCATTGTTCAGTTCCCACCTATGAGTGAGAACATGCGGTGTTTGGTTTTCTGTTCTTGTGATAGTTTGCTAAGAATGATGGTGTCCAGCTGCATCCATGTCCCTACAAAGGACACAAACTCATCCTTTTTTATGGCTGCATAGTATTCCATGGTGTATATGTGCCACATTTTCTTAATCCAATCTGTCACTGATGGACATTTGGGTTGATTCCAAGTCTTTGCTATTGTGAATAGTGCTGCAATAAACATACGTGTGCATGCCCAAAGGATTATAAATTATGTTCCTAGTCTTTTCTATCTCAGTAATAGTAGCTGCATTCTTTCTGTCGCTCAGGCCCTTTACAACTTGGAGTCATCCTGATTCCTGTCTTTCCCTTACATCTTACGAAAATAATTCATCAGCAATTTTCATTGACTCTACCTTCAAAAGATGTCTACAATTCAGTCACTTCTTTCCACTTCTACTGCTACTACTCAAGTTGACACTACCATCTTTTCTCTTCTGGATTATTACAACAAACTCCTAACTGGTCTTTATGCTTTCTGTCTTGCCCCCTCATTGCCAGAGTTTATTTTCTGCACAATAGCCAAAGTGATCTTGTTAAAACTTAAATGACTCCTATTCTCAAAGCTTCCAATGGCTTTCCATCTCCCTCATGATCTGACTCCCTGTTACCTCTCTGCCATCATCTGTGACTGCTCCTCCCCTTAGTTACTCTTCTCCAGACACATGGGCCACCTTGCTGTACCTCAAACACCTTAAGCCTCACCCCCACTTCTTTGCAATTCTTGTTCCCTCTGCCTGGGCCACTCTTCTCCCAGACAACTGCCTGGCTTTCTTTCTCACTCATCTTGTTCAGATCTTTGCTTAAGTGTCACCTACTAAGTACAGCCTTCCCTGGCCACCATATTGAAACCATATTGAAAATGGAACTATTCCCCCCTCCCAGTTCTTCTTTCTACTTACTATTTATTATAATGTAACTCATTATATATTTTACTCATTTGTCCTACTTATTAGCATTTTCTGACTACTCTTCCCAAAATGCAAGCTACTTGAGTCATGAGGGCAGGGATTTTTGTCTCTGTCTTTACTGCTTCATCTTCAGTTCCTGGCACATAGCAGATATTTCACACATATATATGTATATATGTAAATATATATTTGCCCCTCATATATATATGTGTGTGTTTGTATACATATATAAGAAGGGCAAATATATATCCATATATACATATATGGATACATGAAATCTATAACATATATTTCAAAGTATATGAAACAGTGCTTTTCACAACAAAGGGCATCAGGCAACAAAGGACAGGGATCCTTGCAAGATGGCAGACAAGTGAGATTGGCCATATGACTGGTCTCAGTGCTATGAGAGCGTTTCCAGATGGTTCCAGGAAGGAGAGAACAGTCACATTTATACATATACCTATATATGTATATTGTACATATACGTATATGTCTATATGTATATTATATATACGTGTGTGTATATATACACACATGTAATATACATATAGACATATACGTATATGTATAAGTATATAATATATAGGTGTATGAATATATGTGGCTGTATATACATATATGTATATATGGGGCAAATATATTTACATATATACAAATATATATTTACACATGTATACATATATGAATGAGCCGGAGGCTTAAAGCCCCAAGGCTTTATTTTTTTAATTTTTTATTCTTTCGAGATAAGAGTCTCACTCCATTGCCCAGGCTGGAGTGCAGGGGCACAATCACAGCTCACTGCAACCTTGACTTTCCAGGCTCAAGCGATCCTCCACCTCAGCCTCCCCATTTGCTGGGACTACAGGTGTGCGCCACTGTGCCTGGCTAATTTTTAAAATTTCTGTAGAGATGGTGTCTTACTATGTTGACCAGGCTGGTCTCAAACTCCTGGTCTCAAGAGGTCCTCTCACATCAGCCTCCCAAAGAGCTGGGATTACAGGCGTGAGCCACCATGTGCAGTCCCCAAGTCTTTAAAACCTGTTCTATTTCCCCTCAAAAAATTGTATCCAGTCAGGTAAGCATTATAGTTCACCAGAGTTTGTGCAATGAGATTAAACATCAAAATGAAGAGCCAACAGCATAGAGATGCTCTGAATTGGAATGCAAATCTCCTTCCATTTTGAAGAGTCTAGAAAAAATTTAAAAGTCTAAGTACAAAAAGGTAAATATTGATTAGAATTAGAATTAGACATAGAATTCTCTAGATTTTATGAGTTAAAGTTCAAAGAAATTAGAGTCTGATGACCTACAAACTTAAATTCAACAGGGAATTCTACTTACTCCT
Organism: Papio anubis; assembly: GCF_008728515.1. Lineage (NCBI taxonomy): Eukaryota > Metazoa > Chordata > Mammalia > Primates > Cercopithecidae > Papio > Papio anubis. The sequence goes on from NC_044996.1 coordinate 22,721,994, forward strand.
GACCAAGGTGGAGAAAAGGGGTTGATTTATCCTTCTGCCTGAAAAACAATAACACCAAACAAAATGTATGAAACAGTGCTTTTCACGGCACTGGGCATTAGGCAACAAAGGACAGGGATCCTCCCAACATAGCAGACAAGTGAGATTGGCCATATGATTGCTTTAACTCAGTGCCATGAGAGAGTTTCCAGATGGTGCCAGGAGGGAGAGTGCAGTCAGAGCCTGGCAGATTCCCTGAATTAAGGTTATGGAGCTTAGAGTCCTGGGAGACCAAAGTAGCAGGCCAGTGTAGTGGAGAGGAGAGAGCTTCAGAGAGTTTGGAGGGGTGGGGAGGAGCGGGAGGGTGCGGGGAGGAACTGAATATCTGCAGAGGGTCTCTATTGATTAACCTAGCAGTTAGTAGGTAAGTTCCTGATCAACACTTGCATGTCAGGAAAATAACAAAGACCATAGAAAGAACCAGCTGAAAGAATTAGAAGTAATAGCGATTAGTTCTCACACAGGGCGAGGATAGTGCCTGTTCTCAACTGGCCAGACTGGAAAGCCTCATAATTCACAGGGCATTGGGTAGAGTACTCAGAAGGGTCTTGCCTCAACAATGAGAAAGAATTAGTCCTAGACTAAACAGTACTCTGGACCTGTCCAACAAATCATAAAAGCAGGACTCAAAAGGATGATACTGTTTCCAAGTAATTTGAAAGTGTCCCAGAACAAAGTTCAAGAATATTTATAGGAATACAAAAATATACAGTACCCAACAAAGCAACATTCACTATGTCTGGCATTCAATGAAAAATTACCAGGTGTGCAAAGAAGCAGACAAATATAACCCATAATGAAGAAAAAAGAAAATCCTTCAATCAGTCTAACCCAGAGTTGACACCACAAGATATATTAATGCATTTTCTTCAGGCAGAAGGAAAAATGATACCAGATGGAAATATGGGTCTATACACAAAAAACGAAGAGCACTACAAAAATAACAGAATGGGTAAATGTAAATATATAAGATATTTTGATTTCTTATTATTGAAAACTCTTTAAAAGATAATTGATGTTGTAGAATGGGATGCATAACATATGTAGAAGTAAAACACATGATAACAAAAGCACAAAGGCCTGGAAGGGATAAATGACAACTCAATTGGAAGAAATTTCTCACAATGATGTTAATTACTGTATTATTTTTACCTAATATTTTGAAGATTCCAGGTTTTGAATTGCTGTATGTTTTCTGCAGTAGTGGAGTATACTTCAAGTGTTGCATCATCTTCTCTAGTACTTTCAGAAAGGCTCAGCTAAGATTCTAACAGTTGAATTTTCTCCTTAAGTTTTCTCTCCCTTCTCTTTATCTGTGTTCTGACTCTGGGTGACTTCCTTCCTTTTACTTTCTCTTTGCTTTCTGTCTTAGACATTTTTTAAAAAGACATCATCCTAGGTTCTGTGCTGTGGGGTCATCCTCTGTGAGTGATATGAAACATAAGTTGTGATTCTTCCAAAAGCATCCACTATGCAGAGAAATCTTGTCCACTTTCACCTCTCTAAATTGCATAGGCAGGAGATACTTTCCCATCAAAGCAACATTTAACTAAGGACCAGACTCTATTATTTCCCTGGCTGGATTCCCTTTAACATGGTTCATCTTTGCTATGCCTCTCTTTAGAGCCTTAGTCCCGTAAATTTTGCTGCCGTATTCCTTTAAGGATACAGACAGGTACTTATTGCTGCCTACAAAAGCTGTTTCATCCTGAAACTTATTGAATAATTATTAGAATATTTGATGCTGATCTTCCTTGTCTTTTCCTCTCAATTCAGTCCAAAGTTTCTGAAATTACTTTCTACAGCTATCCTTCTCTTTGATGGTATCTCCCAATTTTTTAATTGCTATCTTGCAATTTGAATGGGGACCTACAATGCTAGCAACACACACTGTAGCTATAATATGGTTTATTGAGAATAACTTACATTCAAAGGAGTAACAGAACTCACAGGATCCACAGAACCCCCGTAACTATAGAATATTGATTCCACTGAAGGTTGTACTTAAGCACACAAGAGCTGGAAAACAATAGTAGAGGAAACCCTGATGTCACCAAAAAAAAAAAAAAAAAAAAAAAAAACCAATATGTATATATACTTGTGAAAGAAAGTAGTTTCCTTGCAATTTTATTTTTGCCTATTAATTTTTAATTAACTAATTTAACTAAATTGTAATTTTTGCCTATTAAAATGAAACTAAGAGTTAATGTATATATTTTTATTGATGCATAATATAGGTACATAGATTCAAGATACATGTAATAATTTTATGCATTCATATAATTTGAAAACATCAAATCAGTGTACTTGGGATATCCATCACCTTAAATATTTGTCTTTTCTTTATACTAGAATCATTCAAATTTTCCTCTTCTAGCTATTTTGAAATATGTGATAGAATATTTTAAACTATAGTTGTCCTACTGATCTATCCAGGTCTTATTTCTTCTGTCAAACCATGTATTTGTATAGAATAATCAACTTATCTTTATTCCCCTGTTCCTCTCAACCCTTCCCAGCCTCTAGTAACCACCAATCTACTCATGTCTTCATGAGATTCATTTTGTAGCTCCCACATATGAGTTGAGAACATGCAATATTTGTCTTTCTGTACTTGGCTTATTTTTTGACTTAACATGATGCCCTCCAGTTCCATCCATGTTGCTGCAAATAGAAACAGGATTTTATTCTTTTTATAGCTGAATAATATTCCACCACACACACACACACACACACACACACACACACAATTTTTAAAATCTGTTCATCCACTGATGGGCACTTATGTTGATTCCATATCTAGGCTACTGTGGTTAGTGTTGCAATAAATATGGATGTGTAGATGTCTTTTCGACATAGTGGCTTCCTTTCTTTTGGATACATACCCAATAGCGGAATCGCCAGATCCTATGGTAGTTCTATTTCTAATTTATCAAAGAACCTCCCTACTGTTCTCCATAGTGGCTGTACTAATTTACATTCCCACCAACAGTGTATGAGAATACCCCTTTCTCCATATCCTTGCTAGCATCCATTATTGCCTGTCTTTTTTATAAAAGCCACTTAAACTGGGGTAAGAAGGTATCTCTTTGTAGATTTTATTTGCATTTCTCTTATGGTTAGTGATGCCGAACATTTTTTCATATATCTGCTGGCCATTTGTATATCTTCTTTTGAGAAATTTCTAATCAGATCTTTTGCCCATATTTTAATTAGAGTATTAGCTTTTTTGTTATTGGGTTAAGTGCTTCATATATTCTTATTAATCCCTTGTCAGATGGGTAGTTTGAAATATTTTCTTCCATCCCATGGGTTGCCTCTTCACTTTGTTGATGCTTTTTTCTGTGCAGAGTTTTTTAGCTTGAGGTAATCCCATTTGTCTATTTTCACTTTGGTTGCCTGTGCTTTTGAGGTCTTACACAAAAAATCTTTGCCCAAGGATCAGCGTCGTGGCTCATGCTTATAATCCCAGCACTTTGGGGGGTCGAGTTGGGAGGATAGCTTGAGGCCAGGAGTTCAAGACCAGCCTGGTCAATATAGTGAGATCCCGTGTGTACCAAAAAAAAAAAAAAAAGATTAACCAGGTGTCGCAGTGTGCACCTGTTATTTCAGCTACTTGGGAGACTGAGGCAGGAGGATCACTTGAGCCCAAGAGTTTGAGGTTGCAGTGAGCTATGATCACACTACTGCACTCCAGCCTCGATTACAGAGCAGGACTCCATTTCAAAAAACAAGCAAACAAAAACACTTTACCTAGACCAATGTTCTGGAGTGTTTCCATAAGCTTTCTTCAGGTAGTTGTACAGTTTCAGTTCTAGACTTAAGTATTTAATCAAATTTGGTTTGATTTTTGTGTATGGTTAGAGATAGGGGCCTGGTTTCATTCTTCTGCATGTAGTTATCCAGTTTTCACAGTACCATTAATTGAAGAGACTAGCGTTTCCCCATTGTATATTCTTGGAAACTTTGTCAAAAATGAGTTGGTTATAAATGCATGGATTTGTATCTGGGATCTCTATTCTGTTCTATTGGTGTATGAGTCTGTTTTTATACCAGTACCATGCTGTTTTGGTTACTATAGCTCTGTAGTACAATGTGAAGTCAGGTAACGTGATTCTTTAGTTTTGTCCTTTTTTGCTTAGGATAGCTTTGACTATTCTGGGTCTTTTGTGGTTCCATATATATTTTAGGGCTGTTTTTTCTATTTCTGTGAAGAATGTCACTGGGTTTTTTATTGGGATTGCATTGAATCTGTAAATTGCTTTGGGTAATATGATCATTTTAACAATATTAATTTTTCCAAGCCACAAACATGGAATGTCTTTCCATTTTTTGTGTCTTCTTCAATTTTTTCATCAGTCTTTTAAGAGTTTTTCTTATAAAGACCCTTCACTTCCTTAGTTAAATTGATTCCTACATATTTTATATTCTTTGTAGCTGTTACAGATGGGATTGATTTCTTGATTTGTTTTTCAGATTGTTCACTGTTGGTGAATATAAATACTACTGATTTTTGTATGTTGATTTTGTATCTTGTAACTTTGCTGAATTTGTTTATCAGTTATAACAGGTTTTTTGGTGAGATTATTAGGTTTTTCAAAGTATAAGTTCATGTCACATGGAAACAAGGCTAATTTGACTTCTTCCTTTCCACTTTGAGTGCCCTTTATTCCTTTCTGGTCTGCTCTGGCCAGGACTTCCAGTACTATATTGAAGAAAAGTGGTGAAAGTGGGCACCATTGCCTCGTTCCACATTGTAGAGGAAATGCTTTCAATTTTTCCACATTCTGTATGATGTTAGCTGTGGGTTTGTCATATTTGTCCTTTGTAATTTACAGGTATATATTCTCTATATCCAGTTTAATAATTTTTTGTCATAAATGATGTTAAATTTTATAGAATGCTTTTTTAAGATCTATTGAAATAATCATGTTGTGTTTATTCTTGATTCTGTTGATGGGATGTATAGCATTTATTGATTTGTACATGTTAAACCATCCTTGCATCCTTAGGATGAATCTCATTTGATCATGGTGAATGATCTTTTTTAATGTGTTGTTGAATTTCGTTTGCTAGTATTTTGTTGAGAATTTTTGTATCTATGCTCATCAGTTATATTGACCTATAGTTTTATTTTTCTTTCTTTTTCTTTTTTCTGTGCTCTTGTCTGGTCATACTATCAGGGTAATGCTGACCTCATAAAATGAGTTATGAAGTTCTCCCTCCTCTCCAACTTGTTAAAAGAGCTTGAGCACAGTTGGTATTAGTTCTTTAAATGTTCAGTGGAATTCAGCAGTAAAGCCATTAAATCTTGGGCTTTTCTCTGTTGGGAAACGTTTTATTATGGCTTTGATCCCATTATTTGTTATTGGTTTATTGAGGCTTTCTATTTCTTCACGGTTCAATCTTGGTAGGTTGTATGTATCCAGAAACTTATTCATTTCTTCTAGGTTTTCAAATTTGTTGGCACATAATTGTTCATAATAATCTCTAATAATTCTTTGTATTTCTGTGGCCTCAGTTGTATAAGACTCAATTATTTGTTTATTCATCCATTCCATGCCTTTTAGTTGGAGAACCGAGTCCATTACATTCAATGTTATTATTGATAAATAAGGACTTACAACTGCCATTTTATTTCTTACTTTCTGGTTGTTTTGTTACTCCTCTCTTCCTTTCTTATTGTCTTTCCTGTGGTTGGGTGACATTTTTCCTGGTAGTTTTAATTTGTTGTTTTCAATTTTGAGAGAATCTATTATAGGTTTTTGCATTATGGTTACCACAAGGCTTACAACAATCATCTTATAGGAAGTTATTTTGGAGAAATCATGAGTTTTATCTTAGATAACGAAGAATAGAAACAAAGAAAAAAATTTTAAACTTCTATACTTTAACTTAATCTTCCCCCACATTTTGACTCTAATTGTCTAAATTTACATATTTTGGTATTACCTATCTTTTAACAAGTTGCTCTAGCCATTATTGGTTTTGGTATATTTGTCTTTTGGGCTTCAGACTGGAGTTATGAGTGAATTGCACACCACAGTTGTAGTGTTACAGTATTCTGGGTTTGTCTGTGTGCCTAATTGTTTGTGTGCAAGTTAGTGGAATTTTTTCTGTATTTGTTTGTTTTTTTGTTTGTTAGATTGAAGAACTCCTTTTAACATTTCTTGTAAGATGAGTCTAGTGGTAGTGAATTCTGTCTGTCAGCTTTGTTTTTCGGGTAATACTTTATCTCTGTTTCATATTTTCTTTCAGCACTTAGAAAATGTCATTGTACTCCCTCCTGGCCTGTATGGTTTCTGTTGAGAAGCCTGTTACCAGATCAAGTGGAGCTTCTTTATATGTTATTTGCATCTTTTCTCTCGTTGGTTTTAGGATTCTGTGAAGAATGATGGTGGTATTTTGATGGGAATTGCATTGAATGTGTAGATTGCTTTTGGCAGTATGGTCATTTTTGCAATATTGATTGTACCCATCCATGGCATGGGATGTGTTTCCATTTGTGTCGTCTATGATTTCTTTCAGCTGTGTTTTGTAGTTTTCCTTGTAGAGGTCTGTCACTTCCTTGGTTAAGTTTTTTTTGTTTGTTTTTTTTGTTTTGTTTTTTTTTTGTTTTGTTTTGTTTTGTTTTGCAGCTATTGTAAAAGGAGTTGAGTTCTTTTGATTCTCAGCTTGGTTGCTGTTGTTGTATACCAAGGCTACTGATTTGTGTATATTAATTTTGTACCTGGAAACTTTGCTAAATCCATTTACCATTTCTAGGAGCTTTTTGGGTGAGTATTTTAGGGTTTTCTAGGTGTATGATCATGTCATCAGCCAACAGCGACAGTTTGACGTCCTCTTTATCAATTTGGATGCCCTTTCTTTCTCTTGCCTGATTGATCTGGCTCGGACTGTCAGTACTATGTTGAACAGAAGTGGTCAAAGTGGGGATCCTTGTCTTGTTCCAGTTCTCAGGGGGAATGCTTTCAACTTTTCCTTGTTCAGTATAATGTTGGCTGTGGATTTTTCATATCCAAATTTATTCTTGTTTTTCAAGATTATTTTGGCTATTCTGAGTCTTTTGCAATTCCATATGAATTTTAGGATTGATTTTTTTATTTGTGAAAAAAAAAAAAAACCTTTGTAATATTGATAGAATCCCATTGAACCTGGAGATTGATTTCAGGTGTATTGCCACATTGACTATGCCAAGTATTTCAACCCATGAGGATGATATGTGTTTCCATTAATTTAGGTCTTTGAATTCTTCAGTCGTGTATTGTGGTTTTCATTGCATGAGTCTCGTACCTCTTTGGTTAAATTTGTTTCTAGTATTTTATTCTTTTTCATGCTAGTATAAATGGAATTGTTTTCTTAATTTCTGTTTCAGATTGTTTATTTCTATTATATAATATATGTTGTCTACGGCTAATATTTGTCTATATGTGCCCTGAAACTTTGCTAAATTTGTTTATTAACTCAATTTGGTTTTGTGGATTCTTTAAAATTTCCTATTTATAAGATTGTATCTCTTGTGTATAGAGTTTGAGAAATATATTTTCTGCAACTATTGAGATAATCATGTGGATTTCACCCCTTCATTCTATTAATGTTGTGAGTTATATACACTGATTTTCTTATGTTGAACCACCTTTGCATTCCTGGTTAAATCCCACTTTTTTGATGTAGAATTCTTTTAATATGATGCTGGGATTTAATTTCTAGTATTTTATTGAGAATTTTTACATCTACATAAAGGACATCGGTATGTGGTTTTCTTGTGATATCTTGTGATATCTTAGTATCAGGATAATGCTGGCATCATAAAATGACTTAGGAAGTGTTTCTTCCTCTTTTGGTTTTTGGAAAAATTTCAGAAGAATTGATGTTAATTTGTGTTTGTTTGAGGCAGGGTGTTGCTCTGTCACCTAGGCTGGAGTGCAGTGGCATTCTCTGCTTATAATAGCTTCAACCTCTTGAGCTCAAGTGATCCTCCTACCTCAGCCTCCTGGGTAACTGGAACTATAAGCATGCACCATCATGTCTAAATAATTTTAAATTTTTTGTACATATGGGCACTCCCTATGTTGCCCAGACTGGTCTCGAATTCCTGGGCTCAAGTACTCCTCCTGCCTTGTCCTCCCCATGTGCTGGGATTACAGGTGTGAGCCACCATGCCTGACCAATTATTCTTTAAATATTTGGTAAAACATTGGTAAACTTAACAAAGAACACTTCTTGTCCTGCCCTTTTCTTTGTGGGTAGTTTTTATATAAGTAATTCAATCTCTTTACTTGTAATAAATATATTAGGATTTTCTTTCTTTTCTTTTTTTTTTTTTTAGTCAATTTTGGTACTTTGTATCTTTCTAAGAATTTGTCTATTTTGCCAAGGTTATTTGTTGGCATGCAATTATTCATAGTATATTCTCATATAATCCTTTTTAATTCTGTTAAGCCAATAATAATGTCCCCACTTTCCTTTCAAATTTTACTTATTTGAGTCTTGTCTCCTTTTTCTTCATGAGTGTATTTTATTGCTCTCTTTGAAGAGCCAACTTTTGGTTTTGTTGATTATTATGTTTTCTATTCTCTATTTTGTTTCTCATTGCTCTAATATTTATCATTTATTTTCTTCTGCTTGATTTGTGGTGAGTTTGATCCTCTAGTTTAGTTCTTTATGTTATAAAATTAGATTATTTGAGATCTTTCTTCTTTTTTCAAAATGTAGGCATCCGTTCATAAATTGTCCACTGAGCACTGTTTTCATTGCATCTCAAACGTTTGGGCATCTTGTGTTTTTGTGTTAGTCTTCAAGCATTTTCTAATTTCCCTTTTGATTTCTTCTTGAACCATTGTTTATTTAAAATGTGTTCTTTTGTTTTCATATATTTATGAATTTTCTGGTTTTCCTTCTGTTATTGATGTTCAGTTCCATTCCATTGTGATTAAAGAATATACTTTGTATGATTTCAGTCTGTTTAATTTTTTCAAGACTTGTTTTGTGGTTTAACATATCTTTTATCCTGAAGATTGTTCCAAGTGCACTTGACAATAATGCATAGCCAGTTGTTATTGGGAAGGTGTTCTACATGTGTCTGTTAGTTCTCATTGGTTTATGGTGTTGTTCAAGTGCTCTGTTTTCTTATGGCTCTCCTGTGTAGCTCTCCCCATTATTGAAAGTGAGGGATAGAAGTCTCCACATATTGTAGAACTGTCTATTTCTCCATTCAAATCTGTCAATTCTTGCCTCATACATTTTAGGTCTCTGTTGTTAGGGGTGTGTGTGTGTGTGTGTGTGTATAATTATTATATCTGTTTCACAGATTGACCTATTTATCAATATATAATGCTCTTCTTTATTTCTTACAACAGTTTTTGGCTTAAAAATCTACCTTTTTCTAATATTACTATAGCTACCCCACTCTCTTTCTGTGATTGTTTGTATGGAATATATATATTTTTTCATTATTTCACTTTCAGTCTAGTAGTGTCATTGGATCTGAAGTGAGTCTCTTCTACACAGCATATAGATTGATCATTTTTTTATCCATGCTGCAGATCTCTGTCTTTTAATCAGAATGTTTAATTCATTGGCATGTAAAATAATTATTGATAAGAAATAACTTACTTCTGTAATTTTGTTATTTTACATATGCCCTATTTTGGCTTCACAATTCCTAGATTCCTGCCTTCTTTTGTATTTAGGTGATTTTTATAGTGTACCATTTAATTCCCTTCTCATTTCCCTTTGTGTATTTTTTCAGTGATTTTCTTAGTCATTACCTAGAGGATTGCAATTAACAGCTTAAACTGATAACAGCCCAGTTTGAATTCAATAGTATACAACAATTTTGTTTCTATATATTTTCATTCCTCTCCATGTGTATTGTTATTGTTAAAAATTATACCTTTATATGTTGCAAGCCCATTTACGCATGTGTAAATTATTGCTTTGTCTGTTTGTCTTTTAAATTGTATAGGAAAAAAGAGGAGTTACAAACCAAAAATGGAATACTTGCTTTTATATTTCCTGTGTAGTTACCTTTATTAATGTTATTTATTTCTTAGGGTGGCTTAAAGATAATGTCTAGAATACTTTTATTTCTGAATCACAGATTTCCTTTAGCATTTATTGTAGGGAAGGTCTACTAGCATTAAACTCTCACCTTTTGTTTCTCTGAGCATGTTTTAATTTCACCTTCCTTTTTAAAGGATAGTTTTGCCAGGTGTGGAATTCTTGGGTGACAGTGTACTTTTTCAATAAGCACTTTCAATATGCCATATTACCCCTGGCTTACATAGTTTCTGATAACTAATTGGCTATTAATCTTACTGTTTTCCTCTTATAATAAGTCACTTCTCTCATTTAACTTTCAAGATTCCCTCTTTTTCTTTGGTTTTTGACAGTACGATTATAATTTGTCTTGGTGTGGATCTCTTTGTGCTTGTAAGTACTGAGAGTTACTTGGACTCCTTGGATATGTAAATTTATGAATTTTATCCAGTTGGGGGGTTTTCAGCCATTATTTATTTAAAATTCTTTAGTCCCTCTCTCTGTTTCCCCTCTTCAGGGATTCCCAGTATGTATAAACTGGTACACTTGATTCTGTACCACAAGTGTGTTGGACTTTGTTCATTTTTATGCATTCTTTTATCTTTCTACTCCTCATAGTGGATGGTTTCAGTTGACCATCTTCAGGTTCATCGATTCTATTCTCTGCCTGTGCAAATCTCCTGTTGAACTTCTGTAGAAATATTTTTATTTTATTCATGTACATTTTAGCTCTACAATTTTTGTTTAGTTTCTTTTCATAATTTATCTTTATTAAATTTCTCTATTTGTTGACAAATCATTCTCCTGGTTTTCTGTAGTCATTTGCCCATGATTTTCCTTAGCTCTTTGAGCATAATTAAGAGAGTTGGTTAAAGTCTTTTTCAAATGAGTGCATTTTCTTTCCTCAGGGAGAGTTTCTGTTCATTTATTTCTTATGTATTGATGATACCTTCTTGTTTCCTTGCATACTTCATTATTTTTTGTGGAAAACTGGACATTATGAATATTGTAATGTGGTAACTCTGATAATCAGATTTTCTCCCCTCCCCAAAGTTTGTTGACTCATTCTACGAGTTTTGGTTGTTCATTTAGTGACTTCTCTAAAATTTTTTTAAAGATTGCATTCATTGCCATGTGTCATCTGTGAAGTCTCTTTTCTTTAGCTAGTGGTTTGACAGAGATTTCCTTAAACACCTGGAGACAAGAAAAAAAAAGAAATGAAAAAAAAAAGGAAAAGAAAAGACTCTTAAGGTCTTTGCAGATTGGCTCTGTGTTGTGTCACTCCTTCAGTGCTTGCCCAGGTCATTCAAAACTCTTCCTTATTCTTCATTTCCTGTTGTGCTGAGCCTAATGGTCATGCAAGAGATGAAAGCATTAGGTATTCTCAGGTCTTATATGAGCATGCCCTTGGTTCTGAGTATGCACTTGACTTTCTACATATTCTGGGATATGTGGGACCTTTTCAATGCTCCATTTCCTCAAAGTATCTTATCCCCCCCATTTTTCTTTCTTGTGTGCCTATTGTTTGTTCCAACTCTCACATTTTGTCCCAGATATAAGCAGCTTGTTCATTTGCCTTTTAGTATTTTAAAGGAAAGTGCTTCATGTAGCTGCATCTCCAATTGAGAAAGTTCCAAGTTAGGCAAAACAAAGGCAAATTCCTATATCAGTCTTTAGGAGTTCCCCCAATTAAGGATGAACTAATAACTACAATTCCTTAGGAATAAAGTCAGCTGTGCTTCATCTGGAACCAAGAACCTACACTAGGAACAAAAGCGGTGATCTTCAATACTGCTACCTTCCTGGGGATGTGGACTAAACAAGGTATGTTAAAATGCCACGAAGGTTTCCTAAAGAAGATGTCAGTAGCCATTTTTCTGGTTAAGCTATAGTTTGACTGACATACACCTTTGACTATCTTTCAATGTCTAATAAAGTTGATAAGTGTCTGATAAGAAACCCTCTGTAATTCATTCTATGAAGCCAATATCACCCCAATACCAAAACCAGGAAAGGGCATAACCAAAAAAGAAAACTACAGACCGATATCCTTGATGAATATAGATGCTAAAATCCTTAACAAAATACTAGGTAACCGAATCCAACAACATATCAAAAAGATAATAAACCATGATCAAGTGGGTTTCATACAAGGGATGCAGGTATGATTTAACATATGCAAATCAATAAATGTGACACACCCCATAAACAGAATTAAAAACAAAAATCACATGATCATCTCAATAGATGCAGAAAAAGCATTAGACAAAATCCAGCATCCTTTATGATTAAAACTATCAACAAAATCGGCATACAAGGGACATACCTTAATGTAATAAAAGCCATCTATGACAAACCCACAGCCAACATAATACTGAATGGGGAAAAGTTGAAAGCATTCCCTCTGAGAATTGGAACAAGACAAGGATGACCACTCTCACCACTCCTCTTCAACATAGCACTGGAAGTCCTAGAGCAATCAGACAAGAGAAAGAAATAAAGGGCATCCAAATTGGTAAAGAGGAAGTCAAACTGTTACTGTATGCTGACGATATGATCCTTTACCTGAAAACCTTAAAGACTCCTCCAGAAAGAGCCTAGAACTGATAAAAGAATTCAGCAAAGTTTCTGGATACAAGATTAATGTACACAAATCAGTAGCTCTTCTATAAACCAACAGCAACTAAGCAGAGAATCAAATCAAGAACTCAACCCCTTTTACAATAGTTGCAAACAAACGAACAACAACAACAACAAAAACTTAGAAATATATCTAACCAAGCAGTTGAAAGACCTCTACAAGGAAAACTACAAAACACTACTGAAAGAAATCATAGATGACAAACAAATACAAACACGTCCCATGCTTATGTATGGATAGAATCAATACTGTGAAAATGACCATACTGCCAAAAGCAATCTACAAATTCAATGCAATCCTCATCAAAATACCACCATCATTCTTCACAGAATTAGAAAAAACAATTCTAAAATTCATATGGAACCAAAAAAGAGCCTGCATAGCCAAAGTAAGACTAAGCAAAAAGAACAAATTTAGAAGCATCACACTACCTGATTTCAAACTACACTAGAAGGCCATAGTCAGCAAAACAGTGTGGCACTGGCATAAAAATAGCTACATAAACCAATGGAACAGAGTAGAGAACCCAGAAATAAAGCCAAATACTTACAGTCAACTGATCTTTGACAAAGCAAACTAAAACATAAAGTGGGAAAAGGACACTCTTTTCAACGAATGGCCTTGGGATAATTGGCTAACCACATGTAGCAGAATGAAATTGGATCCGCATCTCTCACCTTATACAAAAATCAACTCAAGATGGATTAAGGACTTAAACCTAAGACCTGAAACTATAAAACTTCTAGAAGATAACATCGGAAAAACTCTTCTAGACTTTGGCTTAGGCTAGGATTTCAGGATCAAGAACCCAAAAGCAAATGCAATAAAAACAAAGATAAATAGCTGGGACCTAATTAAACTAAAGAGCTTTTGCACAGCACAAAGAATAGTCAGCAGAGTAAACAGACAACCCACAGAGTGAGAGAAAATCTTCACAATCTGTACATCTGAGGGAGGACTAATATTTAGAAACTACAACGAACTGAAATCAGAAAGAAAAAAAACAAACAATCCCATCAAAAAGTGACCTAAGGACATGAATAGACAATTCTTAAAAGAAGATATACAAATGGCCAACAAACGTATGAAAAAATGCTCAACATTACTAATGATCAGGGAAACGCAAATCAAAACCACAATGTGATACCACCTTACTCCTCCAAGAATGGCCATAATCAAAAAAATTGAAAAAATAGAAATATATCTATTATATTAGATGTTGGCATGGATGCAGTGATCAGGGACCACTTCTACACTGTTGGTAGTAATGTAAACTAGTACAGCCGCTATGGCAAACAGTGTGGAGATTCCTTAAAGAACTAAAAGTAAAACCACCATTTGATCCAGCAATCCCACTACTGGGTATCTACCCAGAGGAAAAGAAGCCATTATTCAAAAAAGATACTTGCACATGCATGTTTATAGCAGCACAATTCACAGTTGCAAAATCGTGGAACCAACCCAAATGCCCATCAATCAACGAATGGATAAAGAAACTGTGATATATATATATATATACTGCCCAGCCATAAAAATGAATGAATGAATGAACAGCACTTGCAGTGACCTGGATGAGATTGCGGACTATAATTTTAAGTGAAGTAACTCAGGAGTGGAAAAATCAAACATCAGATGTTCTTGCTGATATTTGGGAGCTAAGTTATGAGGGCACAAAGAGCATTCAATGGACTTTGGGGATTTGCGGGGAAGGGTCGCGGGGAGCGAGGAATAAAAGACTACAAATATGGTGCAGTGTATACTCCTCGGGTAATGGGTGCACCAAAATCTCACAAATCACCACTAAAGAACTTACTCATGTGAGCAAATACCACCTGTACCCTAAAAACTTATGGAAAAATAAATAAATAAAATGCAGAGAACTTACTTAGTGGGCCCAAATCAATAAATTCAGCCTGATCCAATTCTATGTTCCTTCCACCATTTTTCCCACAACGTTAATATCCATTCCCATGCCTGTTCTCCAGATTTCTGCTTATATAAATTAGAAAACTCAAGCAGTTCTTTTCAAGTGTAGTGCACCTCTTCATGGGCCACACTTTCAACCTCACCTCTAGGGTCCCACCAGGACTTTAGTCTAGTTATGTGTCTAGAAGTAAACAGAAGTGTTGGGTGTGGCTTCTGAGGAGAATCAACATTAACTTGCCTGACAACTGCCTCAGGGGAAACCATCACTGTTGCCTCAGGCAGAGCAAGGTTTATCTCCTCAGACAAAGGTGGAAAGGCTGATGGCAGCGTGGGTCAGGGAGGGGATGTTGCCAGTACTGGGGATGGGGAAGCTGTTTCTTCTGGCAAAAAAGTTTATCAGAGTTTACAAATTCAGTGTCCCCCACTTCATCAGGGTCCTCCCACACATCCCCATTCCAAGTTTCAGGGTCCCATTCTTTTCCAATCAATGCCCTCACTTCAACAGTAGACACCTGATGAGGCTGTGCATGCACCTTTCATTGCAAGTCAGCCACTCGCATGATAAGAGCTTGTGTCTGTTTTTCCACAATTTCAGCTCTTTCTCTACAGGAGATAAGACTCTCACTCAGGACAATCTTAATAGATTTAATGCTCAGTATCTGCTTCTGAAGCTGGGAGACAGAATATCTGAATTCATCATCTTCTTTCATCACTTTGTCCATTGAAGTTAGGAGCAACCAACCAGCTTCATTATGTTCCTTTGTTCTCCACATACGGTCAAATGCATTATGTATAGAGTCAATAAACTCCTTGCCTCTCACAAGCGGTGAGTCAAGAGTATCAAATGCATTTTTTTTTTTTTTTTTTAGAGACGGAGTCTCACTCTGTTGCCCAGGCTGGAGTGCAGTGGTGCAATCTCAGCTCACTGCAACCTTTGTCTCCCAGGTTCAAGTGATTCTCCAGCCTCAACCTCCTGAGTAGCTGGGATTACAGGTGTGTGCCACCACACCCAATCTAATTTTTGTATTTTTAGTAGAGACAGGGTTTCACCATGTTGGCCAGGCTGATTTCAAACACTTGACCTCATGTGATCCACCTGCCTTGACAAATGCATTTATTTTGCAGACCTCTCTAAACAGTTCACACCAAGGACTATCAGTGTTCTCCATACTATTAGAAGTAGAGTCCTTAGCATTTTTGGGTCTAATCATATTAAGCAGCCAACTCCAGAAACCCCAAACCAACAAAAGAACTCCATTCTTAATATTCGGTTCCTCTAAAACCACTCCTGGTACTAAAATCTGTATTAGTCAGGGTTCTCTACAGGGACAGAAGAGGATATATATATATATATATATATATAATATTAACTCATAGGATCATAGGGTCCCACAATAGGTTGTCTGCAAGCTGAGGAGCAAGGAGAGCCAGTCTGAGTCCCAAAACTGAAGAACTTGAAGTCTAATGTTTGAGGGCAGGAAGCATCCAGAATGGGAGAAATATGTAGGCTGGGAGGATAGGCCAGTCTAGTCTTTTCACGATTTTCTGCCTGCTTTATATTCTAGTCCCACTGGTAACTGATTAGATGGTGCCCACCCACATTAAGGGTGGGTCTGCCTTTCCCAGCCCACTGACTCAAATGTTAATCTTCTTTGGCAGCACCCTCAGAGACACACCCAGGATCAATACTTTGCATCCTTCAATCCAATCAAGTTGGCACTCAGTATTAACCATCACACCTACTTAAAAAGCCTTATTTTTAAACCCAGTCCCATTGGAAGTAAGGGTTTCAACATATGAATTTGGGTAGCGGGTAGAGAGACACAATTCAGGCAATAACACTGCTCTAATATGCTTGATGGATGGGATACTTTCCCAAAATAATAAGAGATTACCACTGGAGCATTCTTTCTCTATCTTCCTTTGGCATGAGGTCATCAGGATCTATATGAATGCTCTGGGATGGGGGTCTTTGTGTCTGCCTGTCTTGTCTTGGTTGGGATCATTTTTTTTCTTTTCTAATATAACCATTTAAAAGCATAAATTTCTCTCTAAGCACTCATATCCCACAAAATTTTATGTGTCATCTATTAATTTTCATCCTGTTAAATATACTTTCTAATTTTTCTTGAGTCTTTTTCTTGGACCCATGGATTATTTGTGAGTTTTTTTTCTCAATTTCCAAGTGTTTGTCAATGTTCCTGTTATACCTCTGTTATTGATTTCTAGTTTAATTATATTATAATTAGAGATTTAAATTATTATATTCTAAGCTTATGAAGGTCTTTTTTTTTTTTTTTTTTTTTTTTTCTTGAGACGGAGTCTCGCTCTGGCGCCCAGGCTGGAGTGCAGTGGCCGGATCTCAGCTCACTGCAAGCTCCGCCTCCCGGGTTCCCGCCATTCTCCTGCCTCAGCCTCCCAAGTAGCTGGGACTACAGGCGCCCGCCACCTCGCCTGGCTAGTTTTTTGTATTTTTTAGTAGAGACGGGGTTTCACCGTCTTAGCCAGGATGGTCTCGATCTCCTGACCTCGTGATCCGCCCGTCTCGGCCTCCCAAAGTGCTGGGATTACAGGCTTGAGCCACCGCGCCCGGCCATGAAGGTCTTTTTATGACCTAGTATATGGTATATCCTGGTAAATCTTCCTTGTGCACTTGATGGAATGTATATTCTGCTGTTCTTGTTGGGTGGCGTGTTCTATAAATACCAATGAGATACAGTTGGTTAATTGTATTATTCAGTTTTTCTACATTCTTATTTTCTATCTGAGTCTACTGATTCCTAAAAGAGGAATCTTGACGTCTCCAGCTAAATTTGTGGACTATTTTTATTTCATCTGTCATTTTGTTTCATATACTTTGAAGATTTGCTGCTATGCAGTGACAAAAACCGCAATTAATTTTGCACCAAACTAATAGTTGTATACACATTGAAGATATTTCTGTCAGGATTAATTGACCCTCTTATTATTAGATAATATCCCTGTTTATCCCTTGCCACACTTTTCACTCCGAAGTATATTTTGTTTAATATTAATACAACCCCTCAGCTTTTTTTTTTTTTTTTTAGACAAAGTCTCGCTGTGTCGCCCAGGCTGGAGTACAGTGGTGTGATCTCAGCTCACTGCAAGCTCCGCCTCCCGGGTTCTCGCCATTCTCCTGCCTCAGCCTCCCGAGTAGCCAGGACTACAGGCGCCCACTACAGCGCCCGGCTAATTTTTTGTATTTTTAGTAGAGACGGGGTTTCACCGTGGTCTCGATCTCCTGACCTCGTGATCCACCGGCCTCGGCCTCCCAAAGTGCTGGGATTACAGGCGTGAGCCACCATGCCCGGCCGGCCCCTCAGCTTTTGATTAGAGTAAGCACTATATATTATTTTCAAACGTTTGCTTTAAACCCACCTATATCATTAAAGTGAATTCCTTTGAGACAGCATATAGTTTATTCATTTTTTGTTGATTCTGATAATCTCTGTGTTTTATTGAATGTTTTTAGGCCATTTGTATTTTATGTCATTATTTATATGTTTGGCTTTAGTTCTACTGTTTTATTATTTATTTTCTGTTACTTTCCTCTGTTAATTTTTTTCTTTGTTTTTCCTCTCTTGCCTTCTTTTCAGCTATTTTGAGTTATCTGAATACTTTTAGTACTCCATTTAAATGCATCTATTGTGTTTCTTTCTTTTCTTTTTTATTGTACTATTTCTATGGATTGAATGTGTCCCCTTCAAAATTCAAAATTATTTAATAAGTTGAAACTTAATCCTCACTGTGTTGTTATTATGAGGTGGGGCCTTCTGGGAAGGGATAAAGTCATGAGAACTTTGCACTCATGCATACATTAGTGCCTTATAAAAGGGCTGGAAGGAACTAGCTTAGGCCCTGCCTTTGTGTGCCTTTTGTCACAAAAAGACATAGCATTTGTCCCCTCCAATGAATATAGCAACAAGGCACCATCTTGGAAGTAGAGAGCAGCCCTCACCAGACATTGAACCTGCCAATACTTTCAGCCTCCAGATCTGGGAAAAGCAAATTTCTGTTCTTTATAAATTACCCAGTCTCAAGTATTTTCTTATAGCAGCACAGCAGACTATGACACTGTATAGTTTTTTCATGATTAGTCTAAGGGTTGTACTAAACATACTTAAATTTGTGCTGTATACTTAGAATCAATATTTTATCATATCAAATTGAATGTAGAAACTTTCTAAACATATAAGTTATTTTACCCTCCACTTTTTATATTGTAGTTTTAAAAAATATATTACATTTACATACATTGAAAATCCTATCAAATGTTATTATAGTTTTTTACTTTGAACATGAAACGTTTTTTTAAAAACTCAAGAAGCGATTAGTAATTTTTTATGTTTACACAGATTTTAACCATTTGTGCTGTTCTTTCTTGATTCTTGATGTTTTAAGTTTCCATGTGGGGTCATTTCTATTTCATCTGAATAATTTCCTTTAGCATTTCTTTACAAGCGTATCTGCTGGCACTGAATTCTCTTAGTTTTCCTTCTTAGAAGAATGTATTTACCGTACATTTATTCCTGAAAGATATTTTTGCTGGGGACAGAATTCTGAATTAACAGGTCTCTTTTTGCCAAACATTTAAAAAATTTTGTGCTACTTATTCTGGCCTCCATGGTATCTATGAGGAATCTGCTGTCATTCAAATAATTGTTTCTCTTTAAGTAATGTGTTGTTTTTCTTGGGCTCGTTTCAAGGTTTGTTTGTTTGTTTTTTTCTCTTGGTTTAGTTTTTAGTAATTTAATTATGGTGTGTCTAAGAATAGATTTGTCAGGATTTATCCTTTTGGAGGTTGTCTGAGCTTTGGGATTTGTAGCTTTCACCATAACAGGACATTTTCAGCCATTATTTCTTTCTCTTTTTTTTTTAACTTGTATTTAAAGTTCAGGTGTACAAGTGCAGGTTTGTTACATAGGTAAACTTCTGTCGAGGGGGTTAATTTTATGGATTATTTCATCACCCAGGGATTAAGCCTAGTACCCATTAGTTATTTTTCCAGATCCTCTCCCTCCTCCCACCCTCCACCCTCTGATAATCCCCAGTGTCTGTTGTTCCCGTCTATATGTCCATGTGTTCTCATCATTTAGCTCCCACTAATAAGAACCTGTGATATTTAGTTTTCTGTTCCTATGTTAGTTTGCTTAGGATAGTGGCCTCCAGCTTCATCCATGTCCCTGCAAAGGACATGATGTTATTGTTGTTGTTGTTGAGATGGATCTTGCTCTGTCACACAGGCTGGTGTGCAGTGGTGCAATCTCGGCTCACTGCAATCTCCGCCTCCCTGGTTGGAACGATTCTCCTGCCTCAGCCTCCTGAGTAGCTGGGATTACAGGTGCCCACCACCCTGCCCAGCTAATTTTGATCTTGTTCTTTTTTATATTCAGCCATTATTTCCTCAAAATGTTCTACATCACACTTTAGCACCTCTCCTTCTGGAACTCTAATGACTTGAATGTTAAAACCCTGGGGCCTCACTGATTCTGATAGTTTTTTTTTAATTGTTTTTCAATCTCTTTTTCCTTTTCTTCAAATTGGATAATTGTTTTTGATCTGAATATAAAAGTCCATGCACATTAAAACACGAAGAATTGGGAATAAGCATTGCTACCCCAACAGCTTCAATTTGTGTGTAACTATCAGAAATTCTGTCCCATAAATGTTGATTATGCTTATGATGTCTTGCCTTAAAATTACAAGTGCCATACATTCATTATCCATACCCTATATATTGGTATACAGACATTTGTGTCTGAAAGGATTTCTAGAACTTTTCTGTTTTGTTTCTTCATAAGAATTATTAGGCATGTCCTCTACTAGACTGTTCTGTTTATGTCACACCCCCACAGCATCTGGTTTACAGTTACATCTGATAATTTTTCTTCTTCCCTTTGAATATACATCGAAGACCCTCTTTAGGAGGTCATCAGCATTCCTTTAAAACAGGCTCAGATGTGAGATGCACTCAGTCACTTGCTGGTGGCTCATTCTTTAGGTATGGGGTTGATTCAAACCCCAGAGTCCTTAGAATGAACGACCTTTTCCTAAGAAAATGAGCAGCTGGAATAAAGCTCTGCTGTTTTTCTTTAGGTGACCTTTGGGTTCTTGCTGAATCAGTTTTTCCTCTGTGCCCCTATTTCCCCAGCTTCACAGCATCACAAATATTCCAGTATTAACAGGCACTCAGCTTCAAGTAAAGTTCGTGCTGATTTTTTACACATTTATTACTCAAGTCCTTGCCATCTCTCTGGCTATCAAAGGAATAAAACTGCTTGGGGAGGTTATTGGGTTAAATGAAGTAAAGGCGAGTTGTTCTGCCACAGAAAGTGAACAAGGACAATTAGTGTTGAAACATGTGGGAGTGAGGCAGGAACATTGCTGTTGTAGTCAGAGGTGTAGTCAAGATCTGATAAAAACTGCAGTGCCAGGTGATGACTACTCCTTGGTAAGATGTGTATGTGGGTGTGTATATACAGAATAGTTGGTGGGGGAGCATCTTGATGGGGACAAAAGTGACAGGTATCCTTTTCTGACTTTTTTCTGATGATTCACCGATAAGAACCAGCTTTAACAAAATTTATCAAAAGAGAATAGCTCTCTGGAATGAAGATTACAGAAGTCTAAGAGGCAAAAACAAAAAAACTAACTTTGATTTCTTTGTGAACAAAGAAGAGTGGAAAGGATTAATTTCTGAATGAGTTTTAGCAGAGTGTTGAAATGAGGGTGCAAGAATGTTAGAAGTCAGTGGGACTGCCTTAGGGCTAGCAATATATGTGCATTGCTGACCCAGAAGTCACTTGGTTAAAAGTAAGAACTCCTTCAGTTTTAGAAAAACCAACACAAACAGGCTTATGGAAAAAGGGGAATTTCTTGACTTACAAAATGGAGAGGTTAGGAGGTCGTCTAATTACAGTCACAGCTGGATTCAGGGTACAGCAATGTGATAAGGACTTGATTCTTTGCAATCTCTCAGCTTTGCAAACAACTTTGTTGATTTCATTCTCAGACAGGCTCTCACCTCAAGGTCTAAAGATAACTTCCCCAGCTTCTGACTTTAAATCCTTTTTGTTTCAGTCCAATGGGGAAGAACAAGAGTTTCTTTCCTACGATACTAATCAGTTGAACCCATGTCATTCTTAAGCCATTTACTGTAACCAAGAGAATGCAAGTCCAGGTCACAAGTGTTGTCCCCGAATGAGAGGTGAAATTCTGAAACTGGAAGCACAGAGACTGAAGGTGGGGACTGTGGTGGTTTTCCAGAAGGAAATTGGGGTATGATTACCAGAAGAAGGTAACAATATGCTGGCGTCAACTAGCAGAAATATCTCCAATATAGATGGTGAATGAAATGCCAGTTTTCCTTATTCAGGCCTCTGAGAAGGACGACCATTTTCGGGTAGCTCGAAATTTAAATGATGTGAAACAGTTTTACCTGGCAGTTAATCATATGACACAAGAGCCCATTCGAACTGGGTTTGTTAGAGACTTGTGAGTTAAAAATCACTTACATTAAGTAAGTGATGAGTATCAAGGCCACCACATGTGCTTCTCTGAGATTTGAGACTGGTAGCTCAAAGAGTACAGATCAATATTGGGAAGAAGAGAAACAGTAAAATGATTAGAGAACTTACAATCAAATTTCCAGGGTTACACTGAACACCTGTTGCCAATTTTATGGAGTATAAAGAAGGTAGTGATCTTTAGTTTCCCCTCTCCCTAGGAAAGTAGATAGTGCCAGGATACTGGCTAAGGGTTTCTTAGAACTGAAAATCATGAGGCATATCTTGAATTATTTACATGTATAGCACAGGTTTTCCAGGCCACACTAGCCTAGGGGTAAGAATCGGATTGTGTAAAAGCTACAAAAACAGCATTTCTATCACTTTTCTTCCATTCACTTTGGAGAAACCCAGTATCATTTAAATTTATGGAGTACCAGTTATCTCAGGGAGTTTCTAGGAATCTCATTTATGCCCAGAGAATGAGCCATCCTGGCTGTCATGTATGCATGTAATTTCCCATCTTTTCTGTTTTGCTTCATGTGGTAATGTTGCAAATAGTTGACAATGCTAAACATTGAAAACAATGCCACCAGCGTCCCCGGAGGACACCAATGCTGTTATTTTGTTGATATGTACACTAAGACTCTAAGATATAAGGCTAAGACGACTGAAGTTTACCCAAAATGTACCAATGTCCAGTATTGAATACAATGAAAGGGTTGCCAGTGCCTTTGTCATTGCCAGTACTTCTTTTGCTGGTATTTTTAGAGCTACTTACAATGAGAATGCCTTGTCTCATAGGGTCAAGCATCACATGTAGTTGAATATTAGCCTTAAAGCACTGGGGCTGTGATGGAAGACATCCTGACTGACAGATGCTCCACTACGATTAGAATCTCTCTCTTCTGCTTTTCACAATTTCTTCTCCTTTTCTTCAACACTGAAGCATTTTCTTTGGATCAATAATTTAGGCCTTGACTCTCTGTTCCCATAGGGCAATGTCATATTTCTAACGCTGGAAATAGTAAACAAGCTTATATCAGACCAACCCTCCCAAGGAAGGCAACCAGAAAAATTTAAATTATACACACACAAACATATACATTAAACCAAGACTTAAGGGAAGCTCAGAGAGGTGAGCTTTACTTTCAGCACCTCCTTTTCCTTCAGTGCATTTGCTGACTCTTGATTAGAAGCTGAAAAGGCTGAGAACCAGAGCAGAGATATTTTGAGAGTTTGACAGGGCTGGGGAAACAAAAATTGGAGTTTGGTGTCTGTCAGAGTATAGCAGGACCCAGTTGGACTTTCAGTTGTGGCCTTTAGAGGACTATACCCCGGAGTAAGAGTAAACCAGAAATACAGTAGCCCAGAAAAAGACTGAAACCTATCCTTGAATCAACTCAAACTTTGCCCCTAGCCTAAGTATCAGCAAAGAGACTGAGAAGCTGAGCAAAACGTTTTGCCCACTTATGCTTCTGGGGAGATGTAAACTGAAGTTTAGGAAGGGCCTTGCAACCACCTCAGGCTTTCACTTGGTGCCCTGGAAGAACTACATTTTTAAGAGAAAGTGTGAATAAGAAATAAATTATTCTTCAGAAAAGGTAGAAACACAGTCTGAAATAAACTGAATCACTAATTGAATTAAGGTAATTCAGTCTTAGCATCACCTTACCTGCCATTAGTAAAAGCAAATCTTTTTTATGGGAAAATTACATGGTCCAGACACTCAAATTATCTCTAATTTTTGATGCATTATGTCAAGCATTCAATAAAATATACTAGTCATATCATAAGACAAGACAAAGTAATCAAAATCAGAAAACAGGACACTTGAAAGAGATCTAAAGGAGATATAGATACTGGACCTAAAATAACTGTGATTAAAATATGTAAGAAATTACACAATAAAACAGAAGATATCACCTTCTAACTACAATGTATAAAATGAAACAAATAGAAAATTAAAACTGAAAAATGCAATAACTAAAATAAAAAACTCAACAGGCCAGGCACAGTGGCTCATGCCTGTAATCCCAGCATTTTGGGAGTCCAAGGCCAATGAATCATTTGAGGTCAGGAGTTCAATACCAGCCTGGTTAACATGGCCAAACCCCGTCTCTACTAAAAATACAAAAATTAGCTGGGTATGGTAGCGGGTGCCTGTAATCCCAGCTACTCGGGATGCTGAGGCAGGAGAATCACTTGAACCTGAGAAGTGAAGGTTGCAGTGAGCTGGGATTGCACCACTGCACTTGAGCCTGGGTAACAGAGACAGACTTTGCCTCAAAACAAACAAACAAAAAAGAACTCAATGGATGGATTCAACACCAGATTATAATCTAGCATTGGCAAACTTTTTTTATAGAGGTCAGATAGTAAATGTTTTAGGATTTGCAGGTCATATTCAGTCTCTGTGTCATACTCTCAATCTGTTCTTTCACAATTCTTTAAATGGAAATAACATGCTTAGCTTCTAGGCTGTACAAAAATAGGCTGTGGGTTAGATTTGGCCCGTAGGCAGTAGTTTGTTAACACTTGGAGTAGATACAGTCAAAGAGGAGATTAATGAATTGGAATATAGGTCAGAAGAAAAGAGCCAGACTGAAGCAGAAGGTGAAGAAATGATTGAAAATGCAGGAAAGCCATCAGAGAAATGCAAATCAAAACCACAATGAGATACCTTCTCACACCAGTTAGAATGGCAATCATTAAAAAGTCAGGAAAAAACAGGTGCTGGAGAGGATGTGGTGAAATAGGAACACTTTTACACTGTTGGTGGGATTGTAAACTAGTTCAACCATTATGGAAAACAGTATGACGATTCCTCAAGGATCTAGAACTAGAAGTACCATATGACCCAGCCATCCCATTACTGGGGATATACCCAAAGGATTATAAATCATGATGCTATAAAGACACATGAACACTTATGTTCATTGCAGCACTATTCACAATAGCAAAGACTTAGAGTCAACCCAAATGTCCATCAGTGACAGACTGGATTAAGAAAATGTGGCACATATATACCATGGAATACTATGCAGCCATAAAAAAGGATGAGTTTGTGTCCCTTGTAGGGACATGGATGCAGCTGGAAGCCAGCATTCTCAGCAAACTATCACAAGAACAGAAAACCAAACACCGCATGTTCTCACTCATAGGTGGGAACTGAACAGTGAGATCACTTGGACTTGGGAAGGGGAACATCACACACCGGGGCCTATTATGGGGAGGGGGGAGGCAGGAGGGATTGCATTGGGAGTTACACCTGATGTAAATAACAAGTTGATGGGTGCTGATGAGTTGATGGGTGCAGCACACCAACATGGCACAAGTATACATATGTAACAAACCTGCACGTGATGCACATGTACCCTAGAACTTAAAGTATAATAGTAATAAAAAAGAAAGAAAGAAAATGCAGGAAAAAAAAGAGAGGATATGATTTTCTAAATGTGCAGTATTATGTATAACTGATGTTCCAGAAAAAGTAGAGAGAGTGGGGAAGAGTCAATATTTAAATAAATAATGGCCTAAAATTTTACAAGATTCATTAATACAATCATCTGAAAGACTAAAGAAGCAATAAAAGCTCTCAATCAAGATAAATAAAAAGGAAACATGTGATCATACTATGATAAATGATGAAAACGAAAGACTAAGAGAGAATCATAGAAACATCTGGGATGGGGAGTAGAGACATTATTTTTAAAGAAGCAACAGTACCCTGTAATCCCAGCACTTTAGGAGGCCGAGATGGGCGGATCACGAGGTCAGAAGATGGAGACCATCCTGGACAACATAATGAAACCCCATCTCTACTAAAAATACAAAAATTAGCTAGGCATGGTGGCACACACCTGTAATCCCAGCTACTTGGGAGGCTGAGGCAGGAGAATCGCTTGAACCCGGGAGTTGGAGGTTGCAGTGAGCCAAGATTGCCACTACACTCCAGTTTGGCAACAGAACAAGACTCCATCTCAAAAAAAAAAAAAAAAAAAAAAAAAAAAAAGCAACAGTATCACTAACAACTGCCTTGTGAATAGAACCATGGAAGCCAGAAATTAGAAATTAGTGGACTGATATTTTCAACAGACTGAAAGAACGTAACTGCCAACCAAGATTTCAAGAGTCAAGGAAATTATTTTTCTGGAAGGAAGGAAAAATAAAGTCATTTTATGACAAACAAAAATTGACAGAGTTCAATGCTTGAAGGCCCATGCAAAAAACAATGCTAAAGAAAATTATTCAGGTAGAAGGAAAATCATAGCTGATTGAAGCAAAGGAACGCAGGAAAGAATAAAGAGCAATGGAAAGGGTATATATGTAGGTACACCTACATAAATATTGATTTGTTAAAAGTAAATATAATTACTTATGTTTAAACCATATATATAATAAAAATATTTGATCTTCCTTTTAAAAAGAGTAAGGTAGAACCATGAGAGAAAGAAGGGGCATAAATGGAATTAAAATGTTCTAAGGTCCTTATATTGTCCAGGAACTGGTAAAAGTACTTTATAAAAGCAACTTATATAAAACTTTAATATGTCACAAATGCATCTTGCATTCTCCCAGGCAGCAGTTCTCAATTACTTTTGGTTTCAGAAAAACTTCACATTTGAAAAAAAATTGAGGATATCAAAGAGCTTTTTTTCAGAGAGAGAGAGAGAGATATATATATATATATTATTATTAGACATTAAAAAAAGAAATGTTAAAAATATTTATTGTCATTTAAAAATAATTGTGAACTCATTATGTCAACAGAAATAAAATTTCTACAAAAACTAACTATATTTTCTAAAATTAAAAAAATGTTTTGAAGAGTGGCATTGTGTTACCTTGTTACAAGTCTCGTTAATGCTGGGCTTAATAGAAGACAGTTGGATTCTCATATTTGCTTTTGGATTCAGTCTCTTGCTATATATTGACTTTGTAGAAGAATATGAAAAATATCTGACTTCATGTAGAGATGTAGTTTTCAAAAGGGAATGTTCTAATAGGCTTATCTGATAACTGTTGCTAGTTTCCTTAGATATGACACCAAAATGCAACAGGTGATTTTTTTAACATCTATTTTAAGTTCAGGGGTACATGTGCAGGTTTTTTATATAGGTAAAATTGTGTCATGGCATTTTGTTGTAAAGATTATGTTGTCACCCAGGTATTAAGCCTAGTACCCAGTAGTTATTTTTCCTGATCCTCTTTCTCCTCCCACCTCCCATCCTGAAGTAGGCCCCAGTGTGTGTTGTTCCTATGTGTCCATGTGTTCTCATCATTTAGCCCCCACTTATAAGTGAGAACATGTGGTATTTGATTTCCTGTTCCTGTTAGTTTGCTAAGGACAATGGCATCTAGCTCCATCCATGTTGCTGCAAAGGACGTGATCTTGTTCTTTTCTATGACTGCGTAGTATTCTGTGGTGTATATGCACCATATTTTCTTTATCCAGTCTATCATTGATGGGCATTTATGTTGATTCTATATCTTTGCTATTATCAATAGTGCTGCGGTGAATGTATGTGTGCATGTGTCTTTATAACAGAACAATTTATATTCCTTTGGGTATATACCCAGTAATGGGACAGTGGGGTCGAATGGTATTTCTGCTTTTAGGTCTTTGAGTAATTGCCATGCTGTCTTCCACAATGATTGAACTAGTTTACACTCCCACCAACAGTGTATAAGCATTCATTTTACTTAGCAACCTCACCAGCATCTGCTTTTCTTTTGAGTTTTTCATTATAGCCATTCTGACTGGTGTGAGATGGTATCTCATTGTGGTGTTGATTTGCATTTCTCTAATGATCAGTGATGGTGAGCATTTTTCATATGATTGTTTGTTGCCTGTATATTTTAAAGTTTCTTTGCAACATGGAATCTGAAACCATATCTATAAACTTCCCACACTGTGTTACATTAAAATCCATTAATCTGTCTCACCCTTTAAATATGTTTTTTTAACCCATATATGATTTTGTAACATCACACTCTGGTCTTTTGAAAAATATTGGTTCCTCACCCAGGCTGGAGTGCTGTGGCGTGATCTCAGTTCACTGCAAACTCCACCTTCAGGGTTGGGGTGAATCTCCTGCCTCAGCCTCCCGAGTGGCTGGGATTGCAGGCATGCACCACCACGTTGGGTTGATTTTTGTATTTTTAGTTGAGAGAGGGGTTCACCATGTTCTTCAGGCTGGTCTCTCTCAAACTCTTGGCTTCAGGTGATCTGCCCACCTTGGCCTCCCTGAGTACTGGGATTGCAGGTGTGAGCCACCACACCCGGCTGTCATGTAAAACTAAAACATTTGTTATGATTTTAGGCTGGGCACGGTGGCTCGTGCTTTGGTCCCAGCATTTTGGGAGGCTAAGGCAGAAGGATCACTTGAGACTAGGGGTTCAAGGCCAGCCTGGGCAACACAGAGAGACCCTTATCTCTACCAAAAATACAAAAAATTAGCCAGGCATGGTGGTGCATGCCTGTAATCCCAGCTACCCAGGAGGCTGAGGTGGGAGGATTGACTGAGCTTGGGAGGTTGAGGCTGCAGTGAGCTGTGATCCCACCACTGCACTCTAGCCTGGGAGACAGAGTGAGACCTTGCCTCAGATAATTAAGTAAATTTGTTAATGCTTAAAACAAAATAAAGAAAAAGGAAAGGAAAAAAGAAAAATATTGGTTCCTGGGGTTATGCAGATCTTCCAAATGATGATACATTTTAGGATACAATATCAAAAAAAAGCAAATTAGTTAATATTTCCAGTAATCTCATCACAAATCTTTAAGTATTAGGAAGCTCTAATGCTCACTGTGGTGAATACGAGTTTTACAGAAAGCCAGTATTTGCTTGAAAGCAATGAATGCTGTCAGATGTTTCCTTTGAAGTGACAGGCTCACTTTGTTCATTTTTGAGAAATATCTGCAAAATACTCAAGTCTGAATAAACCATAGTTTGTCTCTCATTCTTTCAATTAAAGTGGTGTTCTATGAAAAATAAGACTTTTCAGTTTGCAATTCAAATAAATGTACAATACTTTTCCTCCATTCAATCATCATACTTAGAAATATATCAGAAGTGCTTGATGTGGACTTCTTATTTTTGGTAAGAGACTATTAACATGTGTATTCAAAAATTAATATTTGGTAAAAATTAACTGCTTCATCGAGTACACCACTGCTTTTGTAGCATCAGTGCAAATGTCAACATAGTTAAAAATACAACTTACTTTTTCTTATTATTACAAAAATAGTTTTGACCTTGTGGGTCCCCTTATCTATGGCCATACTACCCTGAATGCTCCCAAACTTGGAAGCTAAGCGGGATTGGGCCTGGTTAGTACTTGGATGGGAGACCTTGTGGGGATCCCTTAAAGAGTCTCAGGAACTGGCAGAGATCTGTATACCATACTTTGAGTACCACTACTCTGAGAGAACTATTGAAATAATAATAAATGAATGTATAACTAACCCAGGTGCGGTGACTCATGCCTGTAAACCCAGCACTCTGGGAGGCTGCGGCGGGCAGATCCCTTGAGGCCAGGAGTTTGAGACCAGCCTGGGCAACATGGCAAAACCCTGTCTCTACTAAAAATACAAAAATTAGCTGGGAATGGTGACATGCGCCTTTAGTAATCCCAGCTACTTGGGAGGCTGCGGCAGAGGAATCGCTCCAACTTGGGAGGCAGAGGTGTGGTGAGCCGAGATCATGCCACTGCACTCCAGCCTGGGTGACAGAATGAGACTCTGTCTCAAAAAAAATGTATAACTAACAATCTTATACAGGGATAAAGAGGAATTAAAAATAGTAAGGCAAGAAAGGAAAGAAAAAAAATGTATGTGCATAGGTAGAACACAGAGTAAAAGGATAAATTTAAGCCCTTAAGGTAAGTTCATTCCTTGGTCTTCAATGCAAGTAGATTCTGACACGTACTCCTAATGATTCTATGTTCCCAGACAGACTTGAATCTTAGTTTGAGCAGAATTTATATTTAATCTTAGATTCCTGCTTCAAATAAGAATGCATGGCGGAAACTAAGACCATTGCTTAAAATTATTTGAACAACAGGTTTAGAAAGGAATGTTATGAGGAAATAACAACGCTTACTTTGCTAAATGGAGAAGGCAACTCACAACAATTTACTTGAGAATGGATATTCAACCCTGTAGATGGAGATCAAAGATGCACACAGAATAAGTCCAAGACAGGAAAATCTTTTGGGTACATAGCCTCCCAAGTTTCAGGAGAAACTTGAGATTAGCATATTCATTTGCTTTATATTCTAAAGCAAATTCAAGGACAAACAGGGGGAGGAAAGGTGGCATCCTCTTAATTACCTTTCCCCAAAGACCAACTGTCTAGTTCACTGGCCTAGACACTGCTAGAATTCATCAATAGTATCTTTACCATCCATCTCAGGTATGTCTATCTCATTGATTGGTTGTCCATCAAATCTGAATCTAATCTATCTCATTGACAGACTATGTCTCTCAAAATATGCCTTCATTAGTTTACTGAGAGATGTTTGTCAATTTATTTAGAGTTGAATCACAGATCCATCATAGAATTATAACATAGTGGAGTTGGAAGTGACCTTTGCAGTCTTTTCTTCTAACCTCCTACCTAACAGGTAAATCTCCTCTATAGTCTCCATGCCTAGGGGTCATTCAGTAAGTCCTTAGATAGATCTGGGAGCTCACTAACATGTAAAACAGGCTTTTTCTATTATAATCAGCTCCATTTCTTTGTAAATTCTCCTTATATTGAACCAGGACTCCTTAGATTTTTCATCACACTCTAAGTTCCCATTCTAATTTTCTACCTCTTAGCAGAATAAGCTTACTTTTTTTGCAGATGGCCAACTACTTTGGGATTAATGTAGTAATTCTCTATTTTTCACCCTGTATTCAAATTTTCATTAGAAAAATGGGTACAGATGCCTCCGGTAGGGGACCTTGAAGTCTCTGGTTGGGGGTGAGGAATAGAGAAACACATGCATATTTTAAACATTATGGTAGTGGACAAAGTTTAATGGGCACCTAACACCCTTTATCTCCATTCCTACTTTATAACACATCCCTGATTTTGTTCAGATGTCCATCATCCACTCCCCAATCACACTAACCCAAGTGACCCAGAGGAAAGTGGTCTTGTCCTGAGCACTAGGAGTGAATCTTGATTACCTAAGTCAAACAAGGTAATCCAAATGTCTTTGACAGTGACCAGTTCAGAAACAAAAATTAAGCTAATAAATGCATACCATACACCTAGCAACTATTACTGATACAGTGGAATGTGACTTTGAACTAATTGGCCTGAAAGGAAGTACTTTTTGTTTTATGGCTGAGAGAAACATTTTTCTCTCTCTGTCACTGAAAATGAACAGGAAGGATATTTCCTCAGTGGCTTTAGGAAGTCATCTTCCATGAAGGAAGTCAGTCTGGGACCTGTGTACACGTACAGAGAAGGACTGAGCTGAGAGAAGTGGAGAAAAATAGAACTGGAAACTTGATTGTACCATGCCCAGAGTCCAAACTATTTGGGGGCTTCCAGTCATGTGTAATTAAAATTGTTATTATTTGACTTAGTTTATGTTGGCTTTGCTGTTTCTTGCAAACCAAGATATACTAATACAACCATCTACTCCCTCAAGGTGAAGCTTCTGACACTTATGGAGGATTGCAGGGTTTGTTTTATTTGGTTGGTGCAAGTGGTCTAGAAATTGAGATAAATGGATTAAAAAAGGTTTACAGAGGCAGAGAACCAATTATAAACATGGACTTTGGTTATAACTCTAGATAATTTTCATTGGCCCAGTGTTAGGGAAGGAAAATAGCATTACTTGAATGCCTATTATGTGCCAGGCACTTTCCAATATTTGAAGACACTTAATCCTCATGGTAACCCTGTGAAGGAGGTACAAGTTTGCCTGTAGAAAGTGAGGCTTACTGAGGTTAAATGCATAGCCCAAGGTCATACAGCTCATAGGTGGTAGAGTTAAAATCCAATCTTAATCAAGTTAGCTACAAATCCAGTGCTGTTTCTGCTACATCCTTGGCAGACAATTCTTTCCAGATAATTTGAGTCTCTACACCAGAGAAAGCCATCCAAAGCCTTAGACCAATCCTCTTCTACAATGGTGGTATTATGTAGTTGTTAAAAGCATGGACTCACACCGACATTGGCTTAAATTTTGGTACCAATTATTCAGCTCCATTTCTTATAAAGTTGTTCTTTGCACTAAGGCAAGCTGGCACCATTCAATATCTTTTTGACCTCTCTGAGTTTCAATTTTTCTCCTTTGCAAAATAAAGATAATATCTTCATTGTTGTTGGGAAGTTTAATGAGATAATGTCTTTAAAGTTCCTAGAATATAAGTGCAACGGTGAATCAACAGTCAGATGGTATGAGTTGTCTGCCATGGAGGGGAGGAGTATTTTATCACTTATTTTTTTATCATGTTAAAGTCATTGTAGTAATAGTCAATGTTATTTGTTTCAAATCCTCTATAGGTACTTTATCACATTATTGCCAGCACTGGGGGCAGACCAATGTTAAAACGCTGCATTTGGCAGGTATCTCTGTGAGTGCCTGCCATCTATTTATATTCTTCAAAAACAGGAAGAATTTTACAGTGAGGACAGGAAATTTAAACAAACTTGGTCTTTACAACTCAGCTTAGAAGGCATTCATTCCATTGGGCATAGCCTTTGGATTAGATTATTAGTTGGGTCTTTCAAAATAAAAATAATATAGCTGGCATATTAGAAAGAAAGCACTGTGTATCAGAATGGATGTTATTTTCCCTCCCAAACATGGGATCCTACAGATGAGATTTGTTCAAGATTTCACAATGCTTACAGAGGTGAGCAGGGAGAGCTTAATCTCAGTGAATCTTCCTGACAACCTGTGAAGTAATGGTGGGAGGTAAGGTTATACGATCAATTTTTCTGAAGAACAAACATATTTGTAGATGAAGTTTAAGTCCTTGGCAATGGGAGAGGGGAATTTGACTTTTCTATTCTCTCACTTTTCAAGGTACGCGAGGGCTACTAGCTTGCTTGAAACTCAGATATGTGTTTAAATTACATCCTGATTAGACTCAGTATGTATGTGATCCAGATTGGCTGAGCCAACTAGGCCTATAAATCAAGAGTGGATACCCAGAAGCTGGTTTGAATAATTTCCCACTCCCAGTTCTTAGCTGCATGTCCAGTCACCTCCACTAGAGAGTAAGGTCACTGAGAGCCAGGGACTACAATATTCATCCCTGTATTCAAATTATTTAGCACGATTTTCTCGAGTGTTCATGGAAACATTCATCTTTAAGTGGAGAGAGTACTGGATAGGAGAGCAGAAATCTTCACGTCATTCCTCAGTCCCACATTCCTTCTAGTCTCTCAGATACTGCAGTTTCTCTCAACATCAGTAAGTGCCTGTTGCAGCCTGAAAGTATATATACACGTACATACATATGTATATGCCCATATGTGTGTGTGTGTGACTGTGTGTATGGAAACACAATATTCAACTTCCATATCTACTACTGTGAAGACAAGAGTTTATAAAGGAATTAGATAGAGACCAGCAGGAAGAGAACTGATAAAGCATTGGGTGCATGTTCATGAAAGGTTGGATCTAGAGATAGAAGGTCTCATCATTAATGCTCAGGTCTTTCTCCTGTAACTCATTGGGCTTTTCTCACACCACACCATTGGCTTCATATAAAAACAGGCTTCTGATGCCCACACAGTTTTCCACTCTATAGTGAACTACCTACTTGAACCCTCCTCAGTCTCTGCTTGCCAATTTATTCCTGATCTTCCCAGTTTCTGACTTGGTGACTTATGTTCCCCAATAAAGTGTCATCTACTCCTACATTCAGCACTACTTCCTCAACTCTTCAGTACAAGAGAAGAAGTGATGGATCATGAAGGCCATCTTTGAAATGTAAAGATTAGATCTCATGTGATTATGAAATGAAAGTCATTGGAGGCCTCTGGAAACCTAGAAATACCATGGGATCTGTTCTTCTGAGGTTTGATTTCAAAATCACATATGCAACATCATATCATGCACAAATAGTGATAGTTTTACTTCTTCCTTTCCAGTCTGAATTAATTTCCCCCCACCTTTTTCCCTGCCTAATTGCCATAGCTAGAATCTCCAATATAATGTTGAATAGAAGTGGAAAAGCCAGACATTTCTTGTCCTGTTCCTGATCTTACAGGGAAAGCTTTCAGTGTTTCAGTCTTTAAGTATGATGTTAGATGGGTTTTTTGTAGATGCACTTTTCACATTGGGGAAGTACCCTAGTTTGTTGAGATGATTCTTTAAATCATGAAAGTATGCTGAATTTGGTCAAAGCTTTTCTGGAACCACTGAGGTGATCATGATTTTTTGTTCACTGTTTAGTTAATATAGTATATTACATGGATTGATTTTTGTGGATATAACCAATCTTTATTCCTGGGTCAAATCCCATATGATCATTATGTATAATTCATTTATATAGTACTTTACTTAGTTTGCTATAATTTTGTTAAGTATTCTGCATCTGCATTCATAAAGATACTATTCTGTAGTTTTCTTCAGATGTCTTTGTCTAGTTTTGGCATAAAGGTAATGCTGGCCTCACAGAATGAATTGAAAAGTGTTTCATCTTCTATTTATTGGAAGAGTTTGTAAAGTATTGGTGTCAATTCTTTTTTGATGTTTGGCATAATTCTCTAATGAGGGCATCTGGGTATGGAATTTTTTATTAAAAAATTTTTTTAAATTACGAGTTCAATCTCTTTAGTTGTTATTGTTCTATTCAGCTTTTCTGCTTCTTAAGTCACTTTCAGTAACTTGCGTCTTCTAAGAACTTCTCTATTTCATCTAAATTATGTAATTTGGTGGCAGGCAGTTGTTCACGGTATTCCCTATAATTATTTTTAATTTCCTAGGTCATTAGTAATGTCCCCTCGTTTATTCCTGATATTAGTGATTTGAGCCCTACATCTTTTTCTTTCTTGGTTATTGCAGCTAATGTTTTGTCAAATTTGTTGAATTTTTTTTCAAAAAACTTTTGGTTTCATTGACCTTTATCTACTTTTTTCTGTCCTCTATTCTATTTATATCTGCTCTTCTCTTCATTCTTTTTGTTTTATTTAGATTTAGTTTGCTCTTTCCTAGTTTCTTACAAACGAGGAAGTTTACTCTTTTCACATGGCTTTCTAATTATGCCTGAAAGCCCCACTCCTTTGTTAGGGAGAGACATTCTAGCCAAAGCAGGGGCCATCATGCACCTGAACACAGGAGAAGGAACACGCGTTTCTTGTCCCCTACTTGAGGAAGGAATTAATCCTGAAGTCTGGGCAACAGAAGGACAATATGGATGAGTGAAGAATGCCCATCCTGTTAAAGTTAAACTAAAGGATTCCGCCTCCTTTCCCTACCAAAGGCAGTAGTACACCCTTAGGCCCAAGGCCCATCAAGGACTCCAAAAGATTGTTAAGGACCTAAAAGCCCAAGACCTAGTAAAACCATACAATAACCCCTGCAATACTCCAATTTTAGGAGTACAGAAACCCAACGGACAGTGGAGGTTAGTGCAAGATCTCAGGATTATCAATGAGGTCGTTGTCCCTCTATACCCAGCTGTGCCTAACCCTTATACTCTGCTTTCCCAAATACCAGAGGAAGCAGAGTGGTTTACACACCTAGACCTTAAGGATGTCTTTTTCTGCATCCCTGTACATCCTGACTCTCAATTATTGTGTGCCTTTGAAGATCCTTCGAACCCAACGTCTCAACTCACCTGGACTGTTTTACCCCAGAGTTCAGGGATGCCCCCATCTATTTGGCCAGGAATTACCCCAAGACTTGAGCCAGTTCTCATACTCGGACACTCTTGTCCTTTGGTATGTGGATGATTTACTTTTAGCTGACCGTTCAGAAACCTTGTGTCATCAAGCCACCCAAGCACTCTTAAACTTCTTCACCACCGGTGGTTACAAGGTTTCCAAACCAAAGGCTCTGCTCTGCTCACAGAAGGTTAAATACTTAAGGCTAAAATTATCCAAAGGCACCAGGGTCCTCAGTGAGGAACGTATCCAGCCTATACTGGCTTATCCTTATCCCAAAACCCTGAAGCAATTAAGAGGGTTCCTTGGCATAACAGGTTCTGCCGAATATGGATTCCCAGGTATGGCGAAATAGCCAAGCCATTATACATACTAATTAAGGAAACTCAGAAAGCCAGTACCCATTTAGTAGAATGGACACCTGAAGCAGAAGCGGCTTTCCACACTCTAAAGAAGACCCTAACCCAAGCCCTAGTGTTAAGCTTGCTAACGGGGCAAAACTTTTCTTTACATGTCACAGAAAAAAAAAAACAGGAATAGCTTTAGGAGTCCTGACACAGGTCCAGGGGACCAGCTTGCAACCCGCGGCATACCTGAGTAAGGAAGTCGATGTAGTGGCAAAGGGTTGGCCTCACTGTTTACGGGTAGTGGCAGCAGTAGCAGTCTTAGTCTCTGAAGCAGTTAAAATGATACAGGGAAGAGATCTTACTGTGTGGAAATCTCATGATGTGAATGGCGTACTCACTGTTAAAGGAGACATGTGGCTGTCAGACAACCGTTTGCTTAAATATCAGGCTCTATTACTTGAAGGGCCAGTGCTGCGACTACGCACTTGTGCAACTCTTAACCCAGCCACATTTCTTCCAGACAATGAAGATAAGATAGAACATAACTGTCAAGTGATTGCTCAAACCTATGCCACTTGAGGGGACCTTCTAAAGGTTCCCTTGACTGATCCCAACCTCAACTTGTATACTGATGGAAGTTCCTTTGTAGAAAAGGGACTTTGAAAGGTGGGGTATGCAGTGGTCAGTGATAATGGAATACTTGAAAGTAATCCCCTCACTCCAGGAACTAGCTCTCAACTGGAAGAACTAATAGCCCTCACTCGGGCACTAGAATTAGGAGAAGGAAAAAATGGTAAATATAAATACAGACTCTAAGTATGCTTACCTAGTCCTCCATGCCCACACAGCAATATGGAGAGAAAGGGAATTCCTAACTTCCGAGGGAATGCCTATCAAACATCAGGAAGCCATTAGGAGATTATTGTTGGCTGTACAGAAACCTAAAGAGGTGGCAGTCTTACACTGCCTGGATCATCAGAAAGGAAAGGAAAGGGAAATAGAAGGGAACCGCCAAGGGGATATTGAAGCCAAAAGAGCCAAAAGGCAGGACCCTGCATTAGAAATGCTTATGGAAGGACTCCTAGTATGGGGTAATCCCCTCCAGGAGACCAAGCCCCAGTACTCAGCAGAAGAAATAGAATGGGAAACCTCATGAGGGCATAGTTTCCTCCCCTCAGGAGGGCTAGCCACTGAAGAAGGAAAAATAATTTTGCCTGCAGCTAACCAATGACAATTACTTAAAACCCTTCACCAGACCTTTCACTTAGGCATTGATAGCACCTATCAGATGACCAAATCATTATTTACTGGCCCAGGCCTTTTCAAAACTATCAAGCAGATAGTCAGGGCCTGTGAAGTGTGCTAAAGAAATAATCCCCTGCCTTATCGCCAAGCTCCTCCAGGAGAACAAAGAACAAGCCATTAGTCAGGAGAAGACTGGCAACTAGATTTTACCCACATTTTACCTCAGGGATTTCAGTATCTACTACTCTGGGTAGATACTTTCACTGGTTGGGCGGAGGCCTTCCCTTGTAGGACAGAAAAGGCCCAAGATGTAATAAAGGCACTAATTCATGAAATAATTCCCAGATTCGGACTTCCCCGAGGCTTACAGAGTGACAATGGCCCCGCTTTCAAGATTGCAGTAACCCAGGGAGTATCCCAGGCGCTAGGCATGCAATATCGCTTACACTGCACCTGGAGGCCACAATCCTCAGGAAAAGTCAAGAAAATGAATGAAGCACTCAAACGACATCTAAAAAACAGCTAACCCAAGAAACCCACCTCGCATGGCCTGCTCTGTTGCCTATAGCCTTACTAAGAATCCAAAACTCTCCCCAAGAAGCAGGACTTAGCCCATGCAAAATGCTATATGGACGGCCCTTCCTGACCAAGAGCCTTGTGCTTGACCGAGAGATGGCCAACTTAGTTGCAGACATCATCTCCTTGGCCAAATATCAACAAGCTCTTAAAACATTACAGGGAACCTGTCCCCAAGAGGAGGGAAAGGAATTATTCCACCCTGGTGACATGGTATTAGTCAAGTCCCTTCCCTCTAAGTCCCCATCCCTAGATACATCCTGGGAAGGACCCTACCCAGTCATTTTATCTACCCCAATTGTGGTTAAAGTGGCTGGAGTGGAGTCTTGGATACATCACACTCAAGTCAAACTCTGGATACTGCCAAAGGAACCCGAAAATCCAAGAGACAACCCTAGCTATTCCTGTGAACCCCTAGAGGATCTGCACCTGCTCTTCAAGCGACAACCGTGAGGAAAGTAACTAGAATCGTAGATCCCCGTGGCCCTCCCTTGTCATATTTTTTTCTTTTCTGTTCTCTTACCCCCTTTCACTCTCATTGAACACCCTCCATGCTGCTGTATTACCAGTAGCACCCCTTACCAATATTTCCGGGAGAATTTGACTTTCCGGAAATATTGATGCCCCATCGTATAGGAGTTTTTCTAAAGGAAACCCCACTTTCACCACCCACACCAAATGCTCCTGCACTTCAGGCCATACATTTCAATCCCTGTATCTTTAACCTCCTTGTTAAGTTTGGCTCTTCCAGAATCAAAGCTGTAAAACTACAAATTGTTCTTAAAATAGAGCCCCAGATGCAGTCCATGGCTAAGATCTACCACGGACCCCTGGACCAGCCTACTAGCCCATGCTCTGATGTTGATGACATCGAAGGCACCCCTCCCGAGGAAATCTCAACTGCACGGCTCCTACTATGCCCCAATTCAGCAGGAAGTAGTTAGAGCAGTCGTTGGCCAACCTCCCCAAGAGCACTTGGGTTTTCCTGTTGAGAGAGGGGACTGCGAGACAGGACTAGCTGGATTTTCTAGGCCGACTAAGAATTCCTAAGCCTAGCTGGGGAAGGAGATCGAACCCATCTTTAAACATGGGGCTTGTAACTCAGCTCACACCCGACCAATCAGGTAGTAAAGAGGGCTCACTAAAATATCAATTAGGCTAAAAGCATGAGGTAAAGAAATAGTCAAATCATCTATTACCTGGGAGTACAGGGGGAGGGACAATGATCGGGATATAAACCCAGGGCATTCGAGCTGGCAGTGGGCAACTCCTTTTGGGTCCCCTCCCATTGTATGGGAGCTCTGTTTTCACTCTATTAACTCTTGCAACTGCAAAAAAAAAAAAAGAGAGATAAAGTTTAGGATATTAATTTGAGACTTTTCTTCTTTTGTAATATAGGCATTTAAAGCATTATATAAAGCATAATATAGCATTTAGGCATTATTCTCTAACTACTTCAATAGATGCATTCCACAGGTTTTGAACTGCTATGTCCTTTTTTAATTTTTAATTTTTGTGGGTACATATTATGTGTATATTTACGGGGTATATGGAATATTTTGATACAGACATGCAGTGTGTAAAAATCACATAAGGGTAAATGGGGTATCCATCACCTCAAGCATTTATCCTTGGTATTACAAACAATCCAATTATATTCTTTTAGTTTTTCTTTTTTAAAAAGTTTTTTGAGACGGATTCTCGTTCTGTTGCCAAGCTGGAGGGTAGTGACATGATCTTGGCTTACTGCAACCTCCAACTCCTGGGTTCAAGCGATTCTCCTGCCTCAGCATCCTGAGTAGCTGGAATTACAGGCATGCGCCACCACGCCTGGCTAATTTTTGTATTTTTAGTAGAGATGGGGTTTCACCACGTTGACCAGGCTGGTCTCGAACTCCTGACCTCAAATGAACCGCCCATCTCGGCTTTCCAAAGTGCTGGGGTTACTGGCATGAGCCAACGCACATGGCCTATTCTCTTTTAGTTACTTTATTTTATTTTTCTATAAGTTATTGGGATACAGGTGTTATTTGGTTACATGAATAAGTTCTTTAGTGGTGATTTGTGAGATTTTGGTGCACCCATTACCCAAGCAGTATACACAGTACCATATTTGTAGTCTTTTATCCCTCATCTCCCTCCTACTCTTTCACCCAAGTTGCCAAAGTCCATTGTATCATTCTTATGCCTTTGTGTCCTCATAGCTTAGCTCCCACATATCAGTGAGAACATAACGATGTTTGGTTTTCCATTCCTG
Organism: Papio anubis; assembly: GCF_008728515.1. Taxonomy (NCBI): domain Eukaryota; kingdom Metazoa; phylum Chordata; class Mammalia; order Primates; family Cercopithecidae; genus Papio; species Papio anubis. Next base: position 22,762,439 of record NC_044996.1, read on the forward strand.
AGTTACATCACTTAGAATAATAGTCTCCAACTTCATCCAGGTCACTGCAAATGCTATTAATTCATTCCTTTTTATGGCTGCATAGTATTCCATCATATATATACATATTTATGTATTCCATCATGTAACAGTTTCTTAATCCACTCGTTGATTGATGGACATTTGGGTTGGTTCCACGACTTTGCAGTTGTGAATTGTGCTGCTATAAACATATGTGTGCAAGTACCTTTTTCGAATAATGACTTCTCTTCCTCTGGGTAGACACCCAGTAGTGGGATTGCAGGATTAAATGGTAGTTCTACTTGTAGTTCTTTAAGGAATCTACACGCTGTTTTCCATAGCAGCTGTACTAGTTTACATTCCCACCAGCAGTGTAAAAGTGTTCCCTGATCATCACATCCACGCCAAAATCTACTGATTTTTTATTTTGGCCATTCTTGCAGGAGTAAGATAGTATGGCATTGTGGTTTTGATTAGCATTTCCCTGATCATCAGTGATGTTGAGCATTTTTTCATGTGTTTGTTGGCCATTTATATTTCTTCTTTTGAGAATTGTCTATTCATGTCCTTAGACCACTTTTTTTTTTTTTTTTTTGAGACGGAGTCTCGCTCTGCCACCCAGGCTGGAGTGCAGTGGCCGGCTCTCGGCTCACTGCAAGCTCCGCCTCCCGGGTTTAGGCCATTCTCCTGCCTCAGCCTCCCGAGTAGCTGGGACTACAGGCGCCCGCCACCTCACCTGGCTAGTTTTTTGTATTTTTTAGTAGAGACGGGGTTTCACCGGGTTAGTCAGGATGGTCTCGATCTCCTGACCTCGTGATCTGCCCGTCTCGGCCTCCCAAAGTACTGGGATTACAGGCTTGAGCCACCGCGCCCGGCCCTTAGACCACTTTTTAATGGAATTATTATTATTATTATTTACTGATTTGTTTGAGTTCGTTGTAGATTCTGGATATTAGTCCTTTGTCAGATTTATAGATTGTAAACATTTTCACCCACTCTGTGGGTTGTCTGTTTACTCTGTTGACTGTTCCTTTTGCCATGCAAAAGGTCTTTAGTTTAACTAGGTGCTAGCTATTTATCTTTGTTTTTATTGCATTTGCTTTTGGGTTCTTGATTATGAAATACTAGCCTAGGCCAATGTCTAGAAGAGTTTTTCCAATGTTATTTTCTAGAATTTTTATAGTTTCAGGTCTTAGGTTTAAGTCCTTAATCCATCTTGAGTTGATTTTTGTATAAGGTGAGAGATGAGTATCCAGTTTCATTCTCTTACATGTAGCTAGCCAATTATCCCAGCACCAATTGTTGAAAAGGGTGTCCTTTCCTCACTTTATGTTTTAGTTTGCTTTGTCGAAGATCAGTTGGCTGTAAGTATTCCGCTTTATTTCTGGATTTTCTATTCTGTTCCATTGGTCTATGTGCCTATTTTTATACCAGTACCATGCTGTTTTGGTGACTATGGCCTTATAGTATAGTTTGCAATCAGGTAATGTGATGCATCCGGATTTGTTCTTTTTGCTTAGTGTTGCTTTGGCTATGCGGGCCTTTTTTTTTTTTTTTTTTTTAAGAATTGTTTTTTCTACTTCTGTGAAGAATGGTGGTGGTATTCTGATGGGGATTGTGTTGAATTTGTTGATTGTTTTAGGCAGTATGATCATTTTCACAATATTGATTCTACCCATACATGAGCATGGGATGTGTTTCGATTTGTTTGTGTCATCTATGATTTCTTTCAGCAGTGTTTTGTAGTTTTCCTTGTAGAGGTCTTTCAACTCCTTTGTTAGGTATATTCCTAAGTATTTTATTTTTTTGCAGCTATTGTAAAAGGGATTGAGTTCTTGATTTGCTTCTCTGCTTGGTGGCTGTTGGTGTATAGAAGAGCTACTGATTTGTGTAGATTAATCTTATATCCAGAAACTTAGCTGAATTCTTTTATCAGTTCTAGGAGCTTTCTAGAGGAGTCCTTAGGGTTTTCAAGGTAAACAATCATATCATCAGCACACAGTGACAGTTTGACTTCCTCTTTACCAATTTGGATGCCCTTTATTTCTTTCTCTTGTCTGATTGCTCTGGCTGGAACTTCCAGTACCATGGTGAAGAGGAGTGGTGAGAGTGGGCATCCTTGTCTTGTTCCAATTCTCAGAGGGAATGCTTTCAACTTTTCCCCATTCAGTATTATGTTGGCTGTGGGTTTGTCATAGATGGCTTTTATTACATTGAGGGATGTCCTTTTTATGCCGATTATGCTGAGAGTTTTAATCATAAAGTGATGGTGGATTTTTTTCAAATGTTTTCTCTACATCTATTGAGATGATCATGTGATTCTTGTTTTTAATTCTGTTTATGGGTGTATCACATTTATTGACTTGTGTATGTTAAACCATACCTGCATCCCTGGTATGAAACCCACTTGATCGTGGTGGATTATCTTTTTGATATATTTTTTAATTCCATTAGCTAGTATTTTGTTAAGGATTCTAGCATCTATGTTCATCGAGGATATCAGTCTGTAGTTTTCTTTTTTGGTTATGCCCTTTCCTGGTTTTGGTATTAGAGTGATGCTGGCTTCATAGAATGAATTAGGGAGGGTTCCTTCTTTCTTTATCTTGTGGAATAGTGTCAAAAGGATAGGTACCAATTCTTCTTTGAATGTCTCGTAAAATTCTGCTGTGAATTCATCTGGTCCTGGACTTTTTTTATTGGTAATTTAAAAATTACCACTTCCATCTCACTCCTTGTTATTGGTCTGTTCAGGATATCTAATTCTTCCTGATCTAAGCTAGGAGGATTTTATTTTTCCAGGAATTTATCCATTGCTTCCCAGGTTTTCTATTTTATGTGTGTAAAGGTGTTCATAGTAGCCTTCAATGATCTTTTGTATTTCAGTGGTGTCCATTGTAATATCTCCTGTTTTGTTTCTTAGTGACATTATTTGGATTTTCTCTCTTCTTTTCTTGCTTAATCTTGCTAATGGTCTATCAATTTTATTTATCTTTTCAAAGAACTAGCTTTTTGTTTCATTTATCTTTTGTATTTTTTTGGTTTTGAATTTCATTTAGTTGTGCTCTGATCTTGGTTATTTCCTTTCTGCTGGGTTTGGGTTTTGTTTGTTCTTGTTTCTCTAGTTCCTTGAGGTGTGACCTTATATTGTCTGTTTGTGCTCTTTCACACTTTTTGATGTAGGCATTTATGGCTATGAACTTTCCTCTTAGCAGCGCCTTTGCTGTATCACAGAGGTTTTCATAGGTTATGTCATTATTGTCATTCAGTTCGAAGAATTGCTTAATTTCCATCTTGATTTCGTTTTGGACCCAATGCTCCTTCAGCAGCAGATTATTTAATTTCCATGTATTTGCATGGTTTTGAAGGTTCCTTTTGGAGCTGATTTCCAGTTTTATTCCACCATGGTCTGAGAGAGTGCTTGAAGTAATTTTAATTTTCTTAAATGTATTGAGGCTCATTTAATGGCCTATCATATGGTCTATCTTGGAGAAAGTTCCATGTGCTGTCGAGTAGAATGTGTATTCTGCAGTTGTTGGATGAAATGTTATGTATATATCTGTTAACTCCATTTGTTCCAAAGTTTAGTTTAAACCCATTGTTTCTTTGTTGACTTTCTTTCTTGATGACTTGTCTAGTGCTGTCAGTGGAGTATTGAAGTCCCCCACTATTATTGTGTTGCTGTCTATCTCATTTCTTAGGTCTCTTAGTAATTGTTTTATAGATTTGGGAGCTCCATTTGTTAGGTGCATATATGTTTAAGATTGTGATATTTTCCTGTTGGACAAGGCCTTTTACCATTATATATTGTCCTTCTTTTACCATTATATGCTGTCCATCGTTTCACTGCTGTTGTTTTTTGTTTTGTCTGATATACGAATAGCTACCCCTGCTCGCTTTTGGTGTGCATTTGCATGAAATGCCTTTTTCCACCCCTTTACTTTAAGTTTATGTGAGTCCTTATGCGTTAGGTGAGTCTCCTGAAGGCAGCAGATAGTTGTTTGGTGAGTTCTTATCCATTCTACAGTTCTGAATCTTTTAAGTGGAACATTTACGGCATTTACATTCAATGTTAGTATTGAAATATAAGTACAGTTGCTTTCGTCATGCTCTTTGTTGCCTGTGTACTTTGGGTTTTTTGTTTTTGTTTTTACTTTTTAACTTGTATTTTTTTTTATAGATCCTCTGTGATTTATGCTTTAAAGAGGTTCTGTTTTGGTGTGTTTCCAAGATTGTTTCAAGAGTTAGAGCTCCTTTTAACAGTTCTTGTAGTGGTGGTTTGGTAATGGCGAATTCTCTCAGCATTTGTTTGTCTGAAGACGACTGTATCTTTCCTTCATATATGATGCTTAGTTTCATTGGATACAAAATTCTTGGCTGATAATTGTTTTGTTTGAGGAGGCTGAAGATAGGTCCCCAATCCCTTCCAGCTTGTAGGGTTTTTGCTGAGAAATCTGCTGTCAATCTGATAGGTTTTCCTGTATAGATTACCTGGTGCTTCTGTCTCACAACTCTTAAGATTCTTTCCTTCTTCTTAACTTTGGATAACCTGATGAAAATGTGTGTAGGCGAACATCTTTTTGCAAGGAATTTTCCAGGCGTTCTTTGTGCTTCTTGTATTTGGCTGTCTAGGTCTCTCGCAAGGCTGGGGAAGTTTTCCTCAATTATTCCCCCAAATATGTTTTCCAGGCTTTTAGAATTCTCTTCTTCCTTAGGTACACTGATTATTCTTAGGTTTGGTCGTTTAACACAATCCCAGAATTCTTGGAGGGTTTATTCATATTTTCTTGTTCTTTTCTCTTTGTCTTTGTTGGATTGGGTTAAATTGAAGATCTTGTCTTTGAGCTCTGAATTTCTTTCTTCTACTTGCTCAATTCTATTGCTGAGACTTTCTAGAGTCTTTTGCATTTCTCAAAGTGCATCCAAAGCTTCCTGAATTTTTCTGGTTTTTTTTTTTCTTTAAGCTATCTATGTCCATGAATATTTATCTCTTCACTTCTTGTGTCATTTTTTGGACTTTATCTTTCTCTGGTCCCTCCCTGATTAGCTTAATAACTAACCTCCTGAATTCTTTTTCAGGTAAATCAGGGATTTCTTCTCAGTTTGGATCCATTGCTGGTGAAGTAGTATAATTTTGGGGGGATGTTGAAGAGCCTCCTTTTGTCATATTACCAGGATTGGTTTCCTTGTTCCTTCTCATTTGAGTAGGCTAAATCAGAGGGAATGTCTAGGGCTGAAGGCTGTTGTTCAGATTCTTTTGTCCCATGAGGTGTTCCCACCATATAGTATTCTCCCCCTTTTCCAATGAATGTGGCTTCCTGTGAGCCAGACTGCTGTGATTGTTGTGTTTCTTCTGGGGTCTTGCCACTCAGCGAGTTTACCTGGCTCTGGGCTAGTACTGAGGGTTTTCTGCATAGAGTCCTGTGATGTGAACCATCTATGGGTCTCTCAGCCATCAATACCAGTGCCTGTTCCAGTGGAGGTAACGGAGGGTGCATTGGACTCTGTGGGGGCCCTTAGCTTTGGTGGTTTAATGTTCTTTGTGCTGATTGGCCTCCTGCCAGGAGGTGGAGCTTTCCAGAAAGCATCAGCTGTAGTAATGTGGAGAGGAAATGGTGGTGGGCAGGGTCCTAGAACTCCCAAGATTATATGCCCTTTGTCTCCCACTACCAGGGTGGATAGGGAAGGACCATCAGGTGGGGGTGGGGCTAGGATTGTCTGAGTTCAGATGCTCCTTGGGCGGGTCTTGCTGTGGCTGCTGTGGAGGGTAGGGATGAGACTCCCAGGTCACTGGAGTTGTGTACCTAGGAGGATTATGGCTGCATCTGCTGAGTCATGCAGGGTGTCAGGGAGGTGGGGGAAAGCTGGCAGTCACAGGCCTCACCCAACTCCCACGCAAACTGAAGGGCTGGTCTCACTCCCACCGTGCCCCTTTCCCCAACAACCCAGAGTCTGTTTCCAGGTGGAGGGCAAAATGGGCTTGAAAACTTGCCCAAGGCTGTCCACCTCCCAGCTGCAAGAGAAAAGGGCTTTAGTTCTTCCCCCACCTGTGATATTTGCGCCCTCCCCTGAGTTCTGGCCAGGAGGCTTCTTGCCCTGTTCAAATGGTTACAAAGTTCAGCTAGAGAATTCCTTCTCCCTGTTTACCCCCTGCTCCTCTGGCCACCCTCCCAATGGATCCCTGTGGTGCCAGGCAGGAATGGGCTGCTTGGGGACCCAGTGAGCTCCCAGGGCCTTTCTGCTGCTTCCTCTACCCCTGAATTTCACTCGGCTCTCTAACTTGACTCAGCTCCAGGTAAAGTCGGAAACTTCTCCCACAAACAGACCTTCAGCTTCTCCAGTAGGGAGTGTGTTTGGGAGAGGATGGTCTCCCTTTCCCACTTCCACAGTTGGGGCACTCACAGTGTTAGGGGTGTCTCATGGGTCCTGCAGGAGCAGTCCACTTCCTTCAGAGGGTCTGTGGATCACCTCAGGATTGCTGATTTGTTATTCCAGTTGATCTGTGGCTAAAATTCATAGTGCAAGCCTCCGCATGCTGCTCTGTCCAGAGCTGCAATCTAGTCCTGCATCCAGTCTGCCATGATCTCCTGAATCTAGTTATTTTTAAATGTACAATTAAATTATTATTGACTGTAGTCACCCTGTTGTGCTATCAAATATTCGATCTTATTTAATTTTTCTAACTATCTTTTTGTACCCACTAACCATTCCTACTTGCCCTGTACTGCCCCCGGCCCAACGCTTCCGCTTCCCAGTCTCTAGGAACCATCGTTCTACTCTTTCCATGAGTTCAATTGTTTTCATTTTTAACTCCCACAAATAAATGAGAACATGTAAAGTTTGTCATTCTGTGCCTGGCTTGTTTCACTTAACATAAAGACCTTCAGTTCCATCCATATTGTTGCAAATGACAGGATCTCATTCTTTTTTGTGGTAGAGTAGTACTCCATTGTGTATATGTACCACATTTTCTTTAGCCATTCATCTGTTGTTGGACACTTAGGTTGCTTCCAAATCTTGATTATTGTGAACAGTGCTACAACAAACATGGGAGTGCAGATATCTTTTTGATATACTGATTTACTTCATTTGGGGCATATACCCAGCAGTGGGATGGCTAGATCATATGGTAGCTCTATATTGAGTTTTTTGAAGAACCTCCAAACTTTTCTCCAGAGTGGTTGTACTAATTTACATTCCACCCAACAGTGTACTAAGTAGGATTTCCTTTTCTCCACATCCTTGCCAGCATTCGTTATTACCTGTGTTTTGGATAAAAGCTATCTATTTTTACTGGGGTGAGATGATATCTCATTGTAGTTTTGATTTCCGTTTCTCTGATGATCAATGATGCTGTGCACATTTTTATATACCTGTTTGCCATTTGTATGTCTTCTTTTGAGAATTATCTGTTCAGATCTTTTTGCCCATTTTAAAATTGGATTATTAGATTATTTTCTTAGAGAGTTGTTTGAGCTCCTTTTATCCTGTTTATCAATCCCTTTTCAGATGGTGTATTAGTCCATTTTCGTACTGCTATAAAGAACTGCCCGAGACTGGGTAATTTATAAAGGAAAGAGGTTTAATTGAATCACAGTTCAGCATGGCTGGGGAGGCCTCAGGGAACTTAGAATCACGGTGGAAGGTGAAGGGGAAGCAAGGCACCTTCTTTGCAACGTGGCAGGAAGGAGAAGTGCTGAGTGAAGGGGGAAGAGCCCCTTATAAAACCATCAGATCTCGTGAGAACTCGCTCACTATCATGAAAACAGCATGAGGGAGAACTACCCCCATGATCCAATTACCTCCACCTGATCACTCCCTTGACACTTGGGGATTATGGGGATAATGGGAATTACAATTCAAGATGAGATTTGGGTGGGGACACAAAGCCTAACCATGTCAAATGGGTAGTTTGCAAATATTTCCTCCCATTCTGTGGGTTGTCTCTTTAGTTCGTTGTTTCCTTTGCTGTGCAGATGCTTTTTAACTTCATATGATCCCATTTTTTCACTTTTGCTTTGGTTGCCTGTGCTTATGGGATATTACTCAAGAAATCTTTGTTTGCCCAGTTCAATGTCCTGGAAAGTTTCGCCAATGTTTTCTTGTAATAGTTTCATAGTTTGAGGACTTAGATGGAAGTCTTTAATCCATTTTGATTTGATTTTCGTATATGGCAAGAGATGGAGTCTAGTTTCATTCTTCTGCATATGTATATCCAGTTTTCCCAGCACCATTTTTTGAAGAGACTGCCCTTTCCCCCAATGTATATTTTTGGCATATTTATCAAAAATGAGTTCACTGTAGATGTAGAAATTTCTTTCTGGATTCTGTTCCATTGGTCTGTATGTCTGTTGTTTCTATGTGTATCTTATTGTACTGTCTATGTATTGAAAAGTTGTGGTAGTTATTATTTTTGATTGGTTTATCTTTTCATCTTTCTAGTTATCAGTAGTTTACACACCACAATTACGGTATTGTAATATTCTGTGTTTTTCTGTGTACTAACTATTACCAGTGAGTTTCATACCTTCAGATGTTTTCTTATTGCATAATAACATCCTTTACTTTCAAATTGGAGAACTCCTTTCCGCATTTCTTGTAGGACAGGTCTGATGAAATCTCTCAGCTTTTGTTTCTCTGGGAAAGTCTTTATTTCTCCTTAATGTTTGAAGGGTGTTATCACTGCACATACTATTCTAGGGTAAAAGTTTCTTTCCTTCAGCACTTTAAATATGTCATGCCACTCTCTCCTGGCCTATAAGGTTCTACTGAAAAGTCTGCTGCCAGAGGTATTTGAGCTCTATTGTATGTTATTTGTTTCTTTTATCTTGCTGCTTTTAGGATCCTCTCTTTATCCTTGACCTTTGGGAGTTTGATTATTAACTGCCTTGAGGTAGCCTTCTTTGGGTTAATCTGCCTGGTGTTTTATGAACTTATTGTCCTTGGATATTGATATCTTTCTTTAAGTTTGGGAAGTTCTCAGTTGTTATCCCTTTGAATAAACTTTCTACCCCTCTTGCTCTCTCTACCTCTTCTTTAAGGCAAATAACTCTTAGATTTGCCCTTTTGAGGCTGTTTTCTAGATCTTGTAGATATGCCTCAATGTTTTTATTCTTTTTCTCCTCTCACTGTGTATTTTCAAATAACCTGTCTTCAAGCTCACTAATTTTTTTTCTGCATGATCAATTCTGCTATTAAGAGACTGTGATGCATTGTTGAGTATGTCAATTGCATTATTCATCTCCAGAATTTCTGCTTGATTATTTTTAATTACTTCAATTCCTTTGTTAAATTTGTCTGATAGAATTCTGAATTCCTTCTCTGTGATATCTTGAATTTCTTTGCGTTTTCTCAAAACAGGTGTTTTCAATTCTCTGTCTGAAACGTCACATATCTCTGTCTCTCTGGGATTGGCCCCTGGCACTTCGTTTAGTTAATTTGGTGAGACCATATTTCCCTGCATGGTCGATGTTTGTGGATGTTTGTCGGTGTTGTGGCATTGAAGAGTTAGGTATGTATTGTGGTCTTTGCCATCTGGACTTGTTTGTACCTATCCTTCTTGGAAAGGATTTCCAGGTATTCAAAAGGACTTGGGTGTTGTGATCTAAGCCATGTCTGCCTTAGGGGGCACCCTAAGCCTAGTAACACTGTAGTTCTTGCAGACCTGTAGATATACCACCTTGGTGGTCTTGGATTATATCTGGAAGAATGCTCTGGATTACCAGGCAGAGACTCTTTCTCTTCCCTTACTTTCTCCCAAACAGAGTCTCTCTCTCTCTTTCTCTCTCTCTCTGTTCTGATCCTCCTGGAGCTGGGGTAGAGTGACACAAGCACTTCTGTGGCCACCACCACTCGTATTACACTGTGTCAGACCTGAAGCCAGCACAGCACTGGGTCTTGCTCAAGGCCTGCTGTGACCACTACCTGGCTACCATCTATGTTTGTTCAAGGCCCTAGGGCTCTATAATCAGCAGGTGGTCAAGCCAACCCATCTTGTGTCTTTTCCTTCAGGGTAGTGAGTTCTCCCAGGCCCTAGGCAGGTTCAGAGATGTTGGAGTTGGAAAGTTTAGAAATCTGCCTGATGCTCTACTCTACTGCAGCTAAACTGGCACCAAAACCACAAGACAAAGTCCTTCCCACTCTTTCCTCCCTGTTCTGGAGAAGAAAGAGAAGTCTCTCCCCATGTCCATCACAACCACAGTCCCACAGTGGGCACTGCCAGGGTACCACTGATATTCATGTAAGGCCCAATGGCTCTTCAGTCAGCTTGCAGTGAATGCTGCCAGACCTAGGACTCATCTTTCAGGGCAGTGAGCTCTCCTCTGGCCCAGGGTAGATCCAGAAAAGCTGTCTAAGAGCCAAGGATTGGAATCAGGGACCACAGGAGCCTGCTTGGTGCTCTTCCCCAGCTGCAGCTGAGTTGATACCTAAGCTGCAAGACAAAGTTCCTTTTATTCGTCTCTCTCCTTTTCTCACCACAGCTGGGAATACGCTGGGTCATAACTGAAGCCAGCATGTCTCATTATCACCCAAGGCCCACAATGTGTACTACCTGGTTACCACTGCTGATTATTCAGGGCCCAAGGGCTCTTTAGTAGGTGATGAATCCTGCCAGGACTGAGTTTTTCTCTTCAAGGCAACAGGTTCCCTTCTGGCCCAGGATATGTCTAGAAATATTGTCTGGGAGCTATGTCCTGTAATGGGGCCTTCAGGACTCTGCCCAGTGCCCTATCCTACTATGGCTGAGCTAGCATCCGAGTTGAAAAACAAAATCCTCTTTACTTCTTCCTCTCCTCTTCTCAAGTGGAAGGAATGGGTCTCTCTTAGAGCTGCAATCTGTGCTGTCTGGGGTTAGGGGAGGGGTGATCCCAGCACTCCCTTAGCCATCCCAACTGACATCTCCCTAGGTCACATGCCCCCCACATCCACTGGCTCCGAGCCCAGCACAGCACTAGGACCTGCCTAGGTGTTGCAGTCTTTGTGGCCTAGACAGCCTATCAAGTTTATTTAGGTCCTCCAAGCATTTTAGCCTATGGAGATGAGGCTTGCTAAAACTCACATTCTTACCATTTGGATGAGTGATTTCCTTCTGGCTAAGGCTGGTCTAAATGCTCCTGCAGTAGGCATGGACTGTTTTGCCTAGTGTTGGCAGCACTGACTTCCAATGCAAAGTCCCACAATTGCTGCACTCTCCCTCCCAAGTGCAAAGATTCTCTCTCTACACCACAGAGCCACTTCTGGGTGGTGAGGGAAGAGTGGTGTTGACAAATCAAAACTGTCTTTCTTACCGTCTTCAGTGCTTTTTTCAGCAATATGAAGTTACAAACAGGTACTGTGGTTGCTCACCTGATTATTGGTTCTTATGAAGGTGCTCTTTTGTATAGACAGTTGTCAAGTTTGGTGTTCCTATGGGGAGGATGATCAGTGGAGGCTTCTGTTATGCCATCTTGCTCCAACTCCCTCTTGCTGTGTCTTCATTTTCATTAATCTGAAAGCATTTTCTAAATTCCTATGATTTCTTCTTTGACCCATTGGTTGTTTAGTAGTGTGCTGTTGAATCTCTACATACTTGTGAATTTTCCAAACCCAATTGTCTTATTTATTTCTAATTTCATCCTATTGTGGTTGGAGAATACACTTTGTATAATTTCAAACCCAGAGTGACACTCCTTCTGTGTACGGTGGACGCTGGAGGGCGGTGGTAGCTACTAGTCTTCTCGGCTTATCCTTCCCTGCAGAAAAAACTGGTGCTAAGAGCGAGCTAGGGAAGAGGTAATTGGAGCCAGTATTATCAGCTTCCTACAGCTGGAGTAGTGTTTATATCATATGAGTGGAGGTAGGTGGGGGAAGAGAGGTGCAGTCCTTTCTGTTGCACCTTTCTGGAACATAGTTTTTTCAACACAGTGCTGAGGGGAATGAGGAACACCAGCAGCCTGCTCCTCCTGGGTGAAACTGTATCCTGGGTAAGACTGGAAACTGGAGGAGAAAGAGCCCTGTCTTCTTGATTACACATGTCCAGGGTAGACCTTCCATAGCATGGAGCTGGGAGAACAGGGAGAAGGTACTAGAGTGAGTTGTGGCTCAAATGCCATAGACTCTCACTGTTCCTACTGATACTTAGTAGATTCTTTTGAATGACATTTCTTTCCCTTTTCTACATGCCCTTAGAAAAATTTTCAGAGACTTTGAATGACTGCTTTTTTTTTTTTTTTTTTTGAGACAGAGTCTTGCTCTGTCACCCAGGCTGGAGTACAGTGGCAGGATCTCCGCTCACTGCAAGCTCCGCCTCCCGGGTTCACGCCATTCTCCTGCCTCAGCTTCCCAAGTAGCTGGGACTACAGGCGCCCGCCACCATGCCCGGATAATTCTTTATATTTTTAGTAGAGACAAGGTTTCACCATGTTAGCCAGGATGGTCTCGATCTCCTGACCTCGTGATCTGCCCACCTCGGCCTCCCAAAGTGCTGGGATTACAGGCGTGAGCTACCGCGCCCAGCCCAATGATTGCCTTTAAAGTAATTTTCATCAGATAAACTGTTGTTTGGCTGGGGTGAGGGTATGCTGGACCCCTTATTACATCATCCCTGTAGTCCTGCTTCCCCAATAGTATTTTTATATAGAGAAACTTCTCCAGAAAGCCATCTTCTATCTGTCACCTTTCCTGATTTAACCATGATCAAATGTATTCAAGAAGTGTCCAAAGACCCAAGTTCCCTAGTAATAACCCGGAAGTTCAGTGATGAGGTAGTATAGATGGACAGTAACCTTAAAAAATGCCTGTGTTGAGTGAATGGTAGTTTTGGCATATTCCATTCTATTTTTGCTCTTGACGAATTTCACCATAGCGCTCCTATGAGAGATGGAGATCTGATAATTTCTAATGACAATTGGTGTATACATGATCATGAAAGACCTGGAAGGTGAATACCATTCTTTGGCAAGAATGAACACCTTGGGTACCTGGCCTACCTTACAGTTGCATCTACGTTTACATTTACATTTTAGCATTTACTACCTAGTGTTGCCTCACATGACCCCTCAGTCTAGGATTCAAAAAAAAAAAATATTGTGTTGGATTTGGAAGTGGTTTGGACATAATGGAGAGGAAATACTCCTGCGTAATGAATGGAGCGAATTGATTTGATGCCCGATGTCTGTTTTCTTGTCAAGTTTAGTGTACCTTCAGGGCTCAAAGCCTTTTGCTAGTTTATTGAACCCAGCTCATGAATTACTTCTCTTCCCCGCTAAGGAAAAATGGACATTTCATCTCTGATGAAGATATCATAGTCTCTACACAATATCTGTCTTAGAATTCCACTTATTCCTATTAATCTTCATGGATAAACTTTATGGAGCAAGGATCTTTGAATATTTAAATATTTAAGGCCTTTATAATATTGCTTCTGTGTGTTAACAAAAAACCCATGCTAAAAAAGATAAAATAATGATTGAATAAACTCCAGTGAAATTTCTTACCTATGTTATCCCCAGCCAAAGATGTCTTATGATTCTGGACAAAGTGATCCAGACGGTCTACAGTGGGAGACTCTCATGTAAATCAGAAATGTTCATCACTGTCTGGGATTCATTCTATAGTATTATAAAAAGAACACTTCCTAACCATTCCCCAGGCCATGGAAGACAGAGCGCCTATCAACTCTTCTACCTTTCAAAGATAGTGTTAAGGACAGAAATTCTGCCCCTATCTCCATCCATTACTTGCTTTTGCCCAATGAAAGAAGTTTAATTAACATGATTGGAGATTGCCTGACATCCATTAAGCCATACTCAGCAAACGGGTGGAGTAACAGTGATTCCAAATAAAATTAGCATTTTTCTTTCTCCTTTTCACTGCCTTACTCATATACTGGTAAATGTGAGAGCAGTTGTCTTCTCCTGTGTGTAAGCGCTTATGTGTAGTAAGCATACTTGGGACAGGGCCTGTAGCATGCCCTCCATATAGAAACTTGGTCAGTCTCTCTCTCTCTCTCTCTCTCTCACACACACACACACATACATACACAAACCACACACACGCACACACACTCGTGTACACACACATACACTTTTGTTCCTTTTATTCTTGCTCTTGCTGGTGACTGTGTGTGTAAGGAAACCTGAGATCCTTAGAGATGGCTTTGTAAGCCAGTGTATACTCAATAGATACAACTTTCTGCACAGGCATGCCCTAAAATCTCATTTTAGTAAGGAAATAGGAAGATGCTATTTTAGACTCAAGATGCAGCCACTTTTCTCTAATCCAGCTTTAGCAAGAGCAGCATATGTTTTGGGATCATTGAGCCCTTGTCTGGTTCACTAATTAAGCTGATACTCTGATCCTCATTTAGCTATTAGTTTACCATATCTATTTTTTGCATGAGACAGAAACCAGAATGGAGGAATGAATCTTACTTCCTCCCTCCAATTTACAAAAGCTTCAACAATTCATTCGGCAATTCTCTGTGTTGACAGTCCCAGTAAACAACTTACAAAAAAGAACGAAAGAATATATGGACTTTTAAAATATCAAGTCAAGTTCCTTAATATCTGTACATCTGTTCAGACCTCAACCTTGATCTGTGGTTTTGAATCCAATCCCAAAAAGATATCTGACCTCGTGATAGTGGCTCTTCTTGTCCCAAGATGGCTCTGACTCCAGCTACCTTCACACCAGAGCTTTGATCCAATCAAATCCTATATATCTGGAAAACAAACGTGTGAAAGAGATCATCTCATCTGGAAAGTACTGAATAATGATAAAGATGATTCTATACAGCTTTATTCCCAACAGGGAACACCTACACCCATGACCTTATGGCACAAAACCAGCACTGTGACTCTTTCAATATACAGACTAAGGTCATCAAGACTTTTAGCAGCCCCATATTTTATTTTTACTTAAATTTTTATTTTTAATTGACAAATAATAATTTCATGTATTTAGGGGGTACAATTTGAGGTTTTGATATATATGTACACATTGTAAATGATTATATCAAGTTAATTAACATATCCATCATTTCACATACTTATAATTTTTGGTGGTGAAAATATTTAAAATCTACCCTTTTGAAGTGAAGGAGATCTTCAAGGAGAACTACAATCCACTGCTCAACGAAATAAAAGAGGACACAAACAAATGGAAGAACATTCCATGCTCATGGATAGGAAGAATCAATATCGTGAAAATGGCCATACTGCCCAAGGTTATTTATAGATTCAATGCCATCCCCATCAATCTACCAATGACTTCCTTCAAAGAATTGGAAAAAACTACTTTAAAGTTCATATGGAACCAAAAAAGAGCCCACATTGCCGAGACAATCCTAAGCCAAAAGAACAAAGCTGGACGCATCACGCTACATGACTTCAAACTATACTACAAGGCTACAGTAACCAAAACAGCATGGTACTGGTACCAACACAGAGATATAGACCAATGAAACAGAACAGAGCCCTCAGAAATAATATCACACATCTACCACCATCTGATCTTTGACAAACCTGACAAAAACAAGAAATGGGAAAAGGATTCGCTATTTAATAAATGGTGCTGGGAAAACTGGCTAGCCATAAGTAGAAAGCTGAAACTGGATCCCTTCCTTACACCTTATACAAAAATTAATTCAAGATGGGTTAAAGACTTAAATGTTAGACCTAAAACCATAAAAACCCTAGAAGAAAACCTAGGCAATACCATTCAGGACATAGGCATGGACAAGGACTTCATGACTAAAACACCAAAAGCAATGGCAACACAAGTCAAAATTGACAAATAGGGTCTAATTAAACTAAAGAGCTTCTGCATAGCAAAAGAAACTACCATCAGAGTGAACAGGAAACCTACAGAATGGGAGAAAATTTTTACAATCTACCCATCTGACAAAGGGCTAATATCCAGAATCTACAAAGAACTTAAAGAAGTTTACAAGAAAAAATCAAACAACCCCATCAAAAAGTGGGCAAAGGATATGAACAGACACTTCTCAAAAGAAGACATTTATGTAGCCAACAGACACATGAAAAAATGCTCATCATCACTGACCATCAGAGAAATGCAAATCAAAACCACGATGAGATATCATCTCACACCAGTTAGAATGGCAATCATTAAAAAGTCAGGAAACAAGAGGTGCTGGAGAGGACGTGGAGAAATAGGAACACTTTTACACTGTTGGTGGGACTGCAAACTAGTTCAACCATTGTGGAAGACAGTGTGGCGATTCCTCAAGGATCTAGAACTAGAAATACCATTTGACCCAGCCATCCCATTACTGGGTATATACCCAAAGGATTATAAACCATGCTGCTATAGAGGTACATGCACACGTATGTTTATGGTGGCACTATTCACAATAGCAAAGACTTGGAACCAACTCAAATGTCCATCAATGATAGACTGGATTAAGAAAATGTGGCACATATACATCATGGAATACTATGCAGCCATAAAAAAGGATGAGTTCATGTCCTTTGTAGGAACATAGATGAAGCTGGAAATCATCATTCTGGGCAAACTATCACAAGGATGGAAAACCAAACGCAGCATGTTCTCACTCATAGGTGGGAATTGAACAATGAGAACACCTGAACACAGGAAGGGGAACATCACACACCGGGGTCTGTCTTGGGGTGGGGGGAGTGGGGAGGGATAGCATTAGGCTATATACCTAAAGTAAATGATGAGTTAACGGGTGCAGCACACCAACATGGCACATGCATACATATGTAACAAACCTGCACATTGTGCACGTGTACCCTAGTACTTAAAGTATAATAAAAATAATCTACCCTTTTTGCAATTTTTAAATCTACAATGCATTATTATTCACTATGGTTATCATGCTATGCAATAGATCTTGAAAATGTATTTCTCTGTAACTGAAGCTTTGTACTTTTTGATCAACATCTCACTGTCCCCCAACCCCACCCAGCCTCTGATAACCCCCATTCTACTTTCTACTTCTATTAAGTTTGGCTTTTTGAGATTCTACATGTAATTGAGATCATGCAGTATTTGTCTTTCTATGTCTGGCTTATTTCACTTAGCAAATGTCCTCCAGGTTCATTCATATTGTCACAAATGACAGAATTTCCTATTTTAATCCTGAATAATATTCCACTGTGTTTATGTACCACATTTTCTTTATCCATTCATCTGTTGATGGGCATTTAGGTTGATTCCATATCTTGCCTATTGTGAATAATGCTACAATAAACACAGGAATGCAGATACATCTCCAACAAACTGATTTTATATCCTTTGGATATATACTCAGCAAAGTTCTCATGGCTTCTCATTGGTTCAGATTTAGTCACATACCAATACATAAGATCATCACTATAGCCAGGGAGATCCTGACTTGCTTGGACCAAATAAGGTCTATTCCTAGAGCTGAGGCTGGAGGCCAATTCCAACCAAACCAAATGAGTTGAGAATAGGGCAAAGTGGGTCATCAAGCAAAAGATGAAGTGATATTGCTGGAATACTTGAGAATAAATATTCAAGAGATATATCAGTGTCCTCTATAGCTTGTCTCTTAATCATGACTAGAACTCTCCCTTAGGCTAAACTATTATTTGCAGCCCTGGATAAATACAACATTTCAATCCATAACTTTATGGTGTCTTAAAGAAGCTGAGCACCAAGATTTACCTAGGCTTTCTTCCAGAAGCACTGCCTATGTTCTACATAGTTAGTATGTCCTTCTTAGTGCCCAAAATATCAGACAAATATAAAGAGGATACCTGGTAGAAAAACTTTTCTGCTGTCCTGTCTTCAATAGGATATCTAAAACACACTCTAGCTTGGTTAACAGTAAGGATTGAGTGGCTGTTCAGTGCTAGTCTCTCCAGCAATGTGTCATTTGGTTTTCTGGCTACAGATGTGTTTCTGGGACAAGAGTTAAACCATCTGAGTTAGAATGGAATCCTAAAAGCCAAAAGATGAGCCAACTCAAAATCCTTTTTGAGAGAACAGAAACTCAAAAACCAAGTTCCATAATTATAGTCATGAGGTAAGATGGTTCCTCCAAACTTTTAATACTACCTTAAGTGGCGTGATTAATTTCTGCCTGCACCTACAACAACCCTAGTTTCCATGATAAACATGCACCCGGGCCAGATATTTTGCTCAGGGATTCTCATACATAAAAAGATGGCTCACTGTGTTGATGTTAGAAGAATCCATCCCTACTTAGTAAAGGCACATTAGGTTAGGGTGATCCAGGGTAATGGAAGAGTTTGTTGAAGAGCATCTAGAGATATTGAAATGCCTCAATTACTGCTGGGGTCCAAAAGATAGCTGCATCTCCTTACTTGTTTAGGTGGGAGAGTGGTCAAATAAATTAGTGCAATAAAATAACAATTACTATTTATTGACTAATGACTATGATAGGCACTATGCTAAATATTTTATATACATCACCCCATTTAATTTGTATAGCAAGCCTATGAGGTAGTTATGATTACTATCTGCTACCCTAATGAGAGACTAAAATAGGACAAAATTAAGTAAGAATGACCCTGAGGCAGAGCAAGGGAGTGTAGAATGATTTCCCAGAATGTAGGAATAAAACAGGACTTGAGTAAGCATTATGTCTAAAACGTTGTGAGCTTCAGATAACACTATAGTTTTCTGTTGATCATAGGAGCAATAAAATAATTATCAGGCACTGAAGAGGAAAAAAGAAGCAACAGTGACAGTTGCCAGACCTAAAGGGTTTTTCAGACAGGCAGGCAGCCAATTCAGCAAAACTTGAATGACAAATGGCAAAGGACCAGATGCAATAGTTAACATGTCAGTGATGCCAGATAATACAGACAGATAATATTGAAGACAAGATTCCCATTGTACCCCTGACCTTTATGCCCTTGTACCTTGTAAACTCCTCCAAACTTAGATATAACCTTTTAGAAAAGGCAAAGATCACTAAAAATTAGTTCAGATTATTTTCCCTACATGGAATATCTAGAATGAAGGTTGCATTGTACTTCAGAGCATGTATAGGAGGAATACACATGAAATCCCACACCCCATTTATATTATAGTGCTTCATATAGTTGGCCTAGAAAGTGGTGAGAAACAAAGATATTGTACCATAAACACTTGAGTTCATTGTCTCTGATTATTCAGATGGAATGTAAATGAATGGGATATGAGTGAGCTAAAGAAAGGGTAAATATAAGGAGTTGGGAGCTGAATGTAAAGAAATGAGAAGCTGGAAGTGAAAAGTAATAGGTTTTGCAACATTCTTAACTTGGAATTGGCCTGGAGTTGGTACTTGAGTTTTCCACAGGATCAAGTGAAGTGGATGTGACAGAAGAAGCAGATTGGGTCTCTTACTCAGTGGTTTACCTTGGTGAGAAGCACTTGGAATGATCTTTGCTCCAATTCAAGGTCCTCTTATAAATGATGTAGTTCCTCCAGATATAGACTAATGCCTAATGTCAAAAGTGTGCTGGCTGGTGAAGAAAATACAGGGGTGAAACTTGTAATTGCCCTAAAAGAGAGTCTGCTTGTGGACGAGAGCAGAGAAATTTCTTTGCTCTTCAAATACTATATTTATTTCACATCCTTTCCTGGGGCATTGGTTTGAGAATGTTGATGTCACTGATATGTAGATTGGAATTTGGAGTGCCTTAAAAGTGTATCCTTCAAGCCAGGATAATTTTGTGTGATTCAACTGAGTGCAAGCCCTGATCCAGAGAGAAATAGCCTAAATATCAAAGGAATTACAAGACCTAAGGAATTGACAAAATATAAGTCTGAAAAAAAGAATTTATTGTTACTGAAAAATTCATCTATGCATCAGAACATTTTTAAACTTTTGTTTTGAATTAAGTAAAAACTTAGGAAAAGTTTCACAAATGGTACAAAGAGTCTTCAGGTTCCCCAAATGTTAATACTTCTATATTTGCTTTGTTAATCTCCTTCCCCCAACTCCCTTCCTCCCTCTCTCTTCCTCTTCCTCACCCTATTATCTTCCTCAGCACGTAATACATATTAACTATTTGAGAGTAAGTTGGAGATGTCATGCCCTTTAATCCTAAATAATTCAATGTATATTTCCTAAAATCAAGGACATTCTCTTACAATGACAATACAGTTATCAAATTGAAGAAATTAGCATTAATGCAATATTTTTGCTCATCTATTGACCTTATTCAAAGTCCACCAATTGTCCTAATAATGTACTTTATAAGGACATGAAATTGCAACTCACAAGTGGCATGCAGTTGCCACATTCCTTTAGTATACTTTATGTGTGAATTTGAATTTAATGATCTGGCCAGGCTACCTAAAGATGATCTTAATATTTATTTGAGGGGCTTCTTGAAGCTCAACCATGTTGATGGGTTATAGTAACCAAGGTAGAGTCATCTGAACTTTCTTGGCATAGTATGTACTAAGAAAGTAAGCTCAGGGGGTTAAAATAGATTTATAATGTAAGACTTGGAAACCCACCAATTGACTCTGTACCACAGAAGAACCAGAAGTTACCCCTTTTACAAAGCATGCACTAGTGATGGAAACAATAGCATCTTTGAGCTCAATGATGGCTATTATCTGTAGGCTATGGTTGACAGTGTGAGATTCTGCTACGGAAATTGGCTCTCTAATACTGTTACGGGATCTCTAGGATGTCGATTTTTCTGGCTGGAAACCTCTGTGGCCGAGGCACCTTTGTCCTAGTTCTTGCCCTGCATCCAGGAAGAGTGAGGTTCTCAGACAAATGAAGGGTGAAGAAGTAGAAAAGTTTTATTTACTGTTAGAGCAGTTGCAGTGAGCCGACAGGGTGCCATTGTATTCCAACCTGGGCAACAGAGTAACACTCCGTCTCAAAAAACAAACAAACAAACAACAACAAAGAAAAAAACAGCTCAGAGGAGTGAGTAGCTCCTCTCTGTAGGCAAGTCATCCCTTTGACTGTTCAGCTATCAGCAAAGAGGAGGCGCTGGAGAGAGTAGCTCCTCTCTGCAGACAAGTCATTCGGACATCTCTGCAGGTCTCTGAAGCTCTCAGCAGAGAGGGTAGCTCCTGTCTGCCGGCAGGTCGTCTCTGCAACATTCAGTGGAAGGGTACTCCCCTCTGTAGCTGGTCGTTCTGTCCCATCATCTCTCTGCCCTCTTCGTCCTCTGGCCGTCCTCTCTCCTACTCTGGCTGATACCAGGGCTTTTACGGACCTCAGACGGGAGGAAATGCTTGCCCATTGGTCCATGGGCGGCCATGGCAGGCTGGAAGAGGCAGCACGAGCTGCATCCCCCCGCCATTCATGTCCCCCCGGGCTCGGCCCCAAGCCCGCTCAGAGATCAGAGCAGGCGCAGGGAGTGGAGAGAGGCCAGGCAGCATGAGAAGATATCCCCTAGCCTGCAGGGACGGGGTGGGGAGGTCCTTCCTGGGGCACCCAAGGATACAGGCTGCAGAGACACCCAGCTCCCACACCTGGGAGGGAGTCACAGCCATTCCTGGGATGGCAGATCTCGCCTGCTCCCAGCCCTCTCCAAATAGAACAGGGAGGCTCGGATCCACAGCTGCAGTTTAGGCGGCTGTAGCCCGGCCCAGGAGGGTGGGGCTCCTTTGTGCTTCGTGGAGCAGGAGGCCTGGGTCTGCAGCTGCGGTTTGGGCAGCTGCAGCAACAAACGAGGAGCTCCAGTCCCAACTCAGAAGGGGCGGGGCTCCCACCGGCTCCGTGGAGTGTGCAGCATCAGCCACACCTCCCTGCTGCAGCCGGAATGATGGCAGCAGCTACTGCCATCAATACCAACATGGACGAAGAGATTCTGAAATTACAGAGGCCACATGGCAACTCTCAGCCCCCAACCCTTATTAACATGGCAGGTAGCAAGGATTGAATGTTGACTGCTATGCCATGATTCATAGAAACTTACAGCAACTGAAATAGACGATGGTGGTGTTCCTAGATGGGGATTCAACTAGGCTGTTTCTCTATTTTGTTATGATAAAGAAATAGAAAGCTGGTGATTAGAAGGTTGATGTCAGATGCCATAAATGAAAAATTGCACTTCTCATGCAGTTTCCAGATCTATGTCATTCACAGACCCATTGATTCAAGGTCATGCCGATTCACCTTAAGTACAAACAGTGAATATTTCTTTAGTGTTTCTTTTTTCAGCCTTTGTCCAGGATACATTTAGACTGGGGAAAGGGAAATATTCAAATTCTAGTACTGTTATATATAGGGTTTGAGGTGACTGATCACAGAGGTCCTAAAACACTATCATGTTCATCTGACTCATATGGAGGCTTTAAGGTTCAGGTAAGAAACGGAGTTTCGGCTGAAGCCCATCTTATATCGGGTCAAATGGGTCCACACACCCACACTGTGGCTTTTTCTCTGGTCTCTGAGTGTATAATTGGGAGACGCATTCTTAGACGCCAAGAATGAAAGACTTCTATTGTTTCACTGACCTGTGGATGAAAACCATTATAGTATTTAAAAAAAAAAAACAAAAAACAAGTGAAACCCTTCCAACCTTTTGACAAATATTCAAATCAGAAAAAAAAATTATATTTCTAGAGTCACTGCAAAAAATTAATGTCACCATCAAAGATTTAAAAGATATATTCTGTTTTCTCTGTTTTCACATCTGAACTCTGTAAAACCAGATGGTTCATGACAGATGACAGTGATTACTGTAAACTTAACCAACTGGAAGTTCTGATTGCAGTTGCTGTGCTAGATATAGTGAGGATTGAAAGCAATTCACAATTACTTTGTAAATAGTGCTAAGTTAAGTCATGCTCTTTGATGTAATATAGGCCATAGGAACCCTAAACATCTCAAAATTTCTGAGAAGTTGTTCTTCTCATATTGTATTAACTGAGTCTGCTGAGCTGGATGTAGCAATGCCCCTAAATTCCAGAGTAAGATACTTGTATGTCAAAAGATGGAAGATAAGCTCCATAAACATTCATCGCCCTGCCATATTGATGAAGTTAAAGGAGGATCTGGAACCTGCTGGTATATTTTCCCAAGTAAAAGACAGATTGTTGCACCTACTGCCACCAAGAGACAGGGACAGCATTTAATTTGGCCCCAATAGAAGTATAATAGTACAGATGTTCAGGGCTCTGGAGGGAGGCCATGCCATTTATAGCAAAAACCTGTTCTCTGTTTGAAAATTGTTGTCTGATATGCTACTGGGCCCTAGTTGAGACTGGGCACAAGATACCAAGATATTTTGCAAGCTAGATTCCCATTGTGATCTGGTTACTATTAGATCCACCACATCATAACTTTAAGCAGACATAGCAGCTATCTATTTAATCCCCTGTACAATGAAGTAATCAATTTAGAATTGGCTCAAGCAGGTCTAGAAGGCATGAATCAACTATATGAACAGTGGCCCAGATGCCCATGTCACCTAACTTTGTTGCATTTTTGCCTCTTCTTCAACTTACATCAAGCAATGTTAAACATGAAATTCAGGATGAAGAATTCAGAGCTACCAAACAGAAGTAGAGTTTTAAAGTTTATTCCTTGCATAAGAGCATCACACCTAAGGGGAGACCATTTATATCTTAAACATCTTACCCGTTTGATGTTTTTCTTACGCTTATTATAAAATTGTTGACTCCAAAGACAGGTAATTTGAATCTTTATTTCAGTAGTTGTCCACACATTGTGGTAAACACTCTTGTTTTTAACAAAATCAGTATCTGCAGAAACATTGTTTGACATTTTGTTGGAAGCAAAGTGCCTTTTTCTAATATGATGGATACATATTATTCTATTGAAAGCAACAATTGACAGTCAAGTTTGATAATTGAAAGACTTTGTTGATTCTAATAACATCTGAAATAACTGCTTTTATCTAATGATTGAGCCTTTTTTGTTGTTCACATGATTGTTGGCCACATATATGTCTTCTTTTGAAAGTATCTTTTCATGTCCTTTTCCTACTTTTTAACGTGGTTGTTTGTTTTTTTTCTTATAAATTTGTTTAAGTTCCTCATAGATGCTGGATATTAGACCTTTGTCAGATGCACAGATTGCAAAAATTTTCTCCCATTCTATAGGCTATTTACTCTGTTGATAGTTTCTATTGCTGTGCAGAAGCTCTGTAGTCTAATTAGATTCCATCAGTCAATGTTTGCTTTTGTTGCAATTGCTTTTGTCATCTTCATCATGAAATCTTTGCCCATGTCTGTGTCCTGAATGGTATTGCCTAAGTTGTCTTTCCAGGGTTTTTAGTTTTGGGTTTTATGAGATATCATCTAACAGCAGTCAGAATGGCTATTATTAAAAAGTCACAAAACAACAGATGCTGGTGAGGTGGCAGAGAAAAAGAAACACTTATACCCTACTGGCAGAACACTTATAGTTCAGCCATTGTGGAAGACAGTGTGGCAATTCCTAAGAGACGTAAAGACAAAAGTACCATTTGACCCAGCAATCCCATTACTAGGTATATACCCAAAGGAATACCAATCATTCTATTATAAAGACACATGCATATGTATATTCATTGCAGCCCTATTCACAATGGCAAAGATATGGAATCAACCTAAATGCCCATCAATGATAGACTGGATAAAGAAAATACACCATGGTATACTGTATACCCATAAACAAGAATGAGATAAATTTGTATAATTTATACAGAATGAGTATGATGTTTATATTTTTGATAAATAAATAATATGTTAACTAAAATGTTTACCAGGTGACTGGGCATCTTCTTCTAATTTGCATAAAATATCTGCTGTTTGGGCTAGTGGTAACACTGAGTGATGACTTTTGACGAGGCAGATGGAGGATGGGATACAAAAGAAGAATGCAGGTAGATGGAAATTACTGCTAATATTCTAGTTCTTGTTTGGGTGGCAGGTTTATTTGTGTTCAGTTATAATTAGATAGATAGATAGATAGATAGATAGATAGATAGATAGATAGATAGAAAAAAATACATATATGGAGTAATGATGATGAAGTACCATGAAACAAAAATTATAATTAATTAATTTCTATTTACTGGAGGTCCCTCAAAAATGTGTTTGTAGGGGGCTAGATTAAAAGAAAATGTGATTCATGTCTAGTAAGAGAAATGACCTGGTGCACTGGGACTTGCTGTATAAATCCTAAAAGGTTAGATTGCTTTTTCCCTCCTTTTGCCCCAGTAAAGATGGATCCAAATGCAGAACAGTTTACAAGAAGCCTACCGTGAAGCCTGGGTAGAATATTTATGGAATATGGGTAGCTCATGGGCCTATACCTATTAAGCAGGGGGAGGAATGTTAAAGGAGCATCAAACTGGAGAGGTGAATTGTGAAAGGAACCAAAGAGAGTAAGAAGGATTGGTGGATTTGTATGAAGACATAGGAGCGAACTAATCTATTTCAGGGATGACAATATGTGGCATATACCTGCTATGCCCATGGCACACATCACTAATCAATTATTGCATTCTATCCCACTGAGCTTGAACATGGCCTCTGAATTCTTTTCAGCATAACACTATAGGCAGTTTTTAGTGATTGATCAGAGTTAGCCAATGAAATGTAACCTGTTTGCCATATTTAGTCTATATAAACCATAAGACTACTACTAAGAAGAAATGACTAATTAATAAGCAGAACATTAGCCAAAATTTAGGATAAAGGAAAGTAAAGGAAGTTACACAGGGCATCAATCTGGAGTAGTGCAGTAGAAGAGGGGCCAGGGAACAAGAAGGATTGATTTCAAGTTGGCTAAAAAAAGAACTGGGAAAAATAGAAGCTTAGATGTTAATTTGGACAAATTTAACTTAGCTCCCAAGACTTTGAATCACATTTAAGACCCTAGTACCCATGGTGAGTCCGTGTGTGTGTGTGTGTGTGTGTGTGTGTGTGTGTTGTAAGAAGTTTTGAAATGCAGAGAGAATGTGCAGGAATGAGAAGGGACCTGAAGATGGAAGGCCTCTTTTCAGTGTGATTACATTGTGAACTCCTAAACAAGCCAAGTAATCATCACTTGAGGAATATCTTTTTGTATGTGTGTGAAGATTATATAAAATTTGTGGCCACACTGAGGGGAAAGTATGACCCTAGCATTAATATATTTTTCTTCCTCCATCAAGAAAGGAAAACCACCAGCATCTGTAACTACTCTTTGGAGTTCTATTGTTCATCGACGATTGGCCTTATAAGGACACCACATAACGGGTACAGTTACAGGAATTCTCTGGAACAGAGAAGTACAGATTAGTCTATAGAAGGAGATAACATCAATCAGGTGGGATTGGGGGTGGTGGAGGGGACATTTTGGGTTAAAAGTGGCCAAGGGTGCAGAGCCTAGGGAGGAGAAAATAATATATGTATATATATTACATATATATAGATATATACAAATATGTATATATATTTTAGATAGATACACATATATTATGGAATATAAATTCATATATATTATGGAATATATATATATATGTATCCTATATATGTAAGCTGAAATTCTCTAACAGTGTTGTTCAATATAACTTCATGAGGTTATAGAAAGGTTCTAAATCTATGCTCTCCAATGTCCAATATGATACCCACTAACATGTGACTATTGAGTACTTCAATTGTAGCCAATGTGACTGAGAAGCTGAAGTTTTATTTTGCTTAAGGCTAATTTAAATTTACATAGCCACTTGTGGCTAATGGCTATCATACTGGACAACACAGAACTATGGAGTATCATATGTAGTATCCTGAGTCATTCTCACTTTGGTCTCCCTTATCCCCTTTTCTTAAAAGAATGCTGATGGGATCTCCAGGATCACCGAGATTCTGGTAAATACATTAGAAAATCACTTATGTGCATAAATACATAGTACAGTGTAATTATTTTGATGATTTACATTGCTTATCCTGTGTTTTCAAAATGGTAGCGACCCTCCTAACCACCACCACCCTCAAGCATTCACAAATTCATGTTTTATTTAACCATTCTGGTATTTCATGTAATAAAACTCCCAAAGAATGGTAAAATGTTTGCATGGCCAACACATTCCAATAACTATAGACTGCTTACCTCCTCAAACCTAGCTCACCATGACCTGTCTTTATCAACATAGACAGATGTCTCCAACAGGGAAGTGTTGGTAATCTTTTTGTAAGATAATCTCTAGAGACTTTGGCCCATATATGCACATCTTGAAAAAGCAGTTTCCAGCTGTAACCAACCACGTTGTATACGAATGAGAATTGGTGGTTCTAAAGATTAGAGGAACCAGGTCCAGGAGGTTTAGCACTGGTGATCATGAAATCAGAAGACAGCAGCCTGGAAAACTTCCAGATAATTTGGAAGTCCAGCCAGTGCCAGATGTGGTATACTCTATGTTTGGGAATCCCACAGCTGCTTTTATTCTGTTCAGCATGCTTTCCCTTCCTTTTGGTAGACCACCAGCTGTCTTATGTGCCTCAACTCAAGTTACAACAGCAAAGTTCACTTTAGCTCCGGGAAACTGATCCCCCTTAGCAACTCCATAGCAAATTCCTGAGGAGATGACCTCAATTGCAAACTGTCTCAGTTGAAGTAGACTTATTGGGCCTACTTAGAATAAAACTGTAAATGGCTTCCATTGCATCTGTAAATGGTGTAACTTGAGGAGGGACTTTTCATAGTTGATTTCTGGGACTCTGGTTCACAGGGTGTAATTGGATGCACAGCCACCTACCCAGGGTTATTTGGAGGGCAGTCCCTGCAGGCAGCTAAGTGGCAGGTGTGATCTCAGTGACAGCTGCCTCTAAAATATACAGTGTCCATAAGTCTATATGCATGCTATTTAGAAATTAGCTCAATACTCCTCTTTGTTCTCCATACAAATCTTATAATTTTCCCATGTTATCCTGGACATCTTATTCCATGTTAATAATTGGAAATCATTCAAGCAATTCCTCAGAGATGTTCTTAGTTCTTCAATTATTGTTAGTGCCTAATCTCACACATAGAAATACTGTATATAACCATTCTATACATATTGAAGTTTGAGGGGCCTTGACTGCTAAGGTTTTGCTTATGGGAGAGTTGCTTTAGTGATGGATTTTGAGGGACTTTTGCTAATAGGACATGAGGCATAAGTGGGATAGGAGAGGGGTTTTATCTTTAGATATATAGGAAGTAACCAGCCCCCCACACCCTGTGCATTAAATGTGGTTTCTGCTCAGCCCAGCAGCACCTATGTTAAAATTGGAACACTATAGAGATTAGCATGTCCCCTGTATCTGAAGTACAATGTGATTTGGGGAGCAAGTGCTGCCATGGTCTGGGTTCAGGTTAACAAACATGTAATATATCCTCTCTAGGTAAGAATGTGGCATATCCTCATATGACATGTAGTCAAAGGGACATATGACAGACACCTCATATGAGATGCATTTGTGCATAAAACATAACAACAGTTGAACAAGTGATCTGACAAGCGATCTCCATGCAGTTTGGTTTCACTGGCTGTATAAATACTGTCTGGTTTGAGATACAGTCTTTGACTTTGGTGTGAACCTAAAGAGAGCTCATGTAATAGTGGGATTAAACTCAGAGATGATCCCCTATACTAGACGACTTCAGTGTTCGCAGGTGAGGCAAATGGAAACGGGATGTGATTCCTGCATTTGACGCCATAGGACATAGCGTGTACATAATAAAACCATGAAGCAACAACCTTTAGTTAACATTAGACAGGTACAAGTAAGGGGCTTGGGGCATTCAGAAGGCAACAGTTGCCCATTTAGTTTAACATAGAAGCTTTTATGCATTGGTGGAGTGACCTGAAACACTATGACTTATGTGCAATATTTGAAGAGTCACTTGTCTAAGGTGACATTTGGGGGCCTGCCTGGTATGACTTTAGTGAAAAATACAGGGGCAGATGGCATCACTATGAAGCTAGTCCAGATGGCATCACTATGAAGCTAGTCCTGCTGGGGACAGCAGAATCTGGCAAAAACTATTGCATGGGCATAGAAAAGCAGCTACCATTTATTGAGCACCAACTAGGTGCCTCCCAGGCTGGCATTTTATTTAATCTGCTTTTAATTTGCATTTAATTTAATTTGCTTGCTCTTCACCTTTGCAGATCAGAACACTCCCAGCAACCCAACCAGCTACCTTCTCTGATTCTCTATACCCAGGTTGCTGATAACTACTTGAAAAAAATTTCAAAAACTTGTTGGCTAGTGTTCAACTTCAGCTGAACCTTCTTTACACTTACTGGCAACTGCTCTCTATCTCCTTTGGCTGGTCATTCTCAAGATGTGATCCCCTGAACCAGCTGTCTTAGCATCACCTGGTAACCTGCTAGAAATCCACATTTCAGGGCCCCAGCCAGACCTGTTGAATCAAAAACTCTGGAGGTAGGACTCAGTATTCTGTGTTTTAATGAGTGCTTCATACAATTATGATGTAAGCTCAAGTTTGGGGATCACTGCAGGTCTAGCCTTGTCAACAGCTTTCCTCCATTTTCTCAAAACGTATTTCAAACTTTCATCAGTCTTTTCAAACACCCTACATTGCATACTTCTTCATTTTCACAGAAAATCGAGACCTTAGAGCAGAGGTTTCCAGTCTTTCTATTGCCATTACCAGAAAATTTTTATGCCAAACTATGTCCTTTCTAACCACTTTTTTTAATTGAAGAAGGCACCTTTCAGCCACTCAGTGAAAATCCATCTCTCTCAATCAATAGATAGATGATGATGATGATGATAGATAGATAGATAGATAGATAGATAGATAGATAGATAGATAGATAGATAGACAGACACATAGATAGATAGATAGATAGATAGATAGATAGATAGATAGATAGATAGATATTCTGGGTTGCAACTCCTCTGTTCAGTGACCTTTCTACATCAATTAACTATATTCTGATAAGCTTTGAATCTATCTATTGATTTTTGGTTCCTAGTCCATAAATTTCTCCATTCTCTCCTATCTTTAAAAGTCTCCCATATTGCCCTCTAACAGATCCTGTAACTTCTTCTGTTTTATACCCAAGAGAACTATAGTAGCTATTTGTTCTTCCTTGCCAGTATTTGATTCACACCTCACAGAAATCTCACATTTTACCCCTATACATCTTTGAAACCATCTTTCCAAATCACCAATGACAAGAGTGCCAGGGAGAGAGTTACAAATTTTAAATAAGTCATCAGGAAAAGCCTTACTGAAAAGGCAAAATCTTTCCTCCTATGTCTCTAACCACCTTTATTCATACTGCTTTCTGAAGTAGGTCCTCTTCCTGTCCCTTAAATGTTGATGTTTACCAAGATTCTGTGGTTCCATCCTCTTCTCTTTCCTTCCAAATTTATATGAGCAGCTTAGGCCTCTCTCCAGAACTCCAGGCAAACATGTTGGCTAAATCAGAACACATTTGAGTACGTATCCCCCACCTCCTTATGTCATCACTCTCCTTATCTTTATCACCTGGGAATTGCTATTCATGCTTCCCCCTCTATACCCAACACCCAAAGAGAGGACATTTTGCAAAGTATAGTTGAGAAATGCATGAAAAATCTACAAAGGGGAATCAAGATAAGGATTGAAAAGTTTTGATCAAGAGAGATAGCATCAACTCAAGAAAACACTGGATTAGTGTAGGAGAAAGAAGGATAGGACAGAGGAGGAAGAGACCTAGTTACAAGAACCCTATAAACATGCTGTGTTAGAAGTCTTTGGGAGCTAGTTGGCCAAGATGGCAATGAGAAGGGTTAGATAAGTTACATAATGTATATGGGGTCTCATGGGGAAGAAGGAGAAAAAGAATCACAATCTTGGCCATGATTTTCAGGGAGAACACAAATGCTAAGCTCAAAAGTGTGTGTAAGGATTGGGAGTAAAAATGGCCAGATAGGTTGTTAAAGTACACCATGGAAGACAAAGCAATGAAACAGGAGATGGGAGAGAATATAATTTATTCTTTTTCCAGTTTATCCTTTTTATGAGAAATTGATGTAATGGAAATCTAATACTTGTAGAAATGATGTTGAAAAACAATTTATTATGATACATAAAATGCTTTAAAAGAAGAAATTATGAGTATAAGGAATAATAATTTGTGCAATAATACTTCTAAAATGGTAAAGTATCTTCCATATGAAAGAGAATTTTTATCATGAGATGGAATCACCTTAACATGGAACTGGAGGATCTGTTGCACATTAGTTCAAAGAGGGTGTTTGCCTGTAAAATGAAACCTGAGGAGGAATTCTTTGATAATAGTTGCGTAAACCCTATATTGTGTATTAATTCCATTCATCTTGTGTGACAAGTACCAACAAAGTGTAGGTCACAAAAAATTTGCTATTTTTACCCTAGAAAAGAACCTCTTCCAAGGAGCTGCTATGGTGGTTCTAGTTAGTACTACTCTCTCTGTATACTTAATTTTGAACACACTTGTGTTTTTAGAGCTTAAAGTGGTTTCCAAAATGCTTATATTCTACAATTAATCAAGATAAATGCTAAAGAGTTCCTTGTTCAACTCTAGCCATGGCTTTGTAGAGTTTGTACAAATGTATTAGACTCTACCGTACACTTGTACAACTGCTTGAATACGAGCCTTCTTCTCTTTTTATTTAGGACCTATAAAGGCAAGGGAAGGCTGATAAAGATGTGTAACCTACTGGATCCTGAAGAAAGGTCCGTATATTAGGTTATATTACATCAATGATTCTGGTCCATTTCTGGCCAATAGTCAAACTTATAATTAAATAGCCCTATTACTTTCATAAATAACATAACTGAGTGATTGACTGAAGCTTTGACAGAAAGAAGTAGTGATTTATTTTTGCATTTGCACTATATCTCCTCACAAATAATTTTTGCCAGTTTTTAAGCAAATTGGCTAGACACTTTGTACTTTTTTGTTAAATTTAAAATCAAACAGTTATGATGCCATGTGAATGGCCGTAAATTTATTTGCTTTTTAACTGATTGTTCCAGCTGTCATTTTAGATACTACCTAATATGCTAAATTAGACTATATGATGCTAAAACAACCAGGCAATTCAATGAAAACCAAACTATTAAAAGTGGCATAAAGTAAAGCCAACGTCTAGTGGATTTACTGAAATCTCACTCTTGCTCAATTGTTCTGTCATTGTTCTTCAATTGACAGATACTTAATAGGTATAGATCCTCCATCTCCATATAAGCCCAAACAAAATCTGATTAATCAAAATGGTTCCACAAAGTCAAAGGTTACCAGAAATTATGAAATAATACTAGTTGAGTTTCAGGATGCATGGTCCTTAGAGCCCTTAGAAAAAAGTATGACAAACCCTGTAAGTGTTACGTGATTGAGGTAGATAAAATAATAGGTGAACCATCAAGGACTCTTTCACCTTTAGAATTTTCTTTTTCAAACATAACATCAAATCTTTATAAGTGGTAGATAAATAAAATGTGGTATATACATACAATGAAATATTATTCAGCCATAAAAAAGAATGAATTACTAATATATGCCATAGAGTAGCAATGGATGAACTTTGAAAACATGCTAAGAGGCCAGCCATGAAAGACCCATATTGTATGATTTTGTTTATATGAATAGTCCATATAAGAGGCAAATCTATAGGGATAGGAATTAGAATAGTGGTATCTGAGAGCTAGCGGGGAATGTGGTGATATGCAGGTGATAGCTAAAGTGTACAGGGCTTCTTTTTGAGGTGATAAAAATCTAAAATTTACTGTGGTGGTAGTTGCACAACTGTGAAAATACAAAAAGCCATCAAATTGTACAATTTTAAAGAGTGAATTGTATGGTATGTGAATTATTTCCTAGTAAAGCTGTTACTTTAAAATCCCTCTAATTTGTATATTCATAAAAAAATGTATTGTTTACCTGTATTCCAGACGCCAGAGGCTATATAGTCAAAAGGAGAAAAAAACACATAAGAGATTTAGAGTTGTTTGTGTCTGGGTTTTTGTTGTCATTGTTGTTTTGGGTTTTGTTTTGTTTTGTTTTTTGAGACAGGATCTCCCTCTGTTGTCCAGACTGGAGTGCAGTGGCATGATCACAGCTCACTACAGCCTTGACCTCCCGGGCTAAAGTGAGCCTCCCATCTCCCAAGTAGCTAGGACTACAGGCCACGCCACCATGCCTGGCTAATGTTAATGTTTTTTTGTAGAGAGGAGGGTCTCACCATGTTGCCTGGGCTGGTCTCAAACTCCTGGGCTCAAGAGATCCTCCCACCTTGGCCTGCTAAAGTACTGAGAATATAGGTGTGAGCTGCTGCACTTGACTGAGTACTGAGTTCTTTTATCTGCTCAACCTCTAATAAAGCCAGTTTTCTCAGATGTGAAACAGGAATATCATCTTAGCCTCTTGCAGGACTGCTCCAAGATGAGATAATTTCAACAGAGAGCCTAGCACAGTGCTTGGTGCATTTATAGCCACCCAAGAAATATTTGCTCCCTTCCGTTTTCACACCCTATGGAGAATTTCTCTTTTGCCCAGATTTCATCTTTGTGAACGTAGGTCAAAATGTCATTTCATCCCATCCTTCCTTGAGAGGTAACCACATTACCATCAAACCAGGCAACCTGAAGTTTTAAGTTTGAATAACAGCTGAAGAAAACTTGACTGTGTAAGTCATTAAAATTTGTCTGTATGGAAAAGAGAAGGACCCAAAAAGGGGTGAAAAATTAGGGCTAAAGCACAGCAACAGAGAAGTGCACCTCATTCAAAACAGAAGCATTTTGCAGTTGGTGACACCCCCACAAATGACTAATCCCAAAGAAGAAATTTGATTCCTTCAACTGCAAGGAAAAGAAGTTTAACACAGGCAGCTGTGGTGATAAATCTTCCTATCAGTTGTGGTTGTAAGTCTGGAAAATCTTGAGTTAACTGTGCTGGTGAATCATGCACATTTATTTCTACTTGTTTAAATATGTTTTTCCTTTATTTACACAGAGATGGCTTATAATAAAGCTACCGTTAAACACTGGTGTCAGAAAACCACCAAAGGGAATTCATTTTCTGACATCCATGATAATAATATAGATGCCCAATTCATGACATGCAGTTTTCCTTTCTCTGTACAAATATTAAAATAATATTCTGTTTGCAGTGCTAAAGATATTGTTGCCTTGATCCCAGCCACAGAAAAATAAATTAAGGAAAGGACTATTTGATTATATGTAGAAATTTTAAATATATTGGCCTTTGCCAAAAATGTATAGTTTACTGACCGACCCCAAATATTTAACCAGATTAAAAAGAATTCACAATTCGAATGCAACTATGGAAAATCTTGTGGTGATTTAAATATTTATAACCCCAGTCTCAAAGTAGTGTTTCCACTTTAGGAACATAAAGGAACATGTCCCTGATTTGCAATTGAGTTGCCTAAAAAAATAGGGATTTGTGTTAGGCTGGGGGTGGGAGGCAGGGAGAAGAAGAATACAATTATAATGGAAAAGTAGACAGTTGTTATATTTGCCTAACGAAAAGTAATGTTCATTTTCATGTCAATGTATTTGATAAGAATTTCCAAGAACTGTTACTTCAGCAATGACGGTGGGGAAACAAGATCTGATCTAAGAGAATTTTTTTTCCATGTGGGCAATTTTTCTTTTCTTCAACTTTTATTTCAAGTTCCAGGGTTCATGTGCAGGGTGTGCAGGTTTGTTACATAGGAAAACATGTGCCATGGTGATTTGCTGCACAGATCAACCCATCACCTAGGTATTAAGCCCCGCATCCATTAGTTATTTTTCCTTATGGTGTCCCACCCCCCGCCCCACCCCCGACAGGCCCCAGTGTATGTTGATCCCCGCCCCCGCCGTGTCCATGTGTTCTCCATTGTTCAGTTCCCATTTATAAATGAGAACATGTGGTGTTTGATTTTCTGTTCCTGCATTAGTTTGCTTAGGATAATGGCTTCCAACCCCATCCATGTTCTTGTAAATGACATGATCTCATTCCTTTTTATGGCTGCATAGTATTCCATGGTGTATATGTACCAGATTTTCTTTATCCAGTCTATCATTGATGGCCATTTGGGTTGATTCCATGTTTTTGCTATTGTGGATAGTGCCGCAATGAACATATGCATGCATGTGTCTTTATAATAGAATGATTTATATTCCTTTGGGTGTATACCCAGTAATGAGACTGTGGGGTCAGATGGTATTTCTGCTTCTAGGTCTTTGAGGAATCACCACACTGTCTTCCACAATGTTTGAACTAATTTACATTCTCACCAACAGTGTACAAGCATTTCTGTTTCTCCACAACCTCACTAGCATCTGTTGTTTCTTGGCTTTTTAATAATTGCCATTCTGACTAGCGTGAGATGATATCTCATTGTGGTTTTGATTTGCATTTTTCTAATGATCAGTGATGTTGAGCTTTTTTTCTTTCATGTTTGTTGGCCTCATGAATGTCTTCTTTTGAGAAGCATCTATCTGTTCATGTCCTCTCCATATGGGCAATTTTTCATTTATTCTCTCCTCTGGGAGATAGTTAAGTATTTAAAGTAGTAATATGAGGACCTGAATTAAAGATTTTATTTTTTCCAGCTTCATTGAGCTATAATTGACCAATAAAAATTGTACACAAGGTGTGCAATGCCATGTTTTTATATACATAAACATTGTGAAATGATTATTATGGTCAAACTAATTAATATGCCCACCACTTCCCATAGTTACCTTTTTTTGTGAGAATATTTAAGATATACCCTTAACATATTTCAAGCATGCAGCACAGTATTATTAATTGTAGCCACCATGTTGTACATTAGATCTACAGAATTTATTTATCTCACAAAACTGAAACTTTATAAATTTTGACCAACATCTCCCCATTTCCCATATCTCCTATCCTTTAGCAACCTTCATTCTAATCTCTGCTTCTACGAGTTTCACTATTTTAGATTCCACATACAAGTGAGATCATACAATATTTGTCCTTTTTTGCCTGGATTATTTCGCTTAGCATAATGTCCACCAGGTTCGTCCATCTTGTCACAAATAACAGAAATTTCTCCTTTATTGCAGCTGAAGGCTATTTCATTGTACATATATACCATGTTTTCTTTATCACTGCATCCATTGATGGACACTTAAGTTGATTCCATATCTTGGCTATTGTGAATAGTATTGCAATAAACATGGGAGTGCAGATATCTCTTTGACATACTGATTTCATTTCCTTTAGACATATACCCAGAAGTGGGATTTCTGGATAATATTGTAATTCTACTTTTAGGTTTTTGAGAAACCTTCATACTGTTTTCCATAATGGCTGTACCAATTTATATTCCTGCCAACAGTGTACAAAGTTCCCTTTTCTCCACGTATCTGTCAATGCTTGCTATCTTGATTTTTTGCCATTCCAACAAGTGAGAGATAATATCTTATTATGGTCTTGATTTGCATTTCCCTGATGATTAGTGATGCTAAGCATTTATATGTCTTCTTTTGAGAAATATCTGTTCAAGTCCTTTGCCCATTTAAAAAACTGGGTTGTTTGTTTTCCTGCTCTTGTTTGAATTCCTTATATATTTTGGATGTTAGTCTCTCATCAGATGTACCATTTGCAAATATTTTCTCCCATTAGTTAGGTTATCTCTTCTCTCCGTTGATTGTTTTCTTTGCTGTGTATAAGCTCTTTAGTTTGATGTAATCCCATTTGTCTGTTTTTGTTTTTGTTGTCTGTGCTTTTGGGGTTATATCCAAAAAATCATTGCCCAGACCAATGTCATTGAACTTTCCCCCTTTGTTTTCTTCTAGTAGATTTACAGTGTCAGGTCTAATCTATAAGTATTTAATCCATTTTGAGTTGACTTTTGCATATGGTATGATATAAGGGTCTAATTTTGTCCCCTGCATGTGGATATCCAGTTTCCCAGCACCATTTATTGAAGAGACTATCCTTTCCATATTGTGTATTCCTAAATCCTTTTTGGTCCCAGTTTTCTACAAAGCCTTGGCATTGGTGTTGCTGCTATTATGCCCTGCATTGAGACAGGCCTGACAGGAATTACTAGAGTCCCAGCGTTCTCAAAGAACACAGAAGAGAAAGTAATTTATGATCCTTGTAACCTTGCATTTGGTGTCTGCTCATTTCAAGTAGGCACCTCATCCAGTTTTACAGACAGATGTTGACAGGGAAAGCTCTTTACCAGTCAGCCCATCCAGAGATTCTCGGTGGGCTGACTGATAGGGTCCTCAGGTGGTCTAATCTTGTGCCTGGGTGCAGAGGGGCTGGTGTGGAGCTTGGGGCCACTGCAGTGGGCTTAGAATTTGAGTCCAATCACTGGGGTTCATAGATTCAGGTCTGCAGCCTGAGTCCCTGGGGGCTGGTCTGATACCAGAGTTCACTGGGGTGGGTCTGGTGCTGGGATCTGCAGTAAAATCTGGTGCACACTTCACTCTGCTTCGCTAACACACAGAGTATCTTGCTCTGCATATTGCTGCGTGGGCTTGAGGAAAAGGTGATGCAGGTAAAATGAAACTATCTTTTCTACCTTATTCAATACATCTTTTCTTATTTTTGTGCTCCACCAAGGTTCAGTTATCTCTCACCTGGATTCCTCAGCTCTTGTGATGGTATTTTCATATGTGGACGGTTATTTGAATTGATGTTTCTGCTAGTGGATAAGCATTGGAAATTTCTGTTCCGCCTTCTTGTTGACATCACCTCTCTTGATGTCTCCTGAATTAAGGATTTTAAAAGACCTGGAGGCCCACCATAATATGCTGGCCTAAACTTGCTTAACTTGTAAACCTTCTGGATCCTTAGAATATAGTATTATATTAATCAATCAGATTTTCCCCAAAGTATGATTGTGTTAGCTCAACTGTCAGAATATTTATCTTTTTTTTAATGAGGGATTTTAGACCCTGTATAATGAAAACTAATTTGGGCTCTATTCATTTTATAAGTTTTGAATTCCATACAACTTGAATTTACAGACCAAATTAATTTTCGTTCTCTTTTTAAGAGACTCAAGTTTAGCTTCCATGATATATATAGGGCTTAAAGTCCCTTGTGTTAAAAAAAAAACAAACAAACTATCTATCTATGCATATATATGTGTATTTATTTGTGTGTGTGTGTGTGTGTGTGTGTGTGTATTCCAATCTTTCTGCCTTGCACAGAGAAGATGTATACATTTTCTGAGCAAAGATCACATAGAACCTGGCTATGGCAATGAGTTAGGATGGTAAAGAGTAAGACCAGCCCAGAAGTTCTTATAGTAGTTCAGTAAAGAGACAGTGGTGGTTTGGTATATGGTGATAGCAATAGAGATAGTGAGAAAATTAAGCTAGAGCCATAGGATGTTTTGACAGATGGATGTGAGCAGAGGAGGAAGAGGAAAGATGGGAGTTTTGGCTACAGCAACAGAGTGTTTAGGATGGACCATGTTTTAGTACTAGTAATTTGGGGCTGAGGCTTGCTTCATTCATTCATGTATTCGTTCATTCAAATAAAAGATTTATTGAGCACCCCACTATGTGCCATGTGCTGTGCTAGGTGCCAGGTATGCAGTGATTAACAATATAGACATAATTCTTGCTCTCCCGAAGATTGTGGTCCAATGAAAAAGACCGAGCCTGAGTCTGACAAGTTGATATCTACAAAAGAGTGCAGTGAGTAGTATGGTAGTGGCAAGAACAGCATGCTGTTGGGAATTAGAGGAGGGACAGCTAACCCAGATTTGGGATGTGTTGAGTAATAAAAAGCTTCCAACAAGAGTGACTTCTAGCATGAAACCTACAAGATGAATGGGAGTCAAACAAGTTAAGAAGGGGAGGGAAAAATGATCCAGGTAGAAAGAATGACTTGATAACTAGTCCTGGACGGGGGAAAACCATGTTGAACTCCTGGAACTAAAAAAACACATTCAGTGTGGCTGAGTGAGAGAGAGGAAATGGCAAATGATGAAGCTAGACAAATAGGCAGGGGTCAGAAAATGCAGGGCATTATAGGGCATGCTACCATATTAGTCTTTCCCTTAGGAGCAAAAGGGAAAAAACAGTGAACTTTTTAAAAAAATCACATTTTAAAATTTAATTTCTGTTTTGATATAAATGTAGGCTCACATGCAGTTATAAGAGATAATACAGAGAGACCCTCTATGCCTTTTACCCAGTTTCCCCAAAGGTAAAATCTTACAAAACTTTAATACAATACCACAATCAAGATATTGACCTTGATAGAGTAAAGGTAAAGAACGTTTCATCACCACATAGATCCCCCATTTTGCCCTTTTATAGCTGCCTCCACATCCGTCTTTCTCCCCATCTCCTTAAACCCTAGCCACCACTAATATAATCTCCATTTCTGCAATTTTGTCTTTTTAGTTTTTTATATAAATGAAATCAAATGGTATGTAACCTTTTGGAACTGCTTTTTGTTTGATATTTAACTTAAAATATTTTCTCCCATTTTAGAGTTTCTCTTTTCATCCTCTTAACAGACTCTTTCAAAAAGCAGAAGTTTTAAATTTTGATGTAGTTCTATTTATCAATTTTCTCTTTCATAGCTCTTGCTTTTCAAGTCAAGTCTAGAAAGTATTTATTTCTTGAACTTGGTGATTTTTTATGTTTTATTAGTAAAGGCTTTCATTTTACATTTTATGTTTATGTCCATTATCCGTCTTCAGTTAGTTTTTTAATAAGGTGTGGGACTTATGTTAAAGTTCACTTTGTTGCACATGGATGTCCACAAATTCTCCAGAACACTTTGGTGAAAAAGCTATCTTTCCTCTATTGATTTCCCTTTGAGGATTATAAATCATGCTGCTATAAAGGATTATAAATCATGCTACCGTAAAGACACATGCACGCGTATGTTTATTGTGGCACTATTCACAATAGCAAAGACTTAGAACCAACCCAAATGTCCATCAGTGACAGACTGGATTAAGAAAATGTGGCACATATACACCATGGAATACTATGCAGCCATAAAAAAGGATGAGTTCATGTCCTTTGTAGGGACATGGATGCAGCTGGAAACCATCATTCTCAGCAAACTATCGCAATAACAGAAACCCAAACATCGCATGTTCTCACTCATACTTGGGAATTGAACAATGAGAACACTTGGACACATGAAGGGGAACATCACACACCAGGGCCTGTCGTGGGGTAGGGGGAGGCGGGAGGGATAGCATTAGGAGACATACCTAATGTAAATGACGAGTTAATGGGTGCAGCACACCAACATGGCACATGTATACATGTGTAACAAACCTGCACTTTGTGCACATGTACCCTAGAATTTAAAGTAAAAAAAAAAAAAAAAAAAAAAAAACTCCAAAGCTATAAAAAACCCTTGAAGAAAACCTAGAAGATACTATTATGGACATAGGCCCTGACAAAGATTTAATGACAAAGATGCCAAAGGCAATTATAACAAAAATGAAAATTGACAAATGAGAACTAATTAAACTAAAGAGCATCTGCAAAGCAAAAGAAACTAACAAAGTCAACAGACAACCTACAGAATGGGAAAAAATACTTGCAAACTGTGCACCTAACAAAGGGCTAATATCCAGAATCTGTAAGGAACTTAAACAAATTAAAACCGAAAAGCAAACAACCCCATAACAAAGTGAACAAAGGACATAAACAGTTTTCAAAAGAAGACATATACATGGCCTATAAGCATATGAAAATACGCTCAGCATCACTAATCATTACAGAAATACAACTCAAAACCACAATGACATACCATCTTATACCAGTTAGTATGGCTATTATTAAAAAGTAAAAAAAAAAAAACAGATGCTGGCAAAGTTGCAAAGAAAGGAACACTTATACACTGCTGGTGGGAATGTAAATTATTTCAGCCACTGTGGAAAGCAGTTTGGAGATTACTCAAAGAACTTAGAACAGAGCTAACAGTTTACCCAGCAATCCATCGGGTATATACCCAAAGAAATATGAATTGTTCTACTATAAAGTCATATGCATGCATATGTTCATCACAGCACTATTCATAATAACAAAGACATGGAATCAACCTAAATACCCAGCAATGGTAGAATGGATAAGGAAAATATACATGTATACCATGGAATACCACGCAGCCATAAAAAAGAATGAGATCATGTCTTTTGCAGCAACATGGATAGAGCTGGAGGCCGTTATGCTAAGCAAACTAATGCAGAACAGAAAACCAAATACTGCACGTTCTCAATTATAAGTGAGAGCTAAACATTGAGCATACATGGACACAAAGAAGAGAACAATAGACACCAGGGCCTACTTGAGGGTGGAGCATGGGAGGAGGGTGAGGATCAAAAAACTACCTATCAGATACAATGCTTATTACCTGGGCGATGAAATAATGTGTACACTAAACCCCTGCAAGACTCAATTTACCTATATAACAAACCTGCACATGTACCCCTAAAATTAAAGTAAAAGATTAAAAAATAATAAAAAGAAAAAATAAAGTGTGTTGTTTAATTTTCAAGTGTTTGGTGATTTTCCTATTGTTTTTCTGTTGTTGATTTATATTTTGATTTTATTTTGGTTGGAGAACCACTTGTATGATTTCAATTTTTTAAGAATTTGTTGAACCTCATTTTATGGCTTTGGGTGTGGTGTATCTTGGTATATGTTCAGTGGGCACCTGTAAGAAATGTGTATTCTGTTTTTGTTTGGCGAAGTGGTTTTATAAATTTTGATTAGATCCTCTTGGTTGATGGTGTTGTTGAGTTCTTTTATATTCTTGGTGATTTTTTGTGTGTGTGCCTAGTTGTTCTATCAATTGCTGAGAGAAGGATATTGAAGTCTCCAACAATAATTGTGGAATTCTCTGTTTCTCAAGTATATCAGTTTTTGTTTCACTGTAAAATACTTTACAATTCTCTTGTTTGGCGCATTTAGAATTCCTATATCTTCTTGGTGAACTTGCCTTTTTTATAAGATTCTTCTCTATCTCTGGTAATTTTCTTTGCTCTAATATCCAATATTAATATACCCACTCTACCATATTTTGTTTAATATTTTCTTGATATGTATTTTCCATCCTTTTACCTTCAATTTGCTTATGTCTTTGTTTAAAGTAAGTGTCTTATAGAC
Organism: Papio anubis; assembly: GCF_008728515.1. Classification (NCBI taxonomy): domain Eukaryota; kingdom Metazoa; phylum Chordata; class Mammalia; order Primates; family Cercopithecidae; genus Papio; species Papio anubis. Next base: position 22,804,476 of record NC_044996.1, read on the forward strand.
AGTGTATAGTTTGGGTCATATTTTTGTATCCACTTCACCAATCTCTATCTTTAATTGGTGTGTTTAGATCACTTACATGCGATGCAAATATTGATATATTGGAAATTAAGTTTGGTATTTTAAAAAGTATTATTGTCATTATCTTTGTACTCTCCGTTTTTTGTGTTTCTGGTTTTTTTTTCTGCTTTCTTGAGGGTACTTAGTTTTTTTGAATATCATTTTGATTTACCTCTAGCAATTTTGAATATTATCTCTTTCTATAGCTTTTTAAGAGGTTCTAGGCATTACATTACATATACATAACTTATCACAGTCTATTGCTATTATTTAAGAATTTGAGTGAAGTGTAGAAACCTTACCTCTCTTTACATTTGTTTACCCTTTTGCATTTATAATATAATTGTCTTAAATAGTTTCCCAACATACATTTGTAACCAATCAATGTCATAATTTCTGCTTCAACCATCAGACTTAACTTAGAGGACTCAAGAGGAGAAAAGTCTATTGTGTTTATCCATATATTTTGCTTACCATGTTCTTTTTCTTTCTAGTGTTCCCAGATTCCTTTTGTTTTTTATTGTTTCCTTTTAGTTTAGAGAACGTCCTTTAGCCATTGTTTTAGGATAACTCTCCTGGTGACAAATTTTCTTAGCGTTCCTTCACCCAAGAATATGTTGATTTTCTCTTAATTCATTAAGGATATTTTCACTGGATATAGGATTCTCATTTGGCATTATTATCTTTCAGCAATCAAAAAAATATTACTTCCTTTTGGCCTTTATGGTTTCTGATGAGAAACTGCTGCTATTGAAATTATTGTTTCCCTGTAATATGTTGTTTTTCTTTAGCTCCTTTCAAAATTGTTTTGCCTTTAGTTTTCAGAAGTTTGAATATATGTGTCTTTGTATGGCTTTCTTTGTGTTTATCCTGTTTGAGGTTTGCCCAGCTTCTTAAATCTGTACATTCATGGCTGCCAAATTTAGGAAATTTTCAACTATATTGATTTGAATACTTTTTTAAGCACGCCCTGCTTCTCTTCTACTTCCAGAACTCTGATTATAAGAATGTTAGATTGGCCAGGTGCAGTGGCTCACACCTGTAATCTCAGCACTTTGGGAAACCAAGGCAGGTGGCCTACTTGAGCCCTGGAGGTCAAGGCCAGCCTGGGCAACATAGTGAATCCGTCTCTACAAAAAATACAAAAATTATCCTGGCGTGGTGGCATACGCCTGTAGTTCCAGCCACTTAGGAGGCTGAGATTGGAGGATATCTTGAGCCGAAAAGGAATAGGTTGCAGTGAGCCAAGATTGCTCCACTGCACTCCGGCCTGGACGACAGAGTGATACCCTATCTCAAAAGAAGAAGTATAAGGAGAAGAAGGAGAAAAGAAGGAGAAGAATATTAGATCTTTTGTTATAATTCCACAGATCCCTCAGTCTATTAATTTTCTTTAGTCTATTTTTTCTTATATTACTATTTTTAATTGACACATAATAATTGTACATATTTATGGGGTACAGCATTATATTTTCATACACGTATACAATGTACAATGATAAAAATCAGGGTAACTGGTGTCAGGAACATTCAAAATTTGCTCTTCTAGCTATTTGAAAATATCCAATAAATTGTTAATTATAATCACCCCGCAGTGTTATAGAATGCTAGAACTTATTCCTCCCATCTAACTGTAATTTTGTATCCATTAACCCACCTCACCTCTGGTTAGCCTCCCCACATCTTCCCAGTCTCTAGTAACCACTATTCTACTCTCTACGTCTATGAGACCAATTTTTAAGCCTCCACATATGTGTGAACGTGTGGTATTCATCTTTCTGTGCCTGATTTATTTCGTATTTTTTACTGCTGTGCAGATTAGATAATTTCTATTGTCCTATCTTCAAACTCACTGATCCTTTTGCCCTCTCCATTCTTCTGTTGAGCTCACCCTTTCAGTGTTTTTGTTGTGGTTGTTGCTGTTGTTGTTGTTATAGTTTCCAGTTCTACAATTTCGATTTGGTTCTTCTCTACGTCTTATGTTTCTTTACTGAAATTCTATTTTTTCACTGGTTTCGAGCATATTTGCAATTGCTCATTGAAGCATCTTGTGATAGTTGCTTTAAAATCATTGTCAGATATATCTAACATCTTTGTTATCTCTGTGTTGGCAGCGATTTATTATCTCTTTTCATTCTGTCTGAGACCTTTCTGGTTCCTGGTATGCAGAGTAACTTTTTTATTTAAACTTATGCAGTTTGACTATTATGATGAGATTGTGGATCTTTTCTAAATCTTGTGTTTAACTGGTTTTTTATTTTTTTACACTGCTCTGGAAGCAGAAGGGAGGAGGGAGGGAGTACATCATCTTTACTGACAGATGGAGGTAGAAGTCTAGTTTCCCCCATTTAACCTTCTACAATACCCAAGGGGGATCTTTTCATTACTGCTGGGCAGAGGTGGAATTTCTAGCTGTCCTCTAGGCTTCCACTGAAAAGTCCCTGAGTAGGAGGAGTAGGATGTTTCATGACTGCTCCTCGCATGACCTCCACTGACACTTTGTGGAAAGGAAAGGAAACTCACATTGTTATCACTGAGTGATGGGGAAAGACCTTACTCTTGGCTGGACGAAGTGGCTCATGCCTGTAATCCCAACACTTTGGGAGGCCGAGGCTCAAGATTGCTTGAGCCCAGGAGTTTGAGAGACCAGCCTGGGCAACATGGAAAAACCCCATCTCTACAAAAAATACAAAAATTAACCTGGTGTGGTGGTGTGCATCTGTAGTCCCAGCTACTCGGGAGGCTGAGGTAGAAGGATGACTTGAGCCCTGGAGGTGGAGGTTGCAGTGAGCCGTGATTCCACCACTGCACTCCAGCAGCCTGGGTAACAGAGAGAGACCCAGTCTCAATTAAAAAAAAAAAAAAAGAACTGTCTCTCCTTCTTTCCACTAAGCCTCCTCTGACACCGTTCCAGTGGTGGTAGGAATTTGGGGCACCTCATGACAGCATGGTGTGGGTGGAAGTCTTAGATCCCCATGTGGCTTCTGCTGGCACGATCTGGGATTGAGCCATGGTTTTAAATGTGGTGTTTGGCTGCAGTAAAGCAGTTATTTTCTAAAAGCTTTCTCTCTTGCTAACCCGTCCCTTTCCTGGGTTTTTGATTAGAGAGAACAGGCTTTTGTTAGGGCTTTATTTCTTGTATGCATTCCATTAGTGTTTCCTAGTTACCGGCTTCTCCATAATCAGACTTGTATATATGAAGCAAAAAGAAAACTCAGAGAAGTCACCACCTTGTCATTCTTTGCATGTCAAGGTCCCTAGTTGATCTGCCTTCTTCTCTTCACCTTTGAGTGTCTTTGTACATTTATTTTATACATATTGCCCAGGGCTTTTCATTGTATTTAGTAGGGGGAATAGAGGAAAATGCAACTATTACATATTTAAGATACTGAAAGGTTTTACACAAAGAGATGGCCTGAATGGAGAGGTAAATCTGACTACAGCATGATGGACGGTTGAAAGCACAGATGACTAAAGCTAGAGAGACCGGTTAAGAAGGCATTGTGGTAAGTCAGGTGAGAAGTAATGGTAACCTGAAGTAGAATAGTAGCAAAGAAAATAAGGAGAAAAGTGCATACTCACTCATTTGTCAAATTACGGATTGATTCATTAATACAGCAATATTTACCAGCAACCTACTACATGCCACATGGTGATGAAACAGTAGAGAAAAAACTCTCTTCCTATCTTCCTGGAGGATTTTTTGTCTAGAATGTAGTTTTTTGTAAAATTTTAAGATATACAGTTAACAATGATCATTGATAGGTTAGATGTGGGTGGTCATGATTGAGAGTGAGAAATTGGAAGTGATATCAAAGATTTTGCCATTGTCAACTGTGTGGGTTGTAGTGCCATTCGCTGAAATAAGAGACATAAGGGGAAGAGCAAATATTAAAGGAGTAATGGTTACATTTTGTATATGTAGATTTTGAGGTGCCTGCAGACATCAAATGATCATTGAAACTACTGGGAATGGATAATTTCTCAAACAGAGAGAATACAATGTGAAGAGGAGAGTGCTAACAGCAAGTCTTGAGTAACTCCAATGTTTAATGACTATATTGAGGAGGGTAAGCCTCTGAAGGAGAACATGAACGAGTGTTCAGAGAAGTAGGATGAAAAGATAAACCTAATAACTTAAATTCTCAAATCAAAGCAGAGAATGGAGAATCAGAGTCTCTTTGGCAGTCGTAATTAGAATCCCTTCATTAGCCTACCTATATTAAGTGCAGACATGGCTGGGAAGCAGGACAAAGGCCTGATTGTAAGAATTCAAAAGTTGTAGCACTGTCACAACGGCACCAAGTTATGCTAGGTTAAGGGCAATAGTAGGAAAAGTGTGGGACCATAAGCTGTAGGATGGGTACCTTTGGGCAGATCCAGAAGTAGTAGCAATCCACTCCAACCCATTAATGTGAGGGTACCATTCTTCCTTTGCATGAAATATTTTCAATGACTTCACCTGAGGAAGTTGCCTCACAAAATATCTATTCCTCTCAAAATCTATTGTCAGTATCCTTTATTGAATGTAGGATTTAAAATTAGGTCCCAGTATACCACAGAAGAAATGCAAGATGTGATCAGGGAGGAGATAATGTATGTGTTAAAAGAGTTGCAAAATTTGCTAATTTATGTCAGCAGGAATTTGAAGGGCGGATATGGAAATGTATTCAAAGAGTATTAGACCAACAAGGAAAAAAAGTGAAATTGTATTTGGTTGAATTTATTGATATGGGTATATTTATCTGAAATTCTGGATTTAATTTGTTAACTTGAGCACTTGGGAGTATTGTTAACTGTCTTTCGACTTGGTTATTTAAAATCAATTGTAGCATACGGTCAAATGCGTTAAGGTACCAGACTTTCTTAGTATACTTTTAAGAAAGGAAAACAAAGACTTAAGAAGAAAGATGGGAAAGTCGCAGATCTGTTTCATGCAACTTGCTCAGTCACGCCTTAACTACAGCATTTGGGAGAGACCAGAAGACAGTCTCTTCACCAAGGCATTACAAAATCCATGCTAAGAAAGATCTACGGTGGTTTTCCTCCATATCCTGAGGTTATTGTGGTAGTTATCAACACGGAATTGGGAGCCCTGCTTTCAACAATAATAATTGTATCCCAGAGAAGTGTGGCCAGGTGGTGTGCTTAACCATCATTGACAGGATGGCCAAATTACCACAATAAGGCAGATATAGAACGTTTTCTGACCTGCAGTGATTGGTGTGGTAGCTAATTAATCACAAGGTTCATAGAAATGAATGAGATAGGTAGCCTACTAAGGTGCAATTAATCTGTGCAAGAGGAAATATTTTAACAGAAACCTTACTCAAGTTGCCATAGTAAGAAATCATAATAGTCTCTTATTTGGTTCCCAGCCTATTCCTTTTTACAGGCCTACAGATCCTTGATTATGGGGAAGGCGATGTCTCTTTATGGAAGAAACTTACAATGCAACCACAGGTCTATGCAGGTGTATGTCGGAGACAGGGCGTGTACAGTTCCAGAACACTATAATACAGTTAATATGTCAATGTGGCAAAATCACACATATTTTTTGGTTTCCCAGTGCATATAGAAGTTATATTTAAACTATAGTTTAGTCTATTAAGTGTGTAATAACATTATGTCTTTAACAATCAATGTACATACCTTAATTTAAAAATACAGTATTGCTAAAAATTGCTAACGATATCTGAGCCTTCAGCAAGTGGTCATCTTCATGCTGGCAGAAGGTCTTGCCTCAATGTGGATGGCTGCTAAGTGATTAGGGTAGGGTGGCTATGGCAATTTCTTAAAATAAGACAACAATGAAGTTTGCCATATCGATTGACTCTTCCTTTCATGAAAGATTTCTCTATAGCATGTGATGCTGCTTAATAGTGTGTTACACACAGCAGAACTTCTTTCAAGACTGGAGTCAGTCTCTCAAACCCTGCCACTGTTTTGGCACAAGAGGCCTAGCTTCCAGCCTATCTCAGCTTTTGACCTGCTTTCCTCACTAAGCTTAATCATTTCTAGCTTTTGATTTAAAGTAAAAGAGGAGGGCAGTTCCAAGATGGCCGAATAGGAACAGCTCCAGGCTACAGCTCCCAGTGTGAGCGACACAGAAGATGGGTGATTTCTGCATTTCCAACTGAGGTATCAGGTTCATCTCACTGGGGCATGTCAGACAGTGGGTGCAGGAGAGTGGGTGCAGCCCACTGAGCGACAGCTGAAGCAGGGCGAGGCATGCCTCACCCGGGAAGTGCAAGGGGTAAGGGAATTCCCTTTCCTAGCTAAGGGAAATTGTGACACACAGCACCTGGAAAATCGGGTCACTCCCACCCTAATACTGTGCTTTTCCAAGGGTCTTAGCAAATGGCACACCAGGAGATTATATCCCACGCCTGGCTCAGAGGGTCCCATGCCCAGGGGGCCTCCCTCATTGCTACCACAGCATTCTGAGATCTAACTGCAAGGGGTCAGCAAGGTTGGGGGAGGGGCGCCCACCATTACTGAGGCTTGAGTAGGTAAACAAAGCGGCCAAGAAGCTTGAACTGGGTGGAACCCACCGCAGCTCAAGGAGGCCTGCCTGTCTCTGTAGACTCCACCTCTGAGGACAGGGCATAGATGAACAAAAGGCAGCAGAAACCTCTGCAGATTTAAATGTCCCCGTCTGACAGCTTTGAAGAGAGTAGTGGTTCTCCCAGCATGGAGTTTGAGATCTGAGAACGAACAGACTGCCTCCTCAAGAGGGTCCCTCAACCCAAGTAGCCTAACTGGGAGGCACACTCCAGTAGGGGCAGACTGACACCTCACACCTCACACGGCCAGGTACCCATCTGAGACAAAGCTTCCAGAGGAACAATGAGGCAGCAACATTTGCTGTTCAGCAGTATTCACTCTTCTGCAGCCTCCCCTGCCAATACCCAGGCAAACAGGGTCTGGAGTAGACCTCCAGCAAACCCCAACAGACCTGCAGCTGAGGGTCCTGATTGTTAGGAGGAAAACTAACAAACAGAAAGGAAATCCACACCAAGAGCCCATCTGTATGTCAATATCGTCAAAGACCAAAGGTGGATAAAACCACAAAGATGGGGAAAAAAACAGAGCAAAAAAGCTGAAAATTCTAAAAATCAGAGCACCTCTCCCCCTCCAAAGGAACACAGCTCCTTACCAGCAATGGAACAAAGCTGGACTTTGACGAGTTGAGAGAAGAAGCCTTCAGATGATCAAACTTCTCCAAGCTAAAGAAGGAAGTTCGAACCCATCACAAAGAAGCTAAAAACCTTGAAAAAGTATTAGACGAATGGCTAAGTAGAATAAACAGTGTAGAGAAGTACTTAAATGACCTGATACAGCTGAAAACCATGGCAAGAGAATTATGTGACAAATGTACAAGCTTCAGTAATCAATTCAATCAAGTGGAAGAAAGGGTGTCAGTGATTGAAGATCAAATGAATGAAATGAAGCGAGAAGAGAACTTTAGAGAAAAAGAATAAAAAGAAACGAACAAAGCCCCCCAAAAATATGGGACAATGTGAAAAGATCAAATCTACGTCTGATTGGTGTGCTGGAAAGTGACGGGGAGAATGGAACCAAGTTGGAAAACACTCTGCAGGATATTATCCAGGAGAATTTCCCCAACCTAGGAAGGCAGGCCAACATTCAAATTCAGGAAATACAGAGAATGCCACAATGATACTCCTTGAGAAGAGCAACTCCAAGACACATCATTGTTAGATTCAACAAAGTTGAAATGAAGGAAAAAATGTTAAGGGCAGCCAGACAGAAAGGAAGGGTTGCCCACAAAGGGAAGCCCATCAGACTAACAGTGGATCTTTCAGCAGAAACTCTACAAGCCAGAAGAGAGGGCCAATATTCAACATTCTTAAAGAAAAGAATTTTCAACCCAGAATTTCATATCCAGCCAAACTAAGTTTCATAAGTGAAGGAGAAATAAAATCCTTCACAGACAAGCAAATGCTGAGAGATTTTGTCACCACCAGGCCTGCCCTACAAGATTTTGTCACCTACCAGGCCTTCCTGAAGGAAACACTAAACACAGAAAGGAACAACCGGTACCAGCCACTAGAAAAACATGCCAAAATGTAAAGACCATCGATGCTAGGAAGAAACTGCATCAACTAACGAGCAAAATAACCAGCTAACATCATAATGACAGGAACAAATTCTCACATAACAATATGAACCTTAAATGTAAATGGGCTAAAAGCTCTGATTAAAAGACACAGACTGGCAAATTGGATGAAGAGTCAAGATCCATCAGTGTGCTGTATTCAGGAGACCCATCTCACATGCAGAGACACACATAGGCTCAAAATAAAGGGGCGGAGGAAGATCTACCAAGCAAATGGAGAACAAAAAAAAGCAGGGGTTGCAATCCAGTCTCTGATAAAACAGACTTTAAACCAACAAAGACCAAAAGAGACAAAGAAGGCCATTACATAATGGTCAAGGGATCAATTCAACAAGAAGAGCTAACTATCCTAAACATATATGCACCCAATACAGGAGCACCCAGATTCATAAAGCAAGTCCTTAGAGACTTACAAAGAGATTTAGACTCCATACAATGGCCAATGGGAGAATTCACAATTGACCCTGCACTGTCATCACATTAGATAGATCAATGAGACAGAAAGCCGTCAAGGATGACCCAGGAATTGAACTCGTCTCAATCAAAGTAATTTTAATAGGACATCTACAGAACTCTCCACCCTAAATCAATAGAATATTATTATTCTTTCTTTGAAAAGAATGATCGTGACTTATTCCAAAATTGGACTAAGAAGAAGTAGAAGCACTCCCTCAGTAAATGTAAAGAAATAGAATAAATAAACTGTCTCTGACCAAAGTGTGTAAATCTCAAATGACCTGGGAAATTATGAAACTCTAATCAAACCACTAACTACATGGAAACTGAACAACCTGCTCCTGAATACTACTGGGCACAAATAAATGAAGGAGAAATAAAGATGTTCTTTGAAACCAATGAGAACAAAGATACAGTATACCAGAATCTCTGGGATGCAGAAAAGCAGTATGTAGAGGGCAATTTTAAAGCACCAACACCCACAAGAGAAAGCAGGAAAGATCTATAATTGACACCTAACATCACATAAATTTAAAAAAACTAGGAGAAGCAAGAGCAAACACATTCAAAAGCTAGCAGAAGGCAAGAAATAACTAAAAATCAGAGCAGAACCGAAGGAGATAGAGACACAAAACCCCTTCAAAAATCAAATGGAATCGGTAGAGCCATTTTTGAAAAGATCAACAAATTATGGACGCTAGCAAGACTAAGAAAATAAAGGTGTTAGAGAAGAATCAACTGACAAGAATAAAATGACAAGGGATATCACCACTGACCCCACAGAAATACAACCATCATCAGAAAATACTTATAAACACTTATGCAGTAAATAAACTAGAAAACCTGTTTTAGAAGAAATGGATAGAATTCCTAGACACATACACCTCCCAAGGCTAAACCAGGGAAGAAGTTGAATCCCTGGACAGGACCAATAATAGCAGTTCTGAAATTGAGGCACAATTAATAGCCCACTGGGCCAAAAGTCCGTAATCAGAAGGATTCTACAGCCACAGAGGCACAAGGAGATTGGTACCATTCGAGCATATTTTCATTGATTGGTACCCATTCCAATCAACAGAAAAGAGGAAATCCTCCCTAACTCATCATTTTATATGCCACATCATCCTGATACCAAAGCCTGCTGAGATTACAACAAAAGAATTTTTGCACATCCCGATGAATACCGATGCAAAACCTCAAACAAAATAATACTGGCAAACCGGAATCCGGCAATGGCGTATTTCATCCCTGATGCACATTGACCAATACAAATCAATAAATGTAATCCAGCATATAAACAGAACCAAAGATAAGAACCATGATTATTCCATTAGATGGTGAAAAGTTGGGCTTTTGGATAAAATTCAACAGGCCTCATGCTAAAAAACGCTTCGTTAATAAATTCTGCATTACTAAACGTATTCCTAAAAATAATAAGAGCCATTATGACAAACCCACAGCCATTATACTGAATGGGCAAAAACCCCAAGCATTCCTTCTTTGAAAACTGGCACAAGGCAGGGGATGCCATCTCTCACCATTCCATTCAACATAGTGTTGGAAGTGCTGGCCAGGCAATCAGGCAGGAGAAAGAAAAGGTATGCACTCAATTAGAAAGAGGAAGTCAAAATTGTCCCTGTTTGCAGATGACATGATCTCATAACATAAAAACCCTATCGTCTCAGCCCAAATCTCCTTAAGCTGATAAGCAACTTGAAAGCAAAGTCCCAGGATACAAATCAATGTGCAAAATCAATGTGCTACCTGTACACCAGTAACAGACAAGCAGACAGCCAAATCACGAGTGAACTGCCATTCACAATTGCATCAAATAAAATAAAATACCTAGGAATCCAACTTACGAGGAATGTGAAGGACCTCTTCAAGGAGAACTACAAGCCACTGCTCAACGAAATAAAAGAGGACACAAACAAATGGAAGAACATTCCATGCTCATGGATAGGAAGAATCAATATCATGAAAATGGCCATACTGCCCAAGGTAATTTATAGATTCAATGCCATCCCCATTAAGCTACCAATGACTTTCTTCACAGAACTGGAAAAAACTACTTTAAAGTTCATATGGAACCTAAAAAGAGCCCACATTGCCAGGCAATCCTAAGTCAAAAGAACAAAGCTGGAGGCATCATGCTACCTGACTTCAAACTGTACTACAAAGCTACAGTAACCAGCATGGTACTGGTACCAAAAAAAGAGATAGAGACCAATGGAACAGAACAGAGCCCTCAGAAATAATATCACACATCTACCACCATCTGATCTTTGATAAACCTGACAGAAAACAAGAAATGGGGAAAGGATTCCCTATTTCATAAATGGTGCTGGGAAACTGGCTAGCCAGATGTAGAAAGCCGAAACCCTGGATCCTTTCCCTAACTTATACAAAATTAACTAAGATGGCATATGAGACTTAAATACATAATCTAATACTATATCAAAAAACTCTAGAAGAAAACCCAGCAACACACCCAGGACATAGTATGGCAAGAACCTCTATGTCTAAAACACCAAAGTAATGGCAACAAAAGCCAAAATTGGATAAATGGGATCTAATTAAACTAAAGAGCTTCTGCAGCCCAGCAAAAAGAAACTACTCACTGAGTGAACAGGAAACCCCACAGAAATGGCGGCACCACGCAAATCACCACCCTGACAAAGGCTAATCCAGAACCCAAAGAACCCAAACAAATCATACACGCAAGAACAAACAACCCCACCTGCGGTGAACAATACAGATAATTTCAAAATGAAGACATTTATGCAGCCGTAATGACAAGGAAAAAATGCTCATCATCACTAGCCACTGTGAGAAATGCAAACAAAACACAACACAGATACTCATCTCACCCATTTAGAATGTAATCATTAAAAAAGTCAGGAAACAAGAGGTGCTGGAGAGGACGGGAGAAATAGGGAACACTTTACATCTGTTGGTGGGACTGTAAACAGTTCTAACCCATTGTGGTGCTGCTGATAGCAGATTCCTCAAGGATCTAGATGAAGGCACATTTGATCCAGCCATCCCATTAATTGGGTATATACCAAAGTTTTAAAATCATGTGCTGCTATAAAGACACATGCAATTAAGCGTATGTTTATGGTGGCAGCAATTCATTCACACAGAAGCAAAAGACTTGGAACAAACCCAAATGTCCACCCAGCAATACATCTGGACACAGAAAAATGGCACACATACACCATGGAATACCATGCACAGCCATAAAAGGATGAGTTCATGTCCTTTGTAGGGACATGGATGCAGCTGGAAACCATCATTCTCAGCAAACTATCACAATAACAGAAAACCAAATGCCACATGTTCTCACTCATAGGTGGGAACTGAACAATGAGAACACTTGGACACAGGAAGGGGAACATCACACACCAGGGCCTGTCGTGGGGTTGGGGGAGGTGGGAGGGATAGCATTAGGAGGTATACCTAATGTAAATGACGAGTTAATGGGTACAGCGCACCAACATGGCACATGTATACATATGTAACAAACCTGCATGTTATGCACATGTACCCTAGAACTTAAAGTATAATTAAAAAAGAATTTTAAAAAGTGAAAGACGTGCAACTCTTCCTTTCACTTAAACATTAGAAGCCATTGCAGGGTTATTAATTGGACTAATTCCAATATTGTTTTATCTCAGGGAATAAGGAGACCAGAGGAGAGAAAGAGAGATGGGGGAATGGCCCGTTGGTGGAGCCGTCAGAGCAAGCACAATATTTATTGATTAACTTCACTGTCTTATATGGACATGCATGGCACCCCAAAACAATTACAATAGTAACAATAAAGATCTCCGATCACAGATTACCATAAAAGATATAACAATCATGAAGCAGTTTGAAAAATTTGAGAATGACCAAAATGTGACACAGAGACACAAAGTTAGCACATTCTGTAGGAAAAATGACACCAGTAGACTTCGCCAATGCAGGGTTGCCACAAATCTTCTATTTGTAGCAAACATAGTATCCGCAAAGTGCAGTAAAGCAAAATTCCACTAAACAAGGTATGCCTGTACAGTTAATCTTCCTTCAAACCTCACCTGGAGAGAAATGCAACCCTTTACCAGGGCTACTATGTACTATGAAAAGAGAAATTTCCATTTCTTCCAAGAATCATCAGTTACTATTTATTAACTTGGAGATCCCAAATACCATCATGGCCTACTGATCAGAATGGTAGTTTCTGAAATTCAAGGTATAGACAGAGCACTGGCCCAAGTTTATACAACATTGGATCCACTGGTCCCACAGATGCACTCTGTAATATTTTTCCCAGTCCTTTGATATGTAGCAGGAATAAGTATACTTAGAAACTGTCAGAATCACCATGGAATGAGGGCTCTTGCAGTAGAAAGGGCCGAGCGAAGATCCTACTAACTTGCTTCTCCCCTCAATATCCTCACCCAAATAATAAATCCAAATCAATACCTTATCTTTGGGGGGAGCTACAGAGATCAGTGCCACTACCAAGGCCTCAAAAGGTGCACGGATGTTGATTCCTATAACAACTTAATTTAATTTACCTGTTTGTCAAGTGCAAAAGTCATATGGGTATTATAAATGACTGTGGATTATTATAAACAAAATTAGGTGGTGATGCAATTCACCACTGCAGTTTCAGACATGGTGTCTTTAGACTGTAGAAAATTGAAACAGCTCTGCCACTTTGTTATGCAGCCACTGACCAAGCAAATGCCTCCTTTTAAATTTCCATCAGAAAAAAATCATCAGAAACAGTGCATCTTTACCTGTTAATGTCAACAGCACACCTTCTCAGTCTTACATTGACCAAAGTCTATTTTCCTGCTCTGTCATAATACAATCAGTCCAACGAAGTCTTGATTATCTCAACATTCTAAAAAATATTACGCTGGTCTATTACACTGATGTAATTATGCTACTTGAACTGATAGGGAAGTAATAAGTACCTTAGATGCCCTTAGTAAGGCACAGATGTCAAAATGTGGGAGATATACTCCATGAAAGTTCAGTTGTCGGCCGGGCGCGGTGGCTCACGCCTGTAATCCCAGCACTTTGGGAGGCCGAGGCGGGCGGATCACGAGGTCAGAGAGGATCGAGACATCCTGGGCTACCACTGCAACCTCGCCTCTACTAAGGTAACGCAAAATTAGCCGGGCGAAGTGGCGGCGCCTGTACCAGCTACATCGGGAGGCTGAAGCAGGAGAATGATGGAACCCGGGAGGCGGAGCTGCAGTGAGTCGAGATCCGCCTGGCTGCACTCCAGCCTGGCTTACTACGCAGACTCTTCTGCTGTCTCAAAAAAAAGAAAAGAAAAGAAAGAAAGTTCAGTTGTTCAAATCTGGTGACTTTTTAATTTACAAAGAAAAAGAGGTTTTACTGGCTGGCTCACTGTGCTGTAGGTCTACAGTGGCTACGCCTGGGGAAGCTTCAGGAAACTTAAAATCACAGCGGAAGGCAAAGGGGAAGCAGGCACATTCTACATGACTAGAGCAGGAGGGAGAGATAGAATGGGGAGGTGCTACACACCGTTAAACAACTTGGCGATGTTTTTAAGAGTATAGTGATCTGCGCGTGTAGGGTTATACCCTATAAAGTGAGAAGCAATTTGCTGTCACATTATATACTCATGATATATCCATCATAAAGAAAGAGTCACAATATATAATAGTCCTCTTTGGATTTTGGAAGAGGCAAAATATATCATGCTTAATTATGATACTCTAATCCATTTACCAGATAACCTAGTAGGACACCAATTTTTTTTTTTTTTTTTTTTTTTTAGATGGAGTCTCACTCTGTCACCCAGGCTGGAGTGCAGTGGTGCTATCTCACTGCTCACTGCAAGCTCCACCTCCTGGGTTCACGCCATTCTCCTGCCTCAGTCTCCTGAGTAGCTGGGACTACAGGTGTCCGCCGCCACGCCCGGCTAATTTTTTGTATTTTTAGTAGAGACAGGTTTTCACCGTGTTAGCCAGGATGGTCTCGATCTCCTGACCTCGTGATCCGCCAGCCTCAGCCTCCCAAAGTGCTGGGATTACAGGCGTGAGCCACTGCGCCCAGCCTAGGATACCAATTTTAAGTAGGATTTAGAGTAGGGGGAAGAAAGCTTTGCAGCAAATCCAAGCTGCAGTGCAAGCTTCCCTGCCACTTGGGCCTATGACTCAACAGAACCAATGATGTTAGAGGTAGCTGTGGCAAACACAGAAGTTTATGGAGTCCTAGTAGTTGAATCACAATAGAGGCTTCTGTAGTTTGGAGTTGGGCTATACCTTCTTCTGTCTACAAAGTAATCTCCATTTGTAAAGCAGCTTCTGGTTTGTTACTGGGCCTGGTAGAAACAAATATCTGACTATGGGGCAGCAAATGACTATGTGACTCCAGCTCACCATTCTGTGCTGGGTATTATAGAATCCACTGAACCAAGAAATTGAATGTACACCGGACCATTTCACTATAAAATGTAAATGCAATGCATAAAACAGGTAAGAGTAGTTCCAGAAGGCATAAGTAAACCATACAAGCAGGTGGCCAGACACCTCTGGTATTTACCTCTGCTGCTTGGCTGCCTCTTCCTCTACCAAAACCTATAGCATCACGAGGAGTACTCTATGAGCAGATACAATAACAAGAAATTCATAGGCCTAAGCATTAGGCACTTAGCAGAGCCACTCCTGAACCAGGCCCATTAATTTGTATATACAGGCACCAGCACTGCACTATAGCCCCGTGCAGTGTCAGGCCTAAAAAGCAAGAGTTATTCACAATAGCAAAGACATGGAATCAACCTATGTGCCCATCAGTGATGGATTAGATAAAGAAATGTGGTACATATACACTATGAAATAGGTGAAGGTTATAGTGAGCCGAGATCCTGCCACTGCACTCCAGCCTGGGAGACAGAGTGAGACTCCATCTCAAAAAAAAAAAAAAAAAAAAAGTACTACATAGCCATAAAAAAGAACAAAATCATGTCCTTTGCAGCAACATGGATATAGCTGAAGGCCATTATCCTAAGTGAATTAACACAAGAACAGAAAACCGTATGCCACATGTTCTCACTTATAAGTGGAAGTTAAACATTGAGTACACATATACATAAAGATGAGAACAATACACCCTGGGGACTACTAGATGGGGTGGGGGTAGGAAACCATGGTCTGAAAAACCACCTATTGGCACTATGCTCACTGCCTGGGTGATGGGGTCATTTGTACACCAAACCTCAGCATCACAAAATATATCCATGTAACAAACCTGCACATATACATTTTAATCTATAATACATATTGAAATTATTTTTAAAAAATAAAAAACAGTAGTAAATAGAAATCCTCCCAGTGAGTAGAAGTGTGAGTAGTATATTTGCTTCTCCACATTGTTTGGAAGGGCAAATGGCCAGAGATATGAATCTATACTGCTTCATGAGAAATGGCTAACAGATTAGATGGCTGGAAAAGGATTTGGAAAAAATAACATTAAAATTTTGGGAAAAAGGAAGTTTCTAGGAAAGGTAAATGAATGAACTTCTCTGAACGGGGACAGGATGTGATGATCCTAGTGTTCCATCTAATTGCCAACCAGAGGGCCTGCACTGCAATATCAATAATCAGGTAGACAAGATGACATGATCTGTGAATACCAGTCAGCTTCTTTACCTCTGCCATCCTGAAGCTTGCCCAATGACCCGTTGTATAAAGCAGTAATGGCAGTAGTGAAGGAGGGCATGCTTTGGGTCAAGACAGAAGATTTCCTCTTATCAAGGCTCATCTTGCTACGAACACTGTTGAGCTCCTAATATTACATGAGCAGGGACAAATATTGATCTCTAGTCTGGCACCATTCCCTTTGGAGACTAGCCAGTCATCTGGAGAAGGTTGACTCTATCATATAGAGGGAGTGATATGTCCTCACAAAATAGATGCATATTCTTGATAAAGATTTGCCTTCATTGACCACAAACCTTTGGCTTTCACCACCAGTTGTGAACTTTAAAATGCCGTATTTGTCGCCATGGCATTTCACACAATGTTACCTCTGATCAAAGAACTCATTTTATATGAGAGAAGTGTGGCAATGGACATACACCACCAGATTTCACTGATCTTAGATTTGCTCCTTACCCAAATGATAGAGTGGAGAAATTACCTTTTGAAGGCGTAGTTGCGGTTTATGGTGAAATAACCTGCAAGGTTAGGGTGCTGTCTTACAAGATGCAGTATATGCCTTAAGTCAGGGTCTAATAAATGTTGTCATTTCTTCCATCTTTAGACTACAGGCATCTAGGATGGAAGTAAGAGTGGCCATCTCACTGTTACACCTAATAATTGGTTTATAATTTTTTGCTTCTTGTCCCAGCAACCTTGGTCTCAGTGGTTGGAGATCCTAGTACCTAAAGGAATTATGCTTCAATGAGAGATCAAGATCATTATTATGTTCAACTGAAAACTGATACTACCCTCTGAGGATTTTTATTACCTCATGCTGCTAAACCAACAGGCAAAGAAGGGGAGATTACACTGCTGGTCAAGGTGATTGGTCTCAATTACTAACAAAGAAATTAGGTTGCTACTACAGATTAGGGTCAAGAGTACTACGTCTAGAACCCTAGGGATTTAATAAGATGGAACACTAGGGATTTAATAAGATACCTCTTAGTACTCCCATATCCAAATATATGTTTGCCGAGAAACTGTGACAACTCCGTAAAAATGGGACCACTGAGCTCTTAGATTGAGTGAGAACTAAATTTTGGATCACTCCAACACACAAAAGCAAAAATCAATGAGCCAAGATTTTGGCAGAGTATAAGAGGAACATCAGATAGGTAGTGAAGGAAGGAAGCTATAATTAGGCCTTGTGACCAGCAACAAAAACTGGGATTGTACCAACTATGCTTTATGCTAATTGTTTCTTACTTTTTTCTTTTTTTTTTTTTTTTTGACACAGAGTCTCGCTCTTGTTGCCCAGGCTGGAGTGCAATGGCGCGATTTCAGCTCACTGCAACCTCCGCCTCCCGGGTTCAAGTGATTCTCCTGCCTCAGCCTCCCAAGTAGCTGGGATTACAGGCATGCGCCACCACGCCCGGCTAATTTTGTATTTGTAGTAGAGACGGGGTTTCTCCATGTTGATCAGGCTGGTCTCAAACTCCCGACCTCAGGTTATCCACCTGCCTAGGCCTCCCAAAGTGCCGGAATTACAAGCGTGAGCCACCGGGCCCAGCCTGTTTCTTTCTTTTAAGAAATAGCTTTGTTGTGGTGTAATTGCACATATTTAAAAGTGTCCAGTTTGACAAGTTGGCATATATGCAGACCCATGCAGTTATCTCCACAATCAAACAATTAATATATTCGTCACTTCTCTGAAGTTTCTACGAGCCTCTTAATATTCTCTTTCCCATTCTTCCCCTTCCCCTCCTAACTCCAGAAAATCACATATCTGCTTTCCATTAATTTACATTAGCTTGCATTTCCTAAAATTTTACATAAAGAAAATGAGACAGTGAGTATGTTTTTTTCCTGGCTTCTTTCACACAGTATAATTATCTTGAGATTTATTCACATTGTAGCACGTGTTGATTGTTTACTTCTTTTCATTCCTGAATAGCATTCCACTGTATGAATATAACAGTTTGTACATATGCATGTGGATAGACATTTGAACTGTTTGCAAATTTGGGCTATTATAAATAAAGCTGCTACAAACATTCATGTAAAGTCATTGTACAGACATGTGTTTTTGCTTTTCTTAGGTAAATATCTAAGTGTGGAATGGCTAGATCTTACGGCAGGTGTATGCTTACATTTTAAGACTGTCAGTTTTCCAAAGTTGTACTATTTTACATTTCCACAAACAGTGTATAAGCTTTCCAGTTCACCGAGTTCTTGCCAATATTTGATATGGTCAATCTTTTCATTTTATCCATTCAAATAGGTGTGTAGTGGAACACACTATATTTATAGTTTGCATTTCCTTGATGAATAATGTGGTTGAACATATTTTTAGGTGCGTAGTGCCATTCATTTGTCTTTGTGGGTGAAATGTCTCTTCAAATATTTTCTTACTTTTAAAAATTGGATAATTTAATCCAATTTATGTATTCTGGTTATAAATATATCAGGAACATAAGCCTTTATATAATCTGGATATAAATCTTTATCAGATTACTCTTTTTCTGTCTGTGGCTTATATTTTCTTTATCTTAACTGTGTCTTTCAAAGAGAGACGTTTATAATATTGGTGAAGTCCAATTAATCAGTTTGTTATAAGGATTATGCTTTTGGTGTTGTATCTAAGAAAGTTTTCCCTAATTCAAGGTCATAGAGGTTTTCTCCTGTATTTATATATAGAAGATTAATAGTTTTAAGTGATACATTTAGGTCTATAGCATATTTTCTGTTAATTATTTGTATGTGGTGCAAGATATGGATTGATGCTCTTTTGTTGCATATGAATATCTAATTGTTCTGTCACTATTTCTTGAAAAGGCTATCATTAATCCATTGAATTGCATCTGTGCCTTTGTCCAAAATAGGTTGTCAATATAAGTATGTGAATCTATTTCTGGATTTGCTTCTCTTTCATGGATTGATTAGCTTTGTATACCATTAACAATCATCTTGTTTACTGGAGATTTAAAATAAATACTGAAATCAGAAGTGTTAGTCTCAAACATTTTTCTTTTTCAAAGTTCTTTTGGCTATTCTAGGTATTTTGAATTTCCATTGAACTTTATAATCAGTTATGACTTACCAAAAAGTCTGCTGAAATTTTGTTTGTGGCATCTAATTTTTAGATCAAATTTGAAAAAATTGTTTGAGAATGAGTGAATGAAGGAAAATGAAATATTTTATTTAGCATAATCTTTTAATTTTTTTCAAAATTTTAATGGAAAAACACACATAAAATTATGATCTTAACTACATTGAAGTGTACAATTCACTACTGTTAGGTACACTCATATTGTTGTGAAACCAATCTATAAAACATTTTTCATCTTGCAAAACTGAAACTCTATACCCATTAAACAATAGTTCCCTGTTCCTCCCTCCCCCCAGCCCCTGCCAATCATCATTCTGTTTTCTTTCTTCATGAATTTGAATACTCGGGGTAGCTCTATAAGAGGAATTATACAGTATTTGTCCTTTTGTGACTAGCTTATTTTATTTAACATAATGTCCTCAAGGATTATCCATGTTGTAGCGTGTGTCAGAATTTCCTTCCTTTTTTTTTTTTTTTTTTTTTTTTGAGACAGAGTCTCGGTCTGTCGCCCAGGCTGGAGTGCAGTGGCCGGATCTCAGCTCACTGCAAGCTCCGCTTCCCGGGTTCACACCATTCTCCTGCCTCAGCCTCCCGAGTAGCTGGGACTACAGGCGCCCGCCACCTGGCTCGGCTAGTTTTTTGTATTTTTTAATAGAGATGGGGTTTCACCTGGTTAGCCAGGATGGTCTCGATCTCCTGACCTTGTGATCCGCCCGTCTCGGCCTCCCAAAGTGCTGGGATTACAGGCTTGAGCCACCGCGCCCGGCCTAGAATTTCCTTCCTTTTAAAGGCTAAATAATATTCCATTTTATGTGTACACCACATTTTGTTTATCCATTCATCTGTCAATGGGGACTTGAATTGCTTCTACCTTTTGACTGTTTTAAATAATGCTGCTGTGAACCTTGGTGTACAGATAGCTCTTCAAGACCCTGCTTTCAATTCTTCTGGGCAAACACCAGTGGTAGAATTGCTAGATATATATGGCTATTACATGTTCAGTTTTTTGAGGAACTGCCAGATCATTTTTCCATAGTAGCTGCATGATTTTTCCTTCCTATCAAAAGTGCACAAGGGTTTTGATTTCTTCACATTCTATTCAACAGTTGTTGAATAGAAACTTAATGAGTATGTGTGGTTATTTTACTCATTCTCAACTGATCTAACAGATAATAGCTTATTCAAAATAATAAGAACAACAATATGGTAGGTTATAGCTTATAGATATGTGAAATGTATGAGAGCAATGTTATGAAGAGTGGAGAGAGTAACTGGAAATACTCTGTTAAAGGTATCTTCCTTATCTGTGAATATTATAGTGTTATTTGAAAGTGGACTTAGATTAGTTGTAAATGTTTGTTTCAAGTTCTAGGGTATCCATTAAAAAAATTAAAAAATAGATAAAAGTGAAATACTAATATAGGAGAGAAAATGAAAACATATAAAATGCTCAATTAAAATCAAAGTACATCATTTAGAAAAAAAACAGAGTAGACAAAACAAAAAGAGTGGAATATAAAATAAGAAACAAAGAACAAGGGCAATAAGTAAAAAACAGTTACAAAAATGATAAATATTTATCCCACAATATCAATATTCACCTTTAATATGAATGGTCTAAATTCACCAATTAAAAGATACAGACTATCAGAATAGATTAAAAATGCAACCCAACTATATATTATCTACAAGAAACTCACTTTAAATATAAAGACACAGATTAAAAGTAATGAGACGAAGAAAGATATACTATGCTAACAATAATTAAAAGAAAGCTAGAGTAGCTATATTAATTTCAGTTGAAGCAGACTACAGAACAAGAAAAAGTATCAGGAATAAAAAAGAGTGTTACCTAGTGATAAAGCAATCAATTTTCCAAGAAGACATAATGTTGCTGAATATGCATGCACCTAACAATAGAGCATGAAAATTATGTGTGGCAAAACCGATAGACCTATAAGAAAAAAATAAACAAATTCACCATAATAGTGAAGACTTTAATGCTCTTCCATCAGTAATTGACAGATGCAGCAGGCAAAAATATCCATAGGGATATACCAGAACTGAGCCACACGATCAATCAACTCAACATCTTTAACGTTTATAGAATAGTTCATCCAACAACAGAAGAATACACATTCTTCTCAAGCTCACATGGCACATTCCCCAAGATAGAAAGTATAACTTACCAAATTTGAAAGAATAGAAATTGTACAAAGTATGATGTCACAATACAATGGAATTTAACCAGAAATCAATAACAGAAAAAATGCTAGAAAATCCCAAAATATTTGGAGATTAAACAACACGCTTCTAAATAGTACATGAGTCAAAGAACACTCAAAAGAAATTTTAGAAATATTTTAAACTAACTAGAAATGAAAACACAACTTATCAAAATGTGTGTAATGGAGTAAAGGCAGTATTTAGATGAAAATTTACAGTGTTGATGAATATACTAGAAAAGCAAGATCTAAAATCAATAATCTACCTTTTCATCCTAGGACACTCAAAAAAGAGGAATAAATTAAACTCAAGTAAGCAAAATAAAAGAAACTATAAAAATTAAAGTAGAAGTCAATAAAATTGAAAACAATAAATTAATAGAGAAAATCAACAAAACCAAAACCTGTTTTTTTGAACAGATCAACAGGATTGATAAACCTCAACTCCAGCTAACCAAGAAAATCAGAAAGAAGAGGTATATTACTAATATCGTAAATAAAAGAGATGCCATCACAACTTATACTATGGATATTAAAAGGATAATAAAGGAATATTATAAACATCCCTATGTCTACAAATTTGATAATTTAGATGCAATGGGCCAATTCCTTGAAAGACTCAGAGATCTATGAAAACTCACACCAGGATAAATACATAATCTGAATAGCCTTATGTCTATTAAATAGATTAAATAAACAATTAGTAACCACCTCAAATAGAAAGCATCATTCCCAGATTAATTCTATCAAACATTTAAGGAGGAAATGATACAAATTTTCTACAATCTCTTGCAGAAAATAGAAGCAGGGATAACACTTCTTAACTCACTCTATAAGGACAGATTACCCTAATACTAGACCAAAGACATAGCAAGAAAGAGAAACTACAGACAAATATCTTCCATGAGTACAGATGCCAAAATCCTCAACAAATTATTGAGTTATATATAAACAGTTATATATCACAAATGAATGAAAAGAATTATATATCACAACCAAGTGGAATTTCTTCCAAGTATGGATGACTGGTTCATCAATTAATATAATTGATCACTTCAACAGGTTAAAGAAGAAAAAAATCATATCAGTAGATTGAGAAAAAGCATTTGATAAAATCCCACATCTATTAATGATAAAAACTCTCAGAAAACAAGGAATAGAGGGGAAGTTTCCCAACTCGATAGACAATATCTACAAAAAAACCCTTACAGATAACATCACAACTGATGGTGAGAAACTAGATGTTTTCTTCCTGGAATTAGGAAGAAGACATGTATGTCCCATCTCATCCCTGCTACTCAACTTTGTGCTGAGACAAGAAAATAAAATGAAAGATACAGAGATTGTGAAATAAGAAATAAAACTGTCTTGTTCCATAGGTGATATGATTGCCTGTTTAAGACCCCCTCCAAAAAAATCCCCAAATCTCTTGAACTAATAAGCAATTATAGCAAGTTTAGAGGATAAGAAATTAATTTACGAAGCCTTTTGTTTTTCTACATACCAGAAATAAACATTTGGAATTTGAAATTAGGAACACAGCACCATTTACTATAGCACCAAAAAAAAGACAGAAATACTTAAGTAAATTTTATAAAATATGTATAAGAAACATATATTTGAACAAAACTATAAAACTTAAATAAATAAAGAAATATTTCATGTTCATGGACAGGAAGGCAATATTATTAAGATGTCAATTCTTACAACTTGATCTATAGGTTTCATACAATCCTAACCATACTACAAGCATATTATTTTGTGGATGTTAACACACTGATTCTAACTTTGCATATGAAGGCAAAAGACCCAGAATAGCCCACACAATACTGAAGAAGAACAAATGAAGGACTGATATATGACATCAAGATTTATTATAAAACTATAGTGATAAAGAGAATGTGGCATTGGCAAAAGAATGGACAACAAATCAGTGGAATAAAACAGAGCCCAGAAGTGAATTTACACAAATGTGGTCAACTTATCTTTGACAAAAGAGCAAAGGTAACTCAGTGGAGAAAGGATAGTCTTTTCAATGAATGGTGCTCAAGCTACTGGACATCCACATGCCAAAAAAAATGAATCTAGATACAGACGTGTAACCTTTTACAAAAATTAACTCAAAATGGATCATAGACCTAAATTTTTAAAATGCAATTTCAAGAAGATAACATAGGATAAAATTTAGGTGGCTTTTGGTTTGGCAATGACTTTTTAGATACAACAGCAAAAACATCATCTATGAAAGAAAAATTTGATAAATCACACTTCATTAAAATGAAAATGTCTGCTCTGCAAAAGATGCAGTTTAGAGAATGAAATGACAATCCACAGACCACGAGAATCCTTTCAAAAGACATATATAATAAAAGACTTGTATCCAAAATATACAGACAATGCTTAAAACAGCATTCCTTTGGAGTCCTTTGTGCTCTCTGAATCCCTCATTGGAACTGAGACATGGAAACATCCTGCTGATCTTAGTCTCCAGTCTCAATGTCCTCAGAGAAGTCTGCATTTAAGTCTTCCAGTTTTTGTAGTCCTTGAACATGGTGTGAAACTTCTGCCAATCTAATTATGAGGTGTTAATAATTAGCAGAAATAACACTCATGTAAAAAATTCAGGTTTCCTTTAGTGAAACCAACTCATACCTAGACACGTTGACAGCCATTTGCCAAAACAATCAAATCTCCTTTTGCACCAGAGGTTGTGAGCATCCCTGGATGGCTGAAGTTGCTATTGGCAATGGGCCCTTTGGAAGAGCAGATAACTGACAGAAGACATTAGGGAGTAGGGCAATAGATATTTCCACAAGCTGATGAGTCCAAATGGCTACTCCATCTGAAAGAAAGAGGAAACCTGGTAAACATATTCCTTGTTCATGTACGACCATGTTTTCCCACTTTAAAATGTGTGCCTGCTCTTAAATTTTACAGAATTTTTATTTCACCCAAATTTTTGGATGAATTGACAAGTGAAATTATAAATCTCTGTCTTTCTTAAATCAGAATTCAAAGTATAATTTAATTTTAAATTCCTGAGGCCAGATCTCTTGATGTGGTTTTCCCAAAACACCTGGACTTTAATTTTCTCATCTGTAAAGCAAAATGATCTCATTACACTATTACTATTTCTAATAAACATTTTATTTGACAAAAGAGAAAATGTGGGAACTCCAAAATCTATAGGCAATTGGACAAAACCACCCAGATTCATACTGTTTAGTCATGACCACTATCATCATATGGGCTCTTTCCCCATTCTTATATCTAAATATTTTCATAGCCATTATGTCACACTACAGAAAATATATGATCTGCTTTCCCACTCAACCATTCTCACATGGCATTATACAATCATTAAGAACTCTTTTAGCTCTATGAATTTCAGGTACATTTGATTTCTTATGTTTTTTTTTGTTTCTTGGTCTTATGGATAAAGAAAAATAATAGTGAATGATATTTGATTATTAATCAAAAAAGAACTCAACATAAAGTTTTTCATGGAAACTATAGACTGAAATGAAATTAATACAATCCTTTATTAGCATTTATTGTTCCTTTATTGGATTATACTCAAAAGAAAATTCCAGCATGGTGAATTGAAGGGCTGATTTTGCCATTTCTCTTTCTCCTAGGAAAAGCATATGATTTGTAAGGTCAGAAGTTAGCTTTCATGACAAATTATTGGAGATGAATAAACATAAAGATTTAAAAATCTAAAAGATCATAAGAGTGAATGGTTTAGAATATACCTTTTTAGCACCTGGTAAATTAATGAAACAATATTGGTGCCATGTGGAAAGGAGTGAAGATGGCTGCCTTCGAAGATGAATTATGGCAGGCTTTATGTGCTAATGAAACATATTAAGAGCTCGATAAAACAATGTTGCAAGTTTGGACATTGGCCAAATATTGAAAGAGCACCTACTACATATAAGGCATTGGCCTTAGGCAAGTGGCATCTCAGGAAGCCCAAGGCACTGTTGTTGCCTGCAGAAACATACAGTAGGATAAGAGTGGTGAGGATGACACAGATTCAAGTGTCTATAAAATGAGGTGCAAACGGTCAAGAATTATAGTAGATGGATATCTGAGGTGGGACAGAAATTTCTTCTGTTGACCAGGAGCAATGTTGCAATGGGTCATGCCATCCAAGAAAGGAGTCCTTTCTCCCTTTCTCTGAGGAGTGCCAAATATCAACACAGAAAACACAGTAAACTTTTTCATTGCAGTTAGTAGAGACCTGGAGTGAAATTCAAATGTAACTCAAAAGGGGCACCTCCTTTACTGAATGGGGAGAGGAATATTCTCAAAGGCTGTTTTGTAAAATAATAATATAATAACAGTAAACACACACATGCACACACACACACATAGGAAGGAAGTGGAGTCACACCTGCTAGGGGACACAGTATCAATGGTTGCAATATTGCAAAGGAAAATCATTTCAAAGCCACCAGATGTAGAAGCTGTGGTGCATAGGGGAACAGCAGTTGTCCCCAAGGCACAAGCTAGCAGAGCAGACTTTCATACCCATGTCTCCAGACATCCTGCTCCATGCTCTTTCCTTGACAATCCACTGCCTCTCCTAAGAGCTCTGGAACTCAACAGGCCAGGATTTCAATGGCAACTCCATGAAAGAAGTGTCTGTGCAGCCTTCGTAGGCAACTTCCTCCTTTTTAAACCCCATTTCCCTATTGGGTAAGTTGGCCTTATAACATGTGACCCCAGAGATGTTAGCCTTAGAGGAAACAGTCCATGCAAAGTGCCCAGAGAGGACCAGGAACAACTGATTCCCAAACTCTAACTCCTTTCCCCTCCTCCCAGGCACATGAGGCCACTGGAGACAAGCAAGCTGAACAGAGCATCCTCAGTGGTTGGCAAGGGCCAGCTGAGGGGAGGAGCCCGGCTGTTCAGACCAACTCATCCTTCAGGAGGCAAGTTCAAAGCTTGATCCTGCACCGACATGGTCTTGCTCTAAAGAGACTCTCCTCTGCTCCTTCCTAACATCCCCCAAGGAAATGCAGCCTTCAAAACCCAGGCTTTCCAATTTACTTAGTAAAATGAATGAAAGAACCTTTTGGGGAATAAAGTGATTTCTTTTTAGCTGTACTTGTTTACTTTTCCATAAACTCCCAAGATGGCTTACATGTTAGCTGTTAATCACACCATCTGTTCAAACAGTACTTCAGTAAATGATTCGATTCATACTTTTCTTCTAAAAGAATCTTTTTAAGGACAGTGTTTATGTCTCTGTTATCCTTCATTTGGCAACATTGCATGAGATGAGCTATTTTAACTTTGCTGTCATTGTAAACACATATTGAATTTTCCATTTCTGAACTGTGGAGAAAATAGGACCACTTCTCTGCATTTATTCCACTTCACTCTAGGCTTAGGCTGGGGGTGGGAGTGTAACTGGACAGAGATCATATTTTCATATAGAAAAAAAGACAAAAACAAGAAGTTTCAGACAATATTTCCCCTGACATCTTGAATTTAGTGACAGTGAGTAGATTCCAGCTACATAAGCATTCAGACCAAGCAACAGTGAACAGTGTCCTTAGTGACTGAGAAGGGTCAGTTAAGGTGAGAGGCCTGGCTGCTCAAATGCATCTTATCACTTAGGAGACAAAGTCACTGGTTTAGAGGGACTTCTGAGAAGAGCCTGAGTCCCCTAGCAAGTACAGGCACAAAACTTGGGTGATACCAGGCCTGGAAAGGAGACAAAATTGCCACTGGGGCTTTTAGGGAAGACGGATAGTAGAGTAGAAGTGGCCTTTTTATTGCTCCAAGCTGCTCTGTGAACCTCTCATGACCCGGTATTTATGTGAATGTCTGGGGAAATTCAGACATCAGCATGAGTATATTCTAGTGCTGGCCCAGAGGCATGCCACTCTCCCCTGCTTCCCAAGACATTTAGCCACATGAAAAGTGCTGCATTGTACAGTTGTATACAAAGTGTAAGCGATGTGCAAAGGAGGCACATGAAAACGTGTGTGTGAGGCCGGGCGCGATGGCTCAAGCCTGTAATCCCAGCACTTTGGGAGGCCGAGATGGGTGGATCACGAGGTCAGGAGATTGAGACCATCCTGGCTAACATGGTGAAACCCCGTCTCTACTAAAAAATAGAAAAAACTAGCCGGGTGAGTTGGCGGGCGCCTGTGGTCCCAGCTACTCCGGAGGCTGAGGCAGGAGAATGGCGTAAACCCGGGAGGCGGAGCTTGCAGTGAGCTGAGATCCAGCCACTGCACTCCAGCCCTGGCGACAGAGCGAGACTCTGTCTCAAAAAAAAAAAGAAAAAAGAAAATGTGTGTGTGTGTGAGTCTACCAATGAAGGAGAGGCTGACTCTCCAGGCCTTCTTAGGGGCGTTCCAAGATATAAACCCAGACTATGTGCATGCCCTAACTCTTACTGATCCATCTACATAAACTTATTACTGTTCCCATAAACACCTCATTCCTTTCCAGCTCTGTGCACGGGATTGACGCAGTGCCTGTAAGGTGCACGTGAACTCCTCTCTAACCCTGGAAACCCAGCAAGAATGTCTCTTTCAGTATGATCTTTCTTCACCACCCTTTGTCTCTGGACCTGGAAAGTCAATGTCTCCTTCATCGCTATGCGAAAACTGACCTAGCAAATGCTTTGCCTCCCATCCCCATCAAGGTAATAAGGAGTCTGCCTTTTAGAGAACTGGAGAAACTGCTTCGCTTTCTTTCTTTCTTATATCAGTGCTATGTCAATTCTCTTGCTCTGTCACAAGATAGTCAGAGGAGTCATAATCATCCTGATGTCACGCAAATCTTTGTATAGTCCACTTACAATGATGATATCATGCTTAATGGAGCTGATGAACAGAAAGCAGAAGCCACTCTAGGTATCTTAGTAAGATAGTTGCATGTCAGGGCATGAGAGATAAACTTCATCAAATTCTGTGGCCTGACTCATTAGAGAAGTTATTAGGAGTCCAGTAATCTGGAAATCAAATCGCTACACATTGGCATCACTCACAACTAAGAAAAGAAAAGAGTACAATATTTGGTAGGCTTCTTTGGATATTGGAGAAAGCAGACACCACATTCAGTTG
The DNA here is from genome assembly GCF_008728515.1 of Papio anubis. Taxonomy (NCBI): domain Eukaryota; kingdom Metazoa; phylum Chordata; class Mammalia; order Primates; family Cercopithecidae; genus Papio; species Papio anubis. The sequence continues at coordinate 22,833,230 of NC_044996.1, forward strand.
TGCCTGCTCCAACTCATTTACCAGGTCATATATAATATTGCCATTTTTGTGTAGGGCCATGTTATGAATGTTTCCTCTTTGTTTTGTTAATGAATATATTAGTGTGTATATACATATAGTAAGCAAGTATCTTTCTTTTTTTCTCTCTTATTCCCTAATCATGTAACACAAGATGTATTGACTTTATATTGGTATTTAAGTATTATGAATTTTACATCATAATATTTAAGTTATGGGCTATCAGGAGAAGAATAAACATCACTCAGAACTTTACCTGCTCTACTGGGGAAGGGATTAGTGTGTTTGCTGCTTTATATAGGATAGTTGTATCATGTTAGGCAGAATTAAATCCTCATTGTTTCCATTATTTGGATATTAAGTACGGTTGAGGGAGATGTGTATGGGTACCAAGTTGATAAAGGATGGACTTATGATGTTTAATTTTATGCGTCAACTTGATGGGGCTAAGGGATGCTCAGATAGCTGGTAAAACATTATTTTGGGATGTGCCTCTGAGGGTGTTTACAAAAGAGATTAGCATTTGAATCAGTAGATTGAATAAGGAAGATTCACCCTCACCAGTGTGGGCAGGCATCATCAAATCTGTTTAGGGCCTGAAGAGAATGAAAAAGAGGAAGAAAGGTGAATTCTCTCTTGCTTCTTAAGCTGGGACATCCATCTTCTCCTACTGTCAGACATTAGAGCTCATGGTTCTTGGGCCTTCAGATTCTGGAAGTTATACCAAAGTTCCTTCCACAACCTATCCCACAGGTTCTCAGGCCTTTGATCTTGGACTGAGTTACACCTTTGGCTCTCCTGGTTCATAGACCTTCAAATTCAAACTGACTTACACCACTGCCTTTCCTGAGTCTCTGACTTGTAGATGATACATTGTGGAACTTCTCGACCTCCATATTCATGTGACCCAATTCCCATAGTAAATCTCCTCTTGTATATCTACATATCTTATTGGCTCTGTTTCTCTGGAGAACACTGACTAATATAGGCTAGAAGGAAGAAAAGGTTCTATAGCAGGTACAGGCTGTGATAAAAACTGCCCTACTGCTTGACTCTTATACTTCAACAGATCCAAGGATATTAGAAGTGTCAGAGTGTCTATGGCACACAGAAATGTTCAATGTAGTCTCTGGCAAGATTCAATTGGAGAATTACTGCACAGACTCCTAGTGTTTTTGAGTGAGGCATGCCCTGTTTTGCTAACAACTATTAGAAAAGCAACTACTGGCTGGGCGAGGTGGTTCATGCCTATAATCCCAGCACTTTGGAAGGCCATGGTGGGAGGATGTCTTGAGCCCAGAAGTTTGAGACCAGCCTGGGCACCATAGGGAGACCCTGTCTCTGCAGTAAGTAAATAAAATTAGCTTGGCATGGTGACACATGCCTGTGGTCCCAGCTTCTGGGGAGGCTAAAGTGGCAGGATCACTTAAGCCTGGAGTTTGAGGCTGCAGTGAATCGTGATCATGCCATTGCACTTCAGCCTGAGCAACAAAGGAAGACCTTTTGTCAGAAAAAAAAAACACAAAAAAACAAAGAAAAGAAAACAAACTCCTACTGTGCCCTGGTAGAGACTGAATATCAGATTATGGAACACCAAATAACTAGTTAACCTGAATTTCTTATCATGAAGTGAGTGTTGTTAATCCACCAAATCATAACATTGGATACATGTGGCAGTATTTTATTGTAAAATGAAAATGATATAGAGAAACAAAGCTGAATAAATATGAAAGACTTTAGTAAGCTGTCTAAGAAGATGGCTCAGACTTTCACTGTACATGCTTCACTGCTTTTTCCTTAGCCCTCAGGGAAAGTTTCCTGTGACTAGTTAACAGGAGAAGAAATGAATGGAACTGGTTTACATGTAGATCATCATGGTATGCTGGAGCTACCAGATGTGGATGGATGGTGCACTGCAGCCTCACTTAGGGTTATCCCAGAAAGGCAGTAATGAAATAGTACGACTGGTCAGAATTCAAGTGTCCATTTGATGAACAAATGGCCTAGAATATGGATCTATTCAGGGACATTAGCATGGCTTGATCAACTGGTTAGAAACTTGAAGAGAGCAATTTTAGAAGACTGGTGACTAGGAAGTATTGAGAAAAGGTATGTAGATGGACCCCTCTCAGTGGGCACTGATTATAATTACGTTCCATGTAAATGTCCACCAGAATATATCCACTTTAAAGAAGGTTCTCAATACTTAGGTAGACAAGATGTGATTGATTGTAAAATGACCACAAAATTTTCCCATTCCTAAATGTATGTCCCTTAGCAACGTGACTTTCCCACTCTCTTCATCAAGAGGCAGAGTCTGTTACTCCATTCCTTGGACTAGGGTTTGACCATGTGACTTGCTTTGGTGGCTAACAGTGCTTTAACAAATATGATGTATTCAAAATTCTCTCTCTCTGTTTTTTGGGTTTTTTAAAATTTTTTTATTTTTTAGTGAGACGGAGATTTACTCTTGTTACCCAGGATGGAGTGCAATGGCGCAATCTCGGCTCACCGCATCCTCCGCCTCCCAGGTTCAAGCGATTCTCCTGCCTCAGCCTCCCTAGTAGGTGGGATTACAGGCATGTATGTGTCACCATGCCCAGCTAATTTTGTATTTTTAGTAGGAATGGGGTTTCACCATGTTGCCAGGCTGATCTCGAACTCCTGACCTCAGGTAATCTGCCCGCCTCGGCCTCCCAAAGTGCTGAGATTACAGGTATGAGCCACTGCGCCCGGCTGATGTTTTCAAAATTCTTATGCATTGGCACTTTCTCTTGTTGAGTTTGGAATTCTGAAATCATTTTTATGTGAATGATTCTTAAATCATCTACTGAAGAGGTCATGTAGAGGAGAACTGAGGTGCTTCAAAAGACATCCCAGATCACTAGATATGTGAGTGAGGCCTTCCCAAACCATCCAGAACTTAGAGATCAGCTGAGGTAGTCCTAACTAGAAAAATCAGCCAGCCAGTCCACAAAATTGTTAAAAATTAATAAATATTTATTGTTTTAAGCCAGAAAAAAGAAACTGTTTTGGACAACTCTATGCAAATAAACTTGAAAATGCGGGTAAGTTTTAGAACAATTCAACTTGCCCTGCCGACTCCAGTAGAGACAGAAAGTCTAGTAGGCAAAATGAAAAACAAAACAAAAAAAACCCTCCGGGTTGCTTGAACCCAGGAGGCGGAGCTTGCTGTGAGTCGAGATCACACCACTGCACTCCAGCATGGGGGACAGAGCGAAACTCCGTCTCAAAAAAGTAAAATAAATAAAATTTAAAAATAAAAAATAAAAGTTTTGGTAAAGATTTCCCTCTAATAAATGGCACCAAACTAAGAAGATTTCATAGAATTCTGCAAAACCTTCAAAAATAATATTATTCCAATGCTACTTAATCTGAGAGCTTTGAAAAAGAAACAACATTTTCAGATTAATTTATACACTTCCTATTCTAAAATCATGGCACCAGAAATGTTGCAAGAAGAGTACAAAAAATTTATTGTCTGGGGTCATGCATTGCTTTTAGTAGTCATGTCTCTTTATCCACTGAGTTCCTCAGAGTGTGTCTTTCATGACTTCCACCATTTTTTTGTTTTGGTTTGGTTTGGTTTTGGGTTTTTTTGTTGTTGTTTGTTTGTTTGTTTTAGATAGAGTCTCACTCTGTAGCCCAGGCTGGAGTGCTGTGCCATGATCTAGGCTCATTGCAACCTCCGCCTCCTGCGTTCAAGCAATTCTCATGCCTCAGCCTCCCTAGGTAGCTGGGATTACAGGCATGCGCCACCACACCCAGCTAATTTTTGTAATTTTGGTAGAGATGGGATTTCGCCACGTTGGCCAGGGTGGTCTCAAACTCCTGACCTCAGTTGATCCACCTGCCTTGTCCTCCCAAAGTGCTGGGATTACAAGCCTGGCCATCTTTCACCGTTTTAAAGAATAGAGGTTAGTTATTTTTCAAAATGGCCACTCACTTTGAGTTCACGTGATACTGTCTCATAATTAGACTCAGGTTTTCTTTTTTTTTTTTTTTTTTTTGAGACGGAGTCTTGCTCTGTTGCCCAGGCTGGGGTGCAGTGGCCGGATCTCAGCTCACTGCAAGCTCCACCTCCCGGGTTTACGCCATTCTCCTGCCTCAGCCTCCCGAGTAGCTGGGACTACAGGCGCCCGCCACCTCGCCTGGCTAGTTTTTTGTATTTTTTAGTAGAGATGGGGTTTCACTGTGTTAGCCAGGATGGTCTCGATCTCCTGACCTCATGATCCACCCGTCTCGGCCTCCCAAAGTGCTGGGATTACAGGCTTGAGCCACCGCACCCGGCCTAGACTCAGGTTTTCATACTGACACCACAGAAGTTATTTTGTCCTTCTCATTGCATAGTATCAGGAGGTACATGACACTGTTGTGTTCCACTGTTAATGATGTGAACATTGAACATTCAGTTATATATTGGTACCTGCCCAGTTTCTCAACTGTCAGGTTATTACTATATTTTCTCCTTAGTATTATTTCTCTTTTGTGTGATAGTTATTTTATGAGGAGAAATTTTGACACTGTATAAATATCTTGTCTCTCATAAAATTTCCACCTAAGAGTTCTAATAATACTTTCATGTTGTTAAACATGATGAATTTTTTAAAACTATATTCTTTTTAGAGACAGTGTTTCACTCTGTTGTCCAGGTGGGAGTGCAGAGGTGAAAATGTTTTGTTTGTTTGTTTGTTTGTTTGTTTTTTGAGACGGAGTCTTGCTGTGTCACCCAGGCTGGAGTATAGTGGCACGATCCCAGCTCACTGCAACCTCCGCCTCCTGGGTTCAAGTAATTCTCCTGCCTCGGCCTCCCGAGTAGCTGGGATTACAGATGCCCACCACCATACCCAGCTCATTTTCTTGTATTTTTAGTAGAGGCAGGGTTTCACCATGTTGGTCAGGCTGGTATCAAACTCCTGACCTCAGGTGATCTGCTTGCCTCAGCCTCCCAAAGTGCTAGGACTATAGGCATGAGCCACCGCGCCCGACCATAAAAACTTTTTAAACCTAATTTCAGACCTACTAAAGAGTTGAAAGCATAGTACAAAAAATTTCCTCACCCCTTTCAACAAGATTACCAAAAAGTTATTTTATTATATTTGCTTATCATTCTCTGTGTGTATTTATATATGTATTCGTCTGTGTATATGTATAATAGTTTTCTGACCCACTGAAAGTAAGTTGCAAACACAATAGTTTGTATTTCCTAAAAGCATGATTATTCTCTTTCATAACCAAAGCACAATTACAAAAAAAAAAATCCAAGAAATTAATGTTAACATAGTACTACTAGTTTGTCTACAGACTTTATTCAAATCTTAATAGTTATCTCAATAATGTCTTTTATAGGAAAAGAAAATTCTGGCTCATGAGTCATATTCAATTGCCATGTCTCTCTAGTTTCTTTTAACCTGAAAAAAAAATCCATTTTTCTTTATCTTTCATGACCTTGATATTTCCGAGGAGTGCATAGCAGTTATTTTATAAAATGTACCTTAATTGGGGTTTGTCAGACATTTCCTCATGATTATTTTCAGGTTATGTGTTTTTGATGAGAATATTACAGAAATGATAAGTTCTGCACAGTGCATTATAACAAGAGACAAAGAAATGTCAATTTGTCCCTTTACCAGTACTGTTAGCATTTGATGTGATCCTTTTGTTAAGGTGGTACCTGCCAGGTTTCCTCACTGTGAAGTTAAAGTTTTCCCCTTTGTAAATAATAAATATCTTGTGGTAGATACTTTGAGACTATGTAATTAATTGGTTACTCATCAAACGTTTATCCCTAGTTTTAGCATCTATTGTTAATTATTGCCTGAATCAATTATTGCCATGATGGCTGCAAATGGTAATTTTTTTATATTCATCCTTCTTTCTATATGCTTAGTTCATAAACCACTATAAGGAAGACTTTTTTCCTCCTTTAAAATTTCTTATTTATTTCAGTATAGTGGGATTCTTTTTTTCTATGAGTTATAATGTTACTTCATAATTTATACTGATGTTCCAATTGTCCCTGGTTTGGCCATCGGTACACACTATAATCTGGCTTCTCTGTCCTTTTGACATGTATATACCATTCATTGGCCACTTTCTTATTTTCTGAACAACATAGTGCTCACAGTTCATCATGTACTTGCCAATTCTCAGCTTTTTGATCAGCCATTTCTCCAAAGAATTTATTCCTTTTAGTGGAGAATAGTTGATCTCAACTAAGAGCTGAGCACTAAACGTGATTATTGCTACTGTGGTGTCACTGCTTCTAGGCTCTCTGAGTAGACAGAATTAGAAAATATGTGTATGTATACACATGTATGCAAATCCATACATGTATATGTAAATGTATATATAAAGGTATATGCATAATATATACATATACTTATTTCTCTTTCCATATCTATAATTGTGTCATTCTATCTGTGCATCTATCTGTTCACCTTAATCTATCACACCATGACTTCATACTAATACCTCTAACACCAATCTAACAAAACATGGTGCTGCTTAGTGTTCCCCCTTTCATATCTGATACACTTCGAAGATGGAAGAAAGGACAATGAATGCAGTCAGCCTCTAGAAGCTAGAAACAACAAGGAAATGGATTCTCTTCTAGGATCTTCAGAATGACTACCAAAACCTCAATTTTATCCATAAGATCCATTTCAGATTTCTGACCTCCAAAACTGTAAGATAACATATTTGCATTGTTTTAAGCCAACAAACAACTTGTGTTAGTAAGCTAGAGGTAATTTGTTACAGCAACATAAGAAACTTACATAGGAGTATTATTTTAATCTTCGTCACCATCATAGCTTTCGGGGGTGGAGATTTCATCAGCAAGGTTCTCTCTTTTTCTTTTTTTTCTTCTTATAATAGCCTTATTTTTGCCTAAATCATTTCATGAATTTGCAGTAGTTTATAACATTTGTAGTTCAAGGGCACCCTCTTCTGTTTGGTTGGCAGAATAGAGTTTTATTTTTCAATGTTTTGCTTGACATCTTTTTTAAAAAAACTTTTTAGTGGTAATAGGAGGGATTGTGTGCTCTGCATATTTGGGTTTTCTTTTGTCTTGCAAAGACCTATATTTTGCCCTTTTGCTTCTTTTCCTCTTCACTACTCAGTCTTCAAAGGGTGCTTCTCCCATCTTTTTCACCGTCTTCTCTACCAGAAGTGGTGACTTTTCGTCTTAGGGCACTTTTAAATTCCCTTCTTGTAGTAAAATGTTTGGTCTTCTAGGACATTTTCAGTACTTTCACACTTAGAATGACTTAGTCTTTCTGACAAATACTTTAGATTCATCTTGGGTGTGATGCTTCCCCACTTCTTTCTCCATGTAGTTTTTCCCAGATTGTCCTCATTGTCTGTGAAGGAATGTGACAGGAGTGCTTGAGAGGTAGCTCACTGGGATTTGTTGAATTTTCTGTTTACTTGCAACTTAAATAATAAATAACTTAAATTTACTCTATTTACTGGTAACTTAAAGTTTGGGCATTGTCCATCTTCTAATTAAGTTGTGGGTGTTGATTTTTGTCATTTTATCTGTTCTTTAAGCCCCTTCCTTGTTGTAAGAACTCCAATCTACTAGCACTCTTATAATCAATTTTAAGTGTATTGCTGGCTCCTCTATTCTCTCTTCCAATCAGATTTCCCAGAGTGTTTTCCATGAAGAAATGTGATAGGAGTCCTCGCAAGAAAGTTCACTGAGATTTGAAGCTTACTTTTCCAAGTACAGATTTCAAAGTTTGGGTATTTTCTATGTTTTTGTTTATGCTATGGATGTGGATTTCCATATATTCATCTGCTTTTCTTTTGTTATGTTTGAATTTTTAGAGTATATGTTGAGAGATTCAGATTTATGGCACTGTTATTAACTGAGATACCCGTATAAAATTTATTTTTAGAGTAATTGTAACACTGATCCTACAGCAACAACAACAAAAAAATAACCAAACGCCAAAACAAACAAACTAACCCAAATCCTATAGACCAAACTCACTTATATTGACACAAAGAATTAAATGTTATTTTAAAAAACCGACAGCAAAATAAAAGTATTTCATGATTAATCATATTATTCTAGGAATGCAAGGGGTTTTGATATCAGGAAAGCCTTTAAAATAACTTGTCATTTTAATAGAACCTCCTATAAATGTGTGATCCTTCTCATAAATGTAGAAGAAGAAAAAAATCATTTGACATACTCAATGCCTATTTGTATTAAGACACTCAATCACCAGAAATTGATGATAAAAACCTTTAACATAATTGTATCAATCATGTTCATAAAGCCAGCATCTTCATTGGCAAACACCAAATGCATTTCTACTAAAGTTAGAAAAAGCCTAAGATAATACATCAGGAATAATGGAGTTTATCCCAGGGATACAATATTTAGTATGTTCTCAGCTTTACTTATATATAATTGACTAATAACAAATTGTATATATTTATTATTATACAATAATGAGAGAGAGAGAGAGAGAGAGAGAGAGACTTCCTCTGTCACCCAAGCAGATGTGTAGTGGTGCAATCATGGCTCGCTGCAGCCTGGACCACCCAGGTTCAGGTGTTCCTCCTGCCTCAGCCTCTGTAGATGGGACTACAGGCATGCACCACCACCACACTCGCCAATTTTTAAAATTTTTTGTAGAGATGGGGTTCCACTATGTTTCCCAGGCTGCTCTTGAACTCCTGGGCTCAAGCAATCCTCTTGCCTCAGCCTCCCAAAGTACTGAGATTACAAGCATGATCCCCTGCACCTGGCCCAAACTGTGTATTTTTAAGGTATGAAGATTGATGTATTGATATTGAAGTACATTGTGAAATGATCACAACAATCAAGCTAATTAATATGTCTGCCACCTCACATAGTCATCATTTCATTTTCTTTTCTATTTTGTGGTGAGAACACTTCAGCTCTACCTTCTTAGGAAATATCAAGTATATAATACAGTGTTGTTAACTATAGTCACCATGCTGTAAATCAGATCTCCAGAACTTATTCATCTTGTATAACTTATTCATCTTGTATAAAATTTGATTTGGCATTTGAAAATTAATTATTGTAATTAACCACGTTAATAGATTTAATGAGAAAAACCATTTGTTCTCAATAGATGCGGAAAAAGCATTTGTCAAAATCTGGCAACAGTTCCCCCAATTCATGAGGAAAAGAAAAAAAAAACCTCTCAGAAAACTCCCAAAAGGAAATATGAAAATCTTGTGCCTACCCTCCACGCAACACCAAAACCACCCTCTTTTTATAGTCCCTTTGAAATCATGTATGGCTGAACTTTTGTCTTAGGGCTTCCACCCTTACCAGACTCTGAGCCATTCAGGAATTACCTCCCCTCCTTAATCCAGACACGGTCTTTTATTTGTGAAGCAGCAAATGAGGCCATGCCTCTCCCTGTCAACACCTCCCTGTCCTCTCAACATAACTGTCTTGCAGGCACAGACGTGTTTATCTGCCAACCCGACCCTCAACAAAAGCTACAACCGAAGTGGACAGGCCCATACACTGTGATACTCAGCACGCCAACTGCAGTGAAAGCCCAAGGACTCCCCCATGGGGTCCATCACACCAGGGCCAAGCTCACCACCAAGGCTACTCCTTCCTCCAAAACATTAACTGCGGGCAACACCCTTGGAGTCCCTGTGTATGATAACTTAAACAGAGAAAAACAATCCTTAAAGGAAGCCAAAGATGGCAAGAGGACAGATGGCCTCCACAACAGATCATCGAATATTACAGTCCTGCCACCTGGGCTGAGGATGGTTCATGGAGTTATCGCACTCCCATATATATGCTAAATAGAATAATTACACTACAGGCGGTTCTAGAGATAATCACTAACCAAACCACTTCAGCCCTGGAAATGCTCACGCAACAACAAAACCAAATGCGCACAGCAATTTATCAAAACAGGGTAGCACTAGACTACTTATTAGCAGAAGAGGGTGGTGTCTGTGGTAAATTTAATATCTCTAATTGCTGTCTTAACATAGACAATAACAGAAAATCAGTTCTAGAAATCGCTTCAAACATCAGAAGAGTAGCCCATGTACCAGTCCAAACCTGGAAAGGATGGGACCCGCAAACCTTCTAGGAGAGTGGTTCTCTAATTTAGGAGGATTTAAAATGCTGGTAAGGACAGTAATCTTCATCACTGGGCTCCTCCTGTTTCTCCCCTGTGTTATCCCACTGATAATAAAAGCCATTAAAACTCTTGTTGAAACTACAGTTAACTGCCAGACAATCCAGACAATGCTCCTGCTACAACACCACAATGGATACCAACCCATCTCTCAAGAATACCCCCAAAATTAAGGTTTTCTTTTTCCAAGGTGCCCATGCCACCCCCTATGTCACGCCTGAAGTAGTTATTGAGAAAGTCGCCCCTTTTCCCTTTTTTCTATAACCAAATAGACAGGAATTAAAGATTCTCCCTGGGGCCTGAAAGCTTGAAGGGATGAATAACTCCTCCCTTCTCAGGCCCAGTCCCAAGGCGCAAGGCCACTTGCATGAGCAGAGTGCATCAGCAAGACAGCAGAAGCAGGAAGACAGCCGGCCAGAAGACACCTACCCTGACCAGAAGAAGGGGTATCCCTGAAGATCGAGAAAGAGGCCGTCCGGGTACTACGTAACAGTCACGTCAGACTGGGACACTGCCTGTTTACAGGAGACTATAAAATCCCGCCCCGTCCTCATTTGGTGCTGACGCCATTTTAGGCCTCAGCCAGCCTGCACCCAGGTGCTCATTAAAACAGCATGTTGCTCCAAAAAGAAAAAAAAACTTGTGTCTACCATTCTACCATCATACTTAGTTGTGAAAGACTGAAAACTTTCCATGAACACAGTGTATTTCTTTATTTGTTTAGGTCTTTTTTAATGTTTCCGAGCAATATTTTATAGTTTGTATGTCTTGGACATCATCTGTCAACTTCGTGCATAAGTGTTTCATATATTTTGATGCTACTATAACTGATATTCTATTTTTATTTCAATTTTTGTGAGTATATGGAAATAAAATAGTTTTTAAAAGTATATTGATTTTGTTTACTGCTACTTCACTCACTAAACTCACATATTAGTTCATGTGGGGCTTTTAAAATAGATTCCATCAGAATTTCTACAAAATCATTTCCTCTGTGAATAAACAGAGTTTTATTTTTTCCTTTTCTATATGAATGCCTCTGTTGATTATCTGCCTTGTCGCACTGGCTAAAATCTACAGAACACTAGAATATAAATGGTAGAAATAGAAATCATTGTTTTCCTCCAGATGTTAGGGTGAAAGCATTCATTTGTTCATCATTAAGTATGATAGGTTTTACATAAAAGCCTTTATCAGGTTGAAGAAGTTCCTTCTCATTTCTTTGTTGAGAGGTTTCATCAAGAATGAATGCTGGTAGGGAAAACCCTTCAGGACATTGATCTAAGCAAGAATTTTATAGCTAAGAACTCAAAAGCAGAGGCAACAAAAACAAGGCTAGACAAATGGGACTATATTAAACTAAAAAGCTTCTGAACAGCAAAGGAATCAATCAAGAGTGAAGGGATAACCTGTTGAGTGGGAGAAAATACTTGTAAACTGTTCATCTGATGATGGACTAATATCCAGAATATACAAGGAATGCAAACAACTCAACAATTTTTTAAAATCCCATTAAAAAGTGGGCAAAGGACATGAATAGACATTTCTCATAAGAAGAAATACAAATGGCTGGCAGGTATGTGAAAAATGCTCAAAATCAAAATCATGAATTATCAGGGAAATGCAAATCACAACCACAATGAGATACCGTCTTACCCTAATTAGAATGGCTATCATTAAAAAGACAAAATAACAGATGTTGTTGAGGATGCAGAAAAAGCGAAACTCTTAGAAACTATTAATGGAAATGTAAATCAGTACAATCGCTAAGGAAAACAGTATGGAAATTTCTCAAAAAACTAAACATGGAAATACCATGCGGTCTGACAATTCCACTACTGGGTATTTAGTCAAAGAATAAGAAGTGAGTATGTCAAAGGGATACCTGCACTCATTTGTTTATTGCAGCACTATTTACAATAGCTAAGATATGGAACCAACTGGTATCCATCAACAGACGAATGGATAAAGAAAAGGTGGTATATATGCACAATGAAATACTATTCAGCCACATAAAAGAATGAAATCATGTCATTTGCAGCAGCATGGATGGAATTGGAGGTCATTATGTTAAATGAAATAAACTAGACACAGAAAAAATTTGCATTGTCCCACTTACATACTGGAGCTTAACAAATTGATCTCATAGAGATAGAGAGTAGAATGGTAGATACCAGAGGCTGGGAAGGTTATGTGGGTGGGAGGGTGGATGAAGAGAGGTTGGTCAATAGGATCAAATATATTAGATAGAAAGTATTAGTTTTAATGTCAGATAGCATAGTAGGGTTACTATAGTTAGCAACAACATATTATATATTTCTTTCTTTTTTTTTTTTTTTTTTTTTTTTTTTGAGATGGAGTGTCAATCTTGTTGCCCAGGCTGGAGTGCAATTGCATAATCTCGGCTCACCGCAACCTCTGTCTCCAAGGTTTAAGCGATACTCCTGCCTCAGTCTACCGAATAACTGGGACTACAGGCATGTGCCACAATGCCCTGCTAATTTTGTATTTTTAGTGGAGATGGTGTTTCTCCATCTTGGTCAGTCTGGTCTTGAACTCCCGACCTCAGGTGGTACGCCTACCTTGGCCTCCCAAAGTGCTGGGATTACAGGCATGAGCCACCTCACCCAGCCATATATTTCAAAGTATCTAGAAGAGAGAATTTGAAATATTCCCAACACAAAGAAATGATAAATACTCAAAGTGATGGATATCCCAAATACCCTGACTTGATCATTACATATTCAATACATGCAACAAAGTATCATATGTGCACCATAAATATGTACAAATATCATTTATCAATACAACTTTTTTAAAAGAATGAATGCTGGGTTTCTTCAAATACATTATCTGCATTAGAAATGATTTCATATGATTTTAATGTATATGATTTTATTATTTTTATATATTTTTAATTATTCAGATTTTAACATAGTGAATTACATTGACTGCTCTTTTGAATTATAACGTAACCTTGCTTTCTTGAGATAAACTCCACATGGTTAAGAAGTACTATCCTTTGCATGTTTTATTGGATTAGATTTCCTAAAAAGAAGTTTAGAATTTTTGCATCTATGTTCACGAGCAATATTGATCTTTAATTTTCTTGTCCTGTAATATTATGTCCTATAATAACACCACATAGTATTTTAGTTTCAAGGTGATGCTGTCCATTTAGAATCAGTTGGGAATTATCCTCTTCACTTGACTTATTTGGAATTGGTATTATTTATTCCCGAAATGTTTGGTAGGGTTCAACAGTGAAGTTATTTGGGTCTGGAGTCTTCTTTGTGGGAATATTTTAAACTACTAATTCAATTTCTTGAATAGATATAAGACTAAGCATGGCCGAGCATGGTGGCTCATGCCTGTAATCCCAGCACTTTGGGAGGCCTAGGCAGGTGGATCACCTGAGGTCAGAAGTTCGAGACCAGCCTGGACAACATGGTGAAACTCCGTCTCTACTAAAAATACAAAAATTAGCCGGACAATAGTGGCACACACCTGTAATCCCAGCTACTCCGGAGGGTGAGGCAGAAAAATCACTTCAGCCTGGGAGGTGGAGGTTGCAGTGAGCCGAGATCGCACCACTGCACTCCAGTCTGGGTGACAGAGTGAGACCCTGACTTAAAAAGAAATCATAAAAATAAAAATAAATAAGATACAGGACTATGCATTCTTGGGAGAGCTTTCCTTGCTCATGGCGCTTGTGTCTTTCAAATAATTTTTATCCGTTTCATTTACATTTTTAACTATATGATATGAAATAAAGTTATTCATAATATGATTTTTTTTTTTTTTTGATGGAGTCTCGCTCTTGTTGACCAGGCTGGAGTTCAGTGGCGTGATCTCTGCTCACTACAACCTCCACCTCCCGGGTTCAAGCAATTCTCCTGCCTCAGCCTCCTGAGTAGCTGGGATTACAGGCGTCTGCCACCATGCCCGGCTAATTTTTGTATGTTTAGTAGAGGTGGGGTTTCACCACGTTGGCCAGGCTGGTCTAGAACTCTTAACCTCAGGTGATCCGCCAGCCTTGGCCTCCCAAAATGTTGGGAATATAGCCATGAGCCACTGCGCCAGGCCCCTTATTTTTTAATAAACATAATCTGTGGTGATTACTTTTCTTTCATTCCTAATATAGGTTTTGGGGGGCCTTCACTCTTTTATTTCTAATTATTTTGATTGGAGGTTTTAAAATTTTGTTAATTTTCTTAAAGAATCAATTTTTGGTTTTACTGGTTTGTCTCTATTGGTTTTCTCTTTTTATTTCACTTTAACTCCAATTGTATTACTTCCTTCCTTCTGCTTACTTTCAGTTTAATTTGCTCATCTTTTTCATTCTTAAGTTAGAAGTTCAGGTCATGGATTTGAGGCCTGTAGTCTTTAGTAATACAGGTGGTTTAGTGCTATAAATCTACCCTTACATACTGATGTGGTCACATTCCACAAATTTGGAAGTGTGATTTTATTTTCATTTCATTGAAAATATTTTCTAATTTCCCTTTGAGTTTCTACCTTGACTTCTATGTTATTTCAAAGTTTGTAATTTTGGCCAGGTGTGGTGGCTCATGCCTGTAATCCCAGCACTTTGGGAGGCCGAGGCGGGTGGATCACTTGAGGTCAGGAGTTCGAGACCAGCCTGCCCAACATGGTGAAACTCAGTCCTTACTAAAAAAAAAATGCAAAAATTAGCTGGGCGTGGTGGCATGCACCTGTAATCCCAGCTACTCAGGAGACTGAGACAGCAGAATCAGTTGATCTCAGGAGGTGGAGTTTGCAGTGAGCCGAGATGGTGCCACTGCACTCCAGCCTGGGCAACAGAGCGAGACTCTGTCTCAAAAAAAAAAAAAAAATGAAGTGGGAGTTCTTTTAAATACTACATTTTGAAGTCTGGAGTCATGGAAAATGGGTCTTATATTCTTAACCTCACCTTTTTGGAAACTATTTAGAATTGTTATTTTATTTATTTATTTTTTACTTTTAGTTCCAGGGTACATGTGCAGGATGTGCAGGTTTGTTACACAGGTAAACGTGTGCCATGGTGGTTTGCTGCACAGATCATCCCATCACCTAGGTATTAAGCCCAGCAAGCCTTAACTATTTTTCCTAATGCTCTCCGTCTCCCCACCCCACCTGTCCATAGGCCCCAGTGTGTGTTGTTCCTCTCCCTATGTCCATGTGTTCTCATTGGAAACCTAGAAACTCTTTTAAGGCAGTAAGCTGACATATTTCTTGGTATTACATTATCTGTTGCCCCTATCCAAGGGTTATCATCCCTTGTAACCTGATATCCAGGATCTCAGTAACTGTTGTTTCATATATTTGTAGTTTTTGGTTATTTCAAGCATGAGGGCAAATTGGTCTCTGTTCCTCCAGAGTGACTAGAAGTGGGATTTCCTTTTTCATGTCTTTAAACATTGTAAGCATAGTTGTTTTATGGTCTGTGTCTTAATAATTCCATTAACTGAAATTTTGTGCCTTTTTTGCCTATTGTTCTGCCTGTTCTTGCCCATTGTGTCGTGTTTGCTTATGGGCCTGGTTATTTCGGTCATCATACTTTGTTATCTGTAGCAGTGACTTTAGGATAGGATGAAGTAACTTTCCTCCAGAGAAGATTTCCCTTTGCCTCTGCCAAGTTATTGGGGTTATTCTCAGTTGAGGATGATCTTAAATTTTAAGGCTTGGGATTCCCTGGATTATTAGGTAAATAGAACAAAAGATGAAATTCTATGTGAGAGCTCAGGCAAATCCTATTCATCTATTCTCTGTGGTTTAGCCTTTTTGGGGGCCACCTTATTGAAGGAAGGCTCTGCTTTGTATATAGTGTGGCTTTTAGTTTATATTTGTCTTGCCCCAGGAGGCTATCAGAACAAAAATTACAATTTTCTGATTTGGCAAATATTCACATGGCAAAAGTAGCCTCCAGTTCTCATTTATCTCCTTACGTCTTCGTTTTCCATTTGTTTTGGACAGGTAACATCTTACCCCCTTCTGAGCTCTTCAATTGTTTAAAGAAGGCACTGTTTACATATTATTTAGGTTTTTAAAAGTTGTTTCCAGAGGCAGGGTTGGTATGAATAACCTCGCCTATCTTTATATAAATCTGGAAGTGCGTCATGGTTTTTTGTAGGGTGAGCTCAGACACTGGCAGAGAGGGAAATGTTAATGAAGCTGTCCATCTGGATTATACACTATCTGGATAGTCTTATCCTTGCAAGCACCTTCCTTGGTAATGGGCCTTGTTCTTCCATTCACTGAAATTATTCTTGTGATGCATTCATTAGGAACACTTGGTTCTATTATTGGAATTTAGACCTCTTTTATTAGCAAAAGAGTTACTGTATGGGCACATCTGGCTTATCATGTAATACAGTTGACAATTTGTAGTTTAGTAAGCTCTCCAAAGGGCCTGCAGGCTGGCTTTTGGAGGACGATGCCTAATTCCACATTGGAGACTCTGCCATATGGGACTGCCTCCATTTCCCATTTTTTAAGCTGTGGTTCCACTAGGACAGTGAAAAAGTCAGCACAGTCAACATATGGAGACATTCCTGAATTTGGGGTTAGACAGGTAGTGGAATGAGGGAACTTGGGAGTTGTGTAAATTCTTCATCAAACAGAACTTGTTCTTGAGCAGGTAGGGCACAGGACCTGCTACATGAAAGTTCAATTAGTGTCCCCAGAGCAGCATTTTCTTAATGGCCCCTGAAGCTCTGCTCCCCAACTCAAATGTTTATATCAGCGGGGGAGGATTTCGTCCTGTAGGTGGAGAGAGAAGTTTTTATTTTTCTCATGTGTTCTCAGAGAACACTGGGACTCACTCTGGAAACATAACGTCAGGCCTCTCTCTACCCAGTAACAGCAACACCAAAGTTCTGTAAAAGAAAAAAACAAAACAAAACAAACAAACAAAACAAAAAACTAGGACCAGAGATGGACACAGTGGCTCACACCTGTAATCTGAATGCTTTGGGAGGTCAAGGCAGGAAGATCACTTGAGTCCAGGACCTCAAGACCAGTCTGGGCAACATAGCAAGATCCTGTCTCTAGGAAAAAATGTTTAAAAATTAGTTGGGCATGGTGCCACAAGCCTGTAGTCCCTAGCTACTCAGGACGCTGAGTTGAGAGAATCGCTTGAGCACAGGAGTTGGGAGGCCGAGGCGGGTGGATCACAAGGTCAGGAGATCGAGACTATCCTGGCTAACATGGTGAAACCCCGTCTCTACTAAAAATACAAAAAAAAAAAACTAGCCGGGCGCGGTAGCGGGCGCCTGTAGTCCCAGCTACTTGGGAGGCTGAGGCGGGAGAATGGCCTGAACCCGGGGGGCGGAGCTTGCAGTGAGCCGAGATCGCGCCACTGCACTCCAGCCTGGGAGACACAGTGAGACTCCGTCTCAAAAAAAAAAAAAAAAAATACTGAGATCAAAAAGGAGTTACACACACCCAATGGGAAAAGGACAGTCTCTTTAGTAAACAATGCTGGGAAAACTGGATATCCACATGCAGAGAATGAAACTAGACCCTTGTCTCACACCATATGCAAAAATCAACTGAAAATGAATGAGGGATTAAAGACTTAAAAATAAGACCTGGAAATGTAAAACTACTAGAGGAAAAAATAAAGGAAAAGCCCCATGACATTAGTTTGGACAATTATTTATTTGATGTGACCTCAAAAGCACAGGCAACAAAAGCAAAAATAAACAAGTGAGATTACATCAAACTAAAAGGCTTCTGCACAACAAAGGAAACAATCAACAGAGTGAAGATACACCTATGGAATGAGAGAAAATATTTCCAAACCATAAATCTCATAAAATATTAATATCAAAAGTATATAAGGAACTGAACTCAATAGCAAGAAAACAAATAGCTCAACTTTAAAAATGCGTAAAGGATGTGAATGGACTTTTTTTTGTTGTTTTTTGGAGATGGAGTTTCACTCTTGTCACCCAGGCTGGAGTGCAATGGCACGATCTCGGCTCACTGCAACCTCCACCTCCCAGTTTCAAACAATTCTCCTGCCTCAGTCTCCAGAGTAGCTGGGACTACAGGTGCACACTGCCATGCCCAACTAATTTTTTTGTATTTTAGTAGAGACGGGATTTCACCACATTGCCCAGGCTAGTCTCCTGAGCTCTGGCAATCCATCTGCCTCGACCTCCCAAAGTGCTAGGATTATAGGTGTCAGCCACCGCACCTGGCAACATTATTCAAAAGATGTACAAATGGTCAACAAGTATATGAAAAGATGCTCAACATAATTAATCATCAGGGAAATACAAATTAAAACCATAATGAGACATCACCTTACACTTGTTAGGATAGATATTATCAAAAAGTCATAAGTGTTGGTGAGGAGATGGAGAAAAAGGAACCATTGCACACTGTTTGTGGGAATGTAAATTCCCATCCATTACGGAAATTTGGGAATGTAAATTCCCATCCATTACGGAAAATTATATGGCTGTTCCTCAAAAAGCTAAAATTAGAATTACCATATAATTCAACAATCGTGCTTCTGGGTATATATCAAAGGAAATGAAATCAGTATGTCGAAGAGGTATCTGCACTCCCATGTACAGAGCACCATTATTCACAATAGCCAAGATATGGAATCAACTTAAGTTTCCATCAAAGGCTAAATGTGTAAAGAAAATATGGCATATACACACAGTGGAATTCCACCTTTAAAAAGAAGGAAATCCTGTCATTTGTGACAACATGGATGAACCTGGACAATTATACTAAGTTAAATGAGCCAGACGCAGAAAGACAAATACCACATGATCTCACTCAAACGTGCAATCGAAAAAGTTGTTGTATTCATAGAAGCACAGAGTAGAAAGGTGGTTACTATGGGTGAGGATGGGGGAGTTGGGGAGATGCTAGTCAAAGGATGCAAACTTTCAATTAAACAGGAGAAAAATAAGTTCAAGAGATCTATTGTACAACATGGTGATTATAGTTAGTAACAATGCATTACATTATTTAAAATCGTTGAGAGTAGATTTTAAGTATTCTCATTTTAAAAAATCATAAGTATGTGAGATAATGTGTATATTAATTAGTTCGATTTAATTAATTAGTTCGATTTAAGCATTTCACAATGTATGCGTTTTTCAAAACAACATGCTATACCTAATAAATACATACAACTTTCATCTGTAAATGTTAAAAATTAATTAATTTTTAAAAAGCAGTTCCCAACTGCCAGACACAGCTGATGACGCCAGAGACACAGTCCGTAGTCGAAACCTAGGAGCTCAAGATAGGAAATGCCAAGAAAAACAAATAATGACTGAGGCCTTACTCTGCAGGGCAAGATGGCAAATTAGAATAGCTAACACATATTGGATGTGCGGTCATGTGCCAAGCATTGTCATAAGTGTTTTAGAAATGTTCATTTATTTCAGCCTCACAGTAACTTTATGACATAGGTACACTATTTCAATCTTTATTGCATACACGAGAAAACCCGAGCACAGAGAGGTTAATTAACTAGCTCAAAGTCACACAGCCACTAAGACGGGGCCCCAGTCCTCAGCCAAGCCTACAGTATTATTAGTTGTTGGCGTCAATTGTGCTGAGCCGAGGGAGGCAGCAGGTACAAGGAACACGGGAACAGCCAAAGACAGCGCCACCCCCAGCGCCTATCCTACCCACGTTGTTTGTGGAGATGCTTATTCACACTGTGGGATCTGATAGGGGAGAGGGTGGTAAGGGGAGGAGTATCCCAGGCGGCAGCAGAAAGTGGTTTTCAGCCTTCATTCCCTCAAAGATGTGTGTGAGAGGTATGCGGGTGCTGGTTGGTCCTGAGCCCTAATTTCACCTATTGGAACAGGAAAAATGACCTGTGAAAAGGTTGCCCTCAGCCCTGAAGAGGTGAGGCGCCCTGCCAAGATCTCTTTCGCCATCTAGTGGCCACTGGGATGTATGACACATAACTCAGAATCCACCAGGGGGAAACTCCCATGTAGGAGGAGGGAGAGATGTGGGGAGCAGGGGCTCCTAACCCAGGGCTCGGCGAGGCAAGTGGAGGAGAAGTTCTGAGAAAGCAAAACTCCTAGAATCCTCTATATCAGCAATTCTGGTGCATTTTCCCACAGCTGCCATGAGATCCGCAGTGGGTTTTGGGACACACACAATGTAAGGGCCACGGCTGGAGAGTCGGGAAAGGGTGGCCAGAGAGGCCTGCTCCTGCTGCGGGTGGCTCCGGTTGGGGGAACTGCAACCACCGGAACTTCTTAGTGGAGTTTAGGCTGTCTTGGCTTGGAGAGGACAGGGGCGGCCCCTTCCCTGACAGAATCCTGTTGGGCCCCTCACCTTTTCTCCGCCATCAGGGCCTGGCCTGGAGCCCCCAGAGTCTTTCTTCTGCCCGGCAGCCTGGGCTCCCTCCCAGGCCAGACCAAGCTCTTCATGCTTTCCTTCCCTCCCTCTGGAGTAAGGCCCGGGGATCCTGCCTTCTCCCCTCTCCATAGCTGCCACCTCCTACTCCACCCTGTGGGTTCAGCTGTCCCTCCGGAATGTGGCTGCCAAGGGGGCCACAGCCAGCCCAGCTCCTCCTTTGCCTGAGACCCAGATGATCGGCCCTGACCCTTCCTGATCATAAAGGCTTCACTCCACTCCTGCTCAGGCAGGGAGGCATTCAGGGTACACACAGCGGACTGATACCTCCGGGGCCACAAACAGCAAAGATGCTTCCAGAGGACTCACAGTCACCACCACTGGCCTACAGGTTCCTCCCGCCTTTTGACTCAGAGATGCCATGTATAATCGCTCTATGTTTCAGAATAGCAGCACCCCCACTTTATTCCTGACCCCAATCCATCCTACTATGCACTGCTTATCTGAAGCAATATGTATGTATTCCTTCTCCACACAACCCTTATCCTCACACTTGCTTCCACCCCAACTTGACCTCTATCTCTGATTCCAACCTAATCCCTTACCCTATGTAAAATCGGTGCTTCCTATTATCAAGGAAATGAAAAACAACCCTCACAAAAGTCCGAATCCATCCCATCCCTAACTATGATCCTAACATTCAGAATAACTGCAAAAATCCTGCGTTGTGAACACACCTGATCCTCACTCACCCCATCTCTGATGCTCACTTGATCCCTGACCGTTGCCAAGACTGCTTTCACCTATAGATCACTTTTTCAACGTCCATATGATCACCAAAGCACGCACCCTTGGTTTCATCCTGTCACTAGTCTTGATGCCATCTTTAACTGTCACCAACTATTAGACATACATCTAATCCTTTATCCCTTTTAATACCAATGGTTATGTGCTTATCAAGTAACATGAGAAATATTCCTAAATTTTAATCCATCTAAGTAGCATGTAAACATCATGCTACTTAAAATCATTCTTTTTATTAAGTTATGGGGACACAACTTTGTTCCAGAAATGGAAATGTTAAAAAAATCATTTTAGGAGAATGAGAGTAGAGGTTTTAATGAATGAGAGAGAGAGAGAGAGAGAGAGAGTGTGTGTGTGTGTGTGTAGGGGAGTTCACTCTTTCTTCCTCTCCTCTCTCCTCCTTTCTCTACTGCCTAACTCTTATCCTCACCTTCACCGCCATTTCTAACTGTCTTTTGTCATTTAGCACCCTCATCTTCCAAAGCCTGGCTGCAAAGGAGGTACAATAGCTGCTCCCCACTCCCGCCTTGAGACCCCAGATGGCTAGCACCTAGGAAGTTCTTATTTTGAGAATATGACCATTGACCTTGCAGGACAACATTCCGAGCATAAAAGCGCTATCAGATGCAGAAACACGAGTTTAAAAGAACTTAACAGAGTTTGCGAAATCAACATCCTGGGTCGTAGGTTCCATAGTTTCCAAATTCATTTTGATGGCAAGATAGTCCTGACCCAAGATCCCAGTGGTCTCTCGCATGCTCCTCTATTTCCCCTCCTCTCACCTTGCTGTCTTTTAAGAAATCAAGGCTGGAAGATACACAGTAGTGAGAAGATGTCCAGGAAGTGCCTCCTTGATTCTGTGCGACAGTGGTCTGGGAGGTCCTCCAGAAAGGGTAAACCTTCATGCCCACCCATGCACTCCGGCTCCAACCCCATTTCCTAGGCCTCTGCCTTTCATTGGGGAATGATTTCCACTGGTTTCCTGTAAGGCCATGTCACAGATATGGTTAGAACTTGTGTCTGGATCTCATTCTACTCTGCTTCTGGGGCCTGGCCTGACATGAAATGCTAATCTGGTCTGGCTTACGTTTACGTCAGTGAAGCCATCCTCATGAAGAGGATGTGTACATTAGACCACAGTGAGGTTTCTAGAACATGTCCTGTCCCTCCCTACATAGGAGACACTATGGGTCAAGGTATCTTTGGTCCTAGATGCAGGGGACAGCAGACTCTTTCTGTAAAAGGCCTGATTGTGAATCATTTAAGCTATGCAAGCCATAAGTGGTCATGGTCACATATCCTCCATTTTTTCAAGCAAAGCTTCAAAAATGTAAAAATCACTCAGCTTTCAGGTCTTACAAATACAAGTCACTGGCCACATCTGTTCTGTGAGTCAGCTTGCTAACCCTTGGCTTAGACATTCATTCTCACCTCTCAAATCCATCAAAGCCCTCCCTCCTCTCCTGGGCTTTCTGCAGTACAAGTGCAGGTTTATAATGAATTTCCTCACCATGACTACCTGAAAAGAGACTATGGAATTGAGTTTTGTCTACAGTGTGAGGGAGAAGTAAAGTTTCATTTGCACGCACGGATGGCCAGTAATCCCAAGACCACTCATTGAAAACTCAGTCATTTCCCCCACAGAATTGAAATGCTGCAGCTGACATATATCACATGTTTTATTTTAAAAGCTATGGCTTTCTCATCAGTGACTATGGAGGCTACAAGACAGTGTCATGTCCTCTTGAAAGTGCTGATGAGAAAAAAAAAATCAACCCAGAGTTCTCTATCCTTGAAAATATCTTCACAGATGAAGGTGAAATAAATGTTTTCAGACAAAAGACAACTAAGATTCTTTGTCACTGGTAGGCATACAATAAAATAAATGCTATAGGACATCCTTCAGGTTGAAGAAAACTACATCAGAGGAAAATACAGATCTTCCAGAGCCAGAACATGTTCCAGAGTAAAGAACATCAGAACTTTTCAGTGTCTGAGTATGTACAAAAAATTTTTCACTTAGTTCCTTTAAAATACACTTGAATGCTTAAAGCAAAAGTTCTAACATCATTTTGTGGTGTTTATAATGTATGTAGATAAATTACATATGACAATAATAGAATAAAGGACACCGAGGAGTAGTAAAAGTATGTATATTGTTATAAGGATTTCACATTCTGTATGAGGTGGTAAAATATCAACTCTGAGAAAATTATAAAAAGTTAAGGACACATATTGCAATCTCTGGAATAACCACTAAAAAAATAACACAAAGTGGTATAGCCAAAAGGCCAACAGATATATTATAATAGAATTCTAAAAGACTAAATGTTCTAATACTTGAAAGGAAGGAAAGGGGAAATGGAAGGATACAAATTAATGAGGACAAACAATGTAAAGTATAAAATTGTAGCCTGAAATTCAAACCTATCAATAAATACATTAGCTGTCAATGGTTAAACATTCCACATAAAAGACACATTTTTTTAAATGGATACAAAAGCGAGACTAATCTTACCTTGTCTGTAAGATATGGACTTTAAATTAGCAGCTTTAGAAGTGTTTTTGTAAATCATTCTATGTAAACAATACTGTCATCTGTGAAAGCACTTTTACTTCTTTCTTTCCAAACTTCAATCTTTTCCTTTCTTTCCTTCTTTCTTTTCTTCTTCTTCTTTTTATTATTTTTTCCTAATTGCACTTCTTAGAAGATCTGGTATGACGTTGAATAGAAGAGGTGAGAGACGAATTCCTCATCTTGCTCTAGATCTTAAAAACAGTGTTGACTTTTTCAGTGTTAAGTATGATATTAGTTGTATATTTTTACCATATTGAAGATACATTTTCTTCAATTTCTAGTTTGGTGAGAGATTTTTTAAATCAGGATTGATGCTTATGTTTGTCAAATACTTTTTCTACACAATTTGAGATGATTGTGTACTTTTTCTTATTAATTTTATAAATGTGAATTAACCTGTTAATTTTTGAAACTTTTAAAAACAGCTTTATTGAGCTAGAATTCACACACTATAAATTCCACCAATTTAAAATGTACAATGTTGTGGTTTTCAATGTATTCAAAGAATTGTGCAATCATTACCATAATCAATTTTAGAATATTTTCATCACTCCAAAAAGAAATATGCCTACTAGCAGTTAGTTCTCATTCTCAGCTTCCTCTAGTCCCTGGCAAACACTAATCTACTTTCTGTGTCTATGGATTTGCCTATTCTAGAAATTATATATAATCATAATCATACAAGATATGCTCTTTTGTGTCTGGCTTTTTTCACTTAGCATAATGTTTTGAAGAATTTTTCATGTTGTACAATGTATCAATAATTCATTCTTCAATATGGTTTAATAATAGTCCTTTGTATGAATATACCACATTTTATTTATATATTCATCAGTTGATGGACATTTAGGTTGTTTCTACTTTTTGTGTGGACATGTTTTCATTTCTCTTTTGTAGATCAATACGTTTGGAATTGTTTAGTCATATGATGATAGAATCTTCAAACTTGTGAGGAATTGCCAGACTACTTCTAAAGCGACTGTACCATGTGATATTTCCACAAGCCATATATGAAGCTTGCAGCTTATCCACATCCTTACCAACACTTGTTATTATCTGTCTTTTTAAAATATAGACAACCTAGGGGCTGTGAAGCAGTACCTCACTGTGGTTTTCATTTGCATTTCTCTAATAGCTAATGAGGTTGACCATATTTTCACATGCTGTTAGCCATATACATATCTTCTTTAGTTAAATGTCTATTCAGATCATTTGCCCATTTTTAAAAGAGTTATCTTTTTGTGACTGAGAGGTAAGGCTTTTTTAATATTCTGGATACAAGTCCCTTACCAAATATATGATTGGCAAATATTATCTCC
The DNA here is from genome assembly GCF_008728515.1 of Papio anubis. NCBI lineage: Eukaryota > Metazoa > Chordata > Mammalia > Primates > Cercopithecidae > Papio > Papio anubis. The sequence continues at coordinate 22,858,480 of NC_044996.1, forward strand.
CATTCTGTGAGTTTATTTTTTTCTTTCTTGATGGTATCATTTGTGAAACAACTTTTTAAAAACTTGATGAAATCTGGTTTGTCGAGTTTTTTCTTTGGTTGGCTATGCTTTTGGTATCCCTAAGAAACTAGTGTCTAAAACAAAATCATGAGGATTACTCTTATGAAAGACTGGTTTTCTCTACTGTTACACAGAACCATAAACATATATGGATTCTAGAGGGTGAATATGTACTAAGTACAATGTCTGGAAGGTTTCCTATCAAACACTAGTATAGTTTATATCTCAAAAATACAAGTTAGAGTTTACAGGTTTTAACTATTTCTGTCTTAAAAATTGAAATGTTGAAAACGAGCAAGGGTTGCTTTTGAAATTTACAGAAAACCCCAAAAGGGTCATAGTATACATTTAATAAAGGTACAAGTTATACAATATAGTTTTATTTTAGATTCTATTTTCCATAAGAATAAGCACACTTCTATATACACGTTGAAATGATTAAATGTCATACTTTTAATGGTTATGGAAAGAAAAACTTCTGGCAAATAATTACTTAACATAAAATCCAGTCTTCTGTGGCATGCTAACGGCATTGTAAGTGGCCTTGCTCTAAAAGACTTGAGTAAAGCATAAAAAAGAAAAATAAATTAAAAAGAGAATTCTACATATAGACCATGTCAGTTTAAATTCATACCAAAAAACCCCTGTACACTCCCATGCAAAAGTGTATATAGAAGAAAAGGTGGAATGTACTAGATTGAAATATCAATTGAGTTTATGTGATTGAAAGTATCCTGTCTTTCCTGTTTTACAATTACTCATTTATCATTTCTTTGCCAGATGCCTCTATTATCCTTAAGAACTTAAAATCAAAGCAATTATATGAGATCAAAAATAAAGTACTATCATGAAGAGATATGCTATTCAGTATGCATTATTCAATGTTGAATAAGAAACAATGACACAAAACTCCACCTACATTTTAACTAGAATGTAATTGAAGAAAATAAATAATGATATATTCCTCCCTGGATAAATGTATGTATATTCCAAGCATCTTGTCAGCAAATAGGGGAGTTTATTGATGTGCAGTAGGATATATTTATTTAGTTAAATAATATCAGCTCTCATGAGTGGTTGTACACTTTGTTTACAACATTTGAATACATGTACCCATTAAGCTGCTAATGGTGGTTCCCTTGGGATAGGTTGATTTGGGATAAAGTATTTCCTTAGGTCTTTCATTGATTTGTGCACTCTATGAAATTTTTCATAATGCTTATATTATCTTTGTAATTCAATAACAAATCCAGAATAAATATGTGCAGAAAGCCGTGCACAGTGGCTCACGCCTGTAATCCTAGCCCTTTGGGAGGCCGAGGTGGGCGGATCACCTGAGGTCAGGGGTTTGTGGCCAGCCTGGCCAACATGACAAAACCCTGTCTCTACTAAAAATACAAAAATTAGCTGGACGTGGTGGCTCATGCCTGTAATCCCAGCTACTCGGGAGACTGAGGCAGGAGAATCGCTTGAACCTGGGAGGCGGAGGTTGCAGTGAGCTGAGATCGCGCCATTGCACTCCAGCCTGAGCAACAAAGTGAGACTCTCTCTCAAAAAAAAAAAAGTACCAAAGAAATTATTGGTGAAAACTTGCTGTGTTGAACACATGAGAGAGTCCTAAGGAATCTATATTTCTGAATGTATACAACATATATCTGTGAAATATGGTTGAAAATACAACCATATTTTCTAAGTCCTTGTCCTCTTGAGGTGGCATTACTTATGATTTTGCTATGCTTCTTTAGAAATGGATGTTTTACCTGAACGCATTATTTAGAAATACATCTGATTTGTGAAATCCCAAAAGATGCTACTCTCTAAAATACAATCAGTATTTCAAAGAATATTTAATGAAGTTTGGTAAGTACTCTAGCTACAATATGTACAGAAAATGTATTTGAACACTAAAGGTACAAAGGAATTTGAATATGATTTTTAATGTTATTATATGTACATAAGTAGGAAATGAGAATGAAATTTTATTTATTTATTTTTTATTTATTTATCTATTTATTTTTGAGACGGAGTCTTGCTCTGTTGCCCAGGCTGGAGTGCAGTGGTGCAATCTTGGCTCACTGCAACGTCTGCCTCCCGAATTCAAGGGATTCTCCTGCCTCACCCTTCTGAGTATCTGGGATTACAGGCATGTGCCACCACGCCCGGCTAATTTTTGAATTTTTAGTAGAGACGGGGTTTCACCATGTTGGTGAGGCTGGTCTTCAACTCCTGACCTCGTGATCCGCCCACTTCAGCCTCCCAAAGTGCTGGGATTACAGGCGTGAGTACCGTGCCCGGCCTCATTTATTTATTTTGGAGACAGAGTCCCACTCTCTCGCCCTGGCTGGAGTGCCATGGCATGATCTTGGCTCAGTGAAGTCTCGACCTCCCTGGGCTCAGGGGATCCTCCCACCTCAGTTTCCCAAGTAGCTGGGACTACAAACACACTCCACCTTGCCAGGATAATTTTTGTACTTTTTGGAGAGACAGGTTTCACCATGTTGCCCAGGCTGGGAGAATGACATTTTAAAAGTCTTTTTCTTGTAGGGATTGAACTATCATTTATTTTTGGCTTCATGATTTTTCAATACCTGAACAGTTTGCCAACAGCAACTATTGCTTTTTAAATTTTCTAGATAACAAGGCTCTTTCCAGGGTAGAATAAAGAGATTTCAAGTTCTCCAAGTACCTATATGTATATGGGAACATGTAAATTGTATGAGATAATGATGATGGTTCTGTTCAAAACTACCTTTGGTATTCATTCAATTATGTTTAAAGATAAATAAGCATACACATTAGTATACAGTCATGCCCCATATAACGATCTTTAGGTCAATGACTGACTGCATATATGATGGTTATGCCATAATATTATAATATCGTATTTTTATTGTACCTGTTGTTTAGATACACAAATACTTACCATGGTTACTATTGCCTACAGTATTCAGTATAACAACATGCTATACCACTTTGTAACCTAGGAGCAATGGGCTATATTACGCAACCTAGGAGTATAGTAGTCTATACTATCTAGATTTGTGTAAGTACACTACGATGTTTGCACAATGATGAAATCACCTAACAACGCACTTCTCGGAATGTATCCCTGTCATTAAATGAGGTATGACTCCTTATCCATCTATATGTGTACTTATGTTTAAAAAGTATATATAGTTTTTGAGATGAAGTCTCACTCTGTCTCCAGGGCTGGAGTGAAGTGGTGCGATCTTGGCTCACTGTAACCTCTGCCTCCCAGGTTCAAACAATTCTCTTGCCTCAGTCTCCCTAAAAACTGTATATTTTAAATCATGATTGTTGTAGTAACAATGCACTTAAATTTCACTCTCTTTGTCTGTATATTCATGTGTATTTGTATGTGTATGTATATGTGTACATGTATACATGTATACACATAGAAACTTTGATATTTAGCTTCATATATAAGTTTACATTAATATGGATTTATTCATATATCATGATTCAGATCATATTTTCACTTCTGTTTTCTTGGCAATTTGCCATTATGAAAAATTTGCAAGACTTAATTTTTAGGAAATAAATACATATAAAGGGAAACATTAAGAAAAGATTATAGATGAATATAAAAATATGCTAATGCATTCACCTTGAACCTTTGAGAGGAGGACACAGACTTTATTCATACAGTAATGCAATCTGTTGTTAATTTTTTTTAGTAGTAAAATAAGATTAGGCCAGGTGCAGTGGTTCATGCCTATAATCCCAGCACTCTGGGAGGCTGGAGTAGGAAGATTAATTGAGCCTACAAGTTAGAGATCAGTCTGGGCAACATAAGGAGACCCCTTCTCTACAACAAAATATAAAAAAGAAAAAATTATCTGGGTGCCGTGGTGTGTGCCTGTGGTCCCAGCTACTCCAGAGGCTGAGGTGGGAGGATTGCTTGAGCCTGGAGGTCAAGGCTACAGTGAGCAATGATTGCATAGACTTGCCAGACCCAGTCTCTAAAAATAATAATAAAGAAATCAAATAAGATGAAATTTTAGATTTACTTGTAGGTTAAAATTTTGAGAAGGAAGGAATACCCTGTATTTTCTGATGCACGCATGTTATACTTGTGATTCAATATTTGTTTTAGAGTATATACATGTCAGCATAATAAAGATTAGAAGCTCTTCAAATCATGATACCTGAGAGGAGACATCATAGGAATTAAATTTCCAATTGTTAAATAAGTGTTTTATGAAGTGAACATGTTTTCAGAGACCATATTGTTATCGAATGTGGCAATCAAGAAGCTCTTGGTCAATGTTTCATTTAATATAAATATAGGTGTTGCAAATTTTTTATGATAGTGACAAACTGCCCAGGAAACAAAAATGAAAATATACTCCAAACCGTAACATACAAACAAACCTCATTTTAATGTAAACTTACTATTGTGTATGACATGAAATCTAAATGTTTGTGTGTATATATTGAAATTAGTGCATGAGTATGTGAGTTTGCATGTTTATGTTGAAACTGTGAAAGGAAAATAAATCTCAGGACCCCAAAATCACTAAGCCAAAGGGAAAAGTCAAGCTGGGAACTGCGTCAGGCAAACCTGCCTCCCATTTTATTCCTAAAGAAGATGACTACAATGATTGGACAAAACAAAAACATAAAATGCCATATCTCCCTCACAATTTGCCCATCAGGCAATTCCTTGTGAGCCTCAAGATTTTTACCGTAAAACCGTTCTGTTGAATTTCACCCTGACAATGTAAATGTTGGCTTATCCTCACAGGTATGGAACAAAGGACAGAACTCAAAATCTTCCCTCTGCCCACTTGAGACAAATACGTATCTGATTGCTTCCTCTGCCCTGTTTATTTTATCCTACATAAAAAATGCAGATTCACTGAGCTAGATGAATGTGTACGTGACTATTCCTCTACCCTCATCTCACTTATGAAGGGCTGATCAAAGACTCAAAAGAATGCTACCCTGTGCCTCTTATCTACCCGCACCTTTTCAAAATTTCTTCCTCTTTTCTCCGTATTTGCCCTTTCCCCTTTAAATACTGAAGCCCTCAAAATCATCTTTGAAGAAACATGGACCTACCTCCCAGGCATGCATGTGCTTAAACTGGCAAAATAAATTTCTAAAACTGTTGAGACCTGTCTCAGATAGTTTTTAGTTTACAAAACATAATCCAGATGTTTATCAGTATTACTAATAGGTACTGTTTATGACAGTGCTTTACTCTTGGTCAGCACATGGTTCTTTTCTGAATCCTTTGCAAATCCTTTGCAAGCACCACATCTTAATTACTTAAGATAAAATACTATAAGATTGACCCCTAAGTGATAAGCACATACACACTAAAGTCACAGGAAACCATTGACAGTCATATAATAACATAGGAACATGCCTGTGTTCCGATCTTAAATTATTTTGACTATGAGATTGTATCAGTCTCCTCTGACTGGAATTTATATATATTTGAGTTTGTGTATCCCTCCAAATGGGCACTGCATAGCACACAGTCTTGAGAACCATCTGGACGCTTACCTTAGGGTTCCAGACAACTGCTTCTCCCTCAACACACAGGCCTAGTGCCTAGGCCAGAAATAGAGTAGGACTCCCAGGAAACCTGGGAAGTGAGTCAGGAAAGAACAACATGTACAGGTGCCTGGATTTGGTCTTCTCCAAGCCCTTAGATGCAACCATTTGCTTTTCCCTCTAGGCCTGGATCCCTGAGGTTTGACCCCTGATACACCAAGATAATTTAGTACCATGAGAAAAAGCTAGGTGAAGAAAAAGCAGAACTGTGAAGACTAGGTAAGTGGAAATTGAGTTCTTGAACTGAAAAGACCCCTGATGAAAATGTAGGTTTAGGCGCCAGTTTGATTTCAGATGAAAACCAAAAGCAGAATCACAATACTGTGAGCAAGTTTCTCAAGTCAGCCATATTTCCTGGTGCCTTAGTCTGTTGGTCACATCTTTTTTTCACACCGGACGGGCGGGAGAAGAGGGCTTGGGGCAGTGTTGGATGGAATTCCAGGAGCAACACTGCCATCGTGAGGAAATTTTTGGAAAAAGCCCCATCCCTTAGAGGACTTAAATTGGAAAGGTCCATTCTGTCAGAGGCTGAGCAGGCTCGGACCGTGAGCTGGATCTTAGTTCCACCTCCTGAGGCCTACCTGAAGCTCTGGACAGACTGAGGTCCAGGTGTATGAAATGGCCCGCGGGGAGGGAAGACTAAGTCTGTCTCTGCCAGGAAGTCCAGGCCCAGGAAGTTGTAGGGTGGAGTCTTGGTATTCTCCCAGTATGGGCGGGACTGGAGGAAGCCACCAACCAACGAAGTACTGGGCTTATGGGTATTTGTCTCTCTCCCCGCCCCTGAGAGTCTGGGAAAGGCCGACACGTGGTGCCTTCAGGCTCTGGGGCCTAGGACCTTTGTGGTAGCAGAGTCAGTGCAGAGAACCAGAAAATACCAGGTTGCTTATAGAAGGATGCCATGTGCTTGCTGGAGGTCTCAGGTGCAACCAAATTGCTTGCAGCTAGGAGGACCTTGAAGAGAAATGGAACCAGCCCGCCAAACCAAGAAGGGTTAGCACTTTTGCTAGGAGAGCTGACCACGCACAAACAGATGAGAACCAAAATCGAGTGAAGAGGATTGAAGATGAACCCACATTTTAAAAGTTCTTATCTGCTGGAGGTGGCATTACCTGTGACTTCGCTTCACTTCTCCATACATGGCTGTTATAGCAGGTACATTGTAAAGGAGCATGATTGTTTCTAGAAATGCAAAAACAGGTGGCAAGATTTTAAAACCTGTCATTATTCTGAAGAATACTTAATGAGATTTGAAAAGCATTCAAGTTACAAATGAGGAAAACTTGTTTTAGCATTCAAAGTACAAGAGAATTTGAACATATTCTTAAAGTATATACTATTTGTGCAAAGTGAAGATATAAGAATGTATGGCAAGGATATTTTTAAGTGGCTATTTATTGTTGTGATTGAAGTACCATTTACTTTCTATTTTATAATTTCTTAAAATCTAAACGGTGCCAGCAGTGGGTGTAACTTTTGTAATTTCTTGAAATAGAAAGGTCTTCTAGAGTAAGATAGAAAAAAAATCCAAGCACTCAAAAATATACATTGTTATTCATGTATGCAAATGGTATAAGGTAGTGTTGAAGACTTTGTGCAAAACTATACCCAGTTTGCATTCAATTATCTTTAAAGAGAAGAATAGTCCATGCTCCCAGGGGTTGAATAAAAATAAATAAATAAAGAGAGGTAAATATATATATATATATATAATAGGTGCAACCATTTTTTTTCTCTCTAGGCCTGTAACTAGGTAACTTGGACCTATCTAATGCATATACATATATATGCATCATGCATATACATATATATGCATGATGCATATATATGTATAATCATGGTCAGTGTTAGAGTGAGTATGCGTTTCAACTTTACAGATTTTACATAAAATTTTAAGATAAAATTTTGGTATAAGTTTTGAAAAATATAAACAAAAGAAACCCTAATGTTCTGAGGCATAAGCACGTAGTGCCTGTTGCAATGTTAGTGTGTGTATATATATACACACACACATTTATAGTCAGCATAGTAATGATTAGGTGAAGCAGGTATCAAAATTAAGATACTTGAGTGGTGGTATTATAGGTATTACGTCCTGTGTATAAATTTTTAAAAAATTGAGAACCTAATATTCTTTAATGAATTAGTCAATCAAGAAGTTCATTGCAAATGTTTTATTATCTAAAATCCAGGTCTTGCAAATATTTCATGGCAATTCCATTTACCCAGGAACCAACAGTGAAAAGTTTGCATCTAAAACATGATGCATATATAAATTTAATTTAAATATAAGTTTATTGTAGTGTATTACCATAAATACAGACCTGTGTGTGTTTTGAAATAATGGGAGTAAATATGCAAAAGACTATTAGTGTTTAATACAAGATTTTATGACAGTGCTTTTGTTCTTGATCAGCACATAGTTATTTTCTAAATTCTTTACAAGCACCATGTCTTAATTACTTATGAGAAAACACCATAAGACTGATTCCTAAGGCTTAAGCAGTGGCACACACATACATAATAAAGTCATAGGAAGCCATTAAAAGTCAAATAATGATGTGCGTGGGAACTTGCTTGTGTTCTAATGTTGAATGATGGAACCGTAAGACAAAATCATGTTCCTTTCTACTGGAATTTTGTAAGTTTGGAGTGTGTGTGTCACCCCAAGAGGGACATTGTATGGAATTCAGCCTTAAGATCTATCTGGACCCTCCTATTAGGGTTCTAACATGGCTGCTCCCAACTCAATACACAAGACCTAGTGCCCAGGTCAGAAAATGGAGGACTCACAGGGAACCTGGCAGTGAAACAAGTCACATGGCCTGGTGCCTAGATTTGCTCTTCTCCAGGCTGTTATTGCCATTATTTTCTTCACTTTCTTAGCCCTAGGTCCCTAAAGAATTTCCCACTGAAGCAGATAACTTGGGAAAATGTTGGGGATCAAGGTTGAATGAAGAAGAGCAGACCTACAAAGCTAAGGTAGAGTGGAAATGGGATTCTTTACACAAAGTATGGCTGATGAAACTGGGTGGTATAGGCTTCAGTCTGAGTTTAGAGGGAAACCAGGAGCAAAAGTGAATTCGAATGAGCAGATTTCCCCCAGACAGGGCCAATAGCAAGGCAACTTTGTTTCCTGTCTCCTTTGTCTTGGTGGCTTTTTCAGACTGAATGGGTGAGAAGAGAAGGGCTTTGGGGGTGGAGTGCGCAGGCAGGGCTAATCAGCTTTTCCAGAGCAATACTGCCATCAAGAGGATGTAGTTTGACAAAACATAAACCCAAAGTTGTTAGAGTCCCCCCAAGTTTTAGCAACTGAGAAATGTTGGGCCTTTTGTGAGGTTGAGTGGACCCTAGCCCTAAGTACGTCCCCTTCACTTTAAATCTGAAGGCTTCCAGGAGCTCTGGACAAAGGCAGGATCCCGGGGGAGAAGCTGATAAGTGGAGGGTCAGGGGAAGGACTGAGGGGACAGCTGCTAGGCAGGTGGAGTATAGGAAGTATTGGGGCTTAGATATCTACCCAGTGAGGGTGGGGCTAAAACAAATGGCTCGGATCCTATCTGGGGGGACTTCTGGCCACATATCCTCTGGCTGTGCCCCTTGAACAATGAGGTGGGGGTTGGCACAAGGTGTCAGCAATGTTAGGGTACAGATGAAACATCTCATTCCAGATGATGTCTAACAGCAGCCAGCGTGCTTTCTAGGGGTCTCAAGGATACCTAAAAGTCTGGTGCCCCTATTGCTTAGAGCAAGGAAGACCTGAGGAGAAGGTAGTGTGTGTCACTTGGGCAAGCCAATAAATCATTGAACATCAACAGGAGTGCAGATATACACAACCAGCAGACCTGGAAGTATTTTCTGAAGCCAGGAGGTAACAGCTATGGTGGCTTTGCAGCACTTTTTCTAGGGCCTAATGTGAAGGCTTCCCTATTTAGAGAGACATACTCTTAGCTCTATTAAGGGAACAGAAATGAGTTCTTTAGCTGTTGGCCTTCCCCTGAGGAAGATGAGGCCATTGAGACTTGGGACCTAACTGTTCATTCAGATTAGCAAATATTGTTCTTTGTGCCTGCTTCTTAGCCTTTTGCTAATGAAGATTCCTTGTAAGGCCTCTAAGGACACCCTCCTTTGGAAAGCTGAGCACATCAGGACCCTCAGGACACTTGCCCATAGCATAGCAAGAAAAGGCAAAAAGTTCTTAGGATTGACTGCACATGAGAGTTTTCTTGTGTATCAATGATGGATTCAGTGGCTGACCACTTACAGAAGAGGAAAAAATGTTATTCTCGGGTACTGCTGTAATATATGGTCACCATCTGAATTCAACCTGCCCAGGGTGGAGCTATAACATCTATTAAGAAGTTTTTAGCAACTACTACAAGACCATAGGGTCCCTGGGGAAAATGACTCTCCTACTATTCATGTCTTGGTCTAGCTGTCCTTGAGGATGTTATAGGTTGACATGAGCCAAGAAGGGTTTGAAAACATTTGAGAAAGCGTGTCTCAATGGTCTCAAATACCCTATGAAAGTGTAAGGTGACCTCTGACCTTTTCAGCCTACTTCAGCTAAGCAGGTGACTGAGAGAAACCCTACATCAGATGGGTTAGGCTGCCAGCTGTTGAGTCATAGTTTGACTTGACCATATGATAGACTAGGAAAGCCAGATGTATGGAGTCAGTGCACCATATCTGAACTTACAATTGTGAGTGACAGAGAGGTAGCCCCAGCCGTAGAATTCCTCAGGGTCAGGAATTTTGTATTCCCACACATTTTGGTTTACATTAAGAGACTATCTGGTCAGAGAGTGGATAAAGGCCGAAAGCAGCAGCACCTTGCTGAGTTCCAGGAATTCAAACATGACACTGTGACCAGTAATGGGAGATTATAACTATTGCCAACTCTCAATACCGCTCAATCATTGACACTCATCTCAGATCAAAAGCTGTTTCAAAATGAAGTTAAAAAGAAAACCACTCAGCAGGAAAGATGGCAAAGGAATAAGGCACCTCTATTATCACAGAGTCTCAAATTCACCAGTACAGAAGTAAATTGCAGTTCACTGTATTCTTCCATTATGCCCTTAAATCTTCATCATAACCCCTAGCAAGCCTTTGAAAAGGAATCCATTGATGTCAATGTTTGTGTAATGATTTGTAGAATTGGACAAGCTCCTACCAAGTGAGAAGCACTGTTAATTGGTTCACCTCTTTGAAGGTCAATTGGCCAAACCATTTAACCTTTCACATGAGCATACCCTTTGTCCAGAGACTACCTCTTGAAAGTGATCGCACAGCCAAACTCCCAAAGGAAAGTAGAAAGGAGAGGACAAAGAGGATAGCTGAGATTTCTTTTGCAAGGATGGCGGTAGGGAGGGGGCAAAACATCCATTGTCCAAGTTCAACTACAGTTAAGTTCAGCTATAGTAGGTAGTCTTTTTAAGCCTTTGGAAAGATTGAAATCCATTCGCCAAGTCCTCAATAGGGGAGGTGACCACACCTCTGATTTAGGCAAGAAAATGCAAAATGTTGTAACGGGATCAAACCATTCTGGTTGGCTAACAACAAGGAAATTGAAAAGAAAAATGAAGTTTTTCTTTCTCTCTTAATTACATACATTATTAATTCAAGTTGAACACATAAACATATTGGTTCAGAAAAGTAAATAGGCAGAAAGGAAGTTATCTGGAAAGTTCCCCAGTCAAGCAACTAACAGTGTGTAATTTTCTGCAGTGATGTTTCTAATGACTTGCCTTCACGTTTTAACTTACACTTGTCCAAAGCCTTGAAATGTTGAAAATGAGAAAAGCTTACATTTGCAAGTTTTTAAAAAATTCAAGAAACCAGCACCATCTCAATACATAATTAGGAAAAGAACGTATTACAAGATGTATTTTTCTTTAAAACATACACACACACTTCTACACACATGCAAGATTTAAAGGCTCTATTCTGAATTCTCTTTCCAAATTTTACTTAACAGAAAATCCAGCTTTCTGAAGCACATTTAATGACATATGATGAGACTTATGTGATGTGAGACCTGAGAAAACTATGATAGAAAGAAGCAACTCAAGCTGCAAGGATATTCCTCATGTATCATGCAAGGATATTCCTCATGTATCATGTAAGTAAAAACTCACCAAATCCTGACAACCTGTCCACATGTGCCCACAATGTACAATTATATATTAAAAAGAGCAGAATGCAATATAACAAACATCAATGGAATATCAATTAAACTTCTTAAAAATATCATTTCTTTACTGCTATATATTTGTTCCACTTACTGATTTTTTCCCAGATGCATATGATTCTTACGGTTTGATCAACAGTAAAAGAATGCTATGAGATTTAGCCATAAAAAACTATCTTGTTCCTTAAGAAAAGTTAATGCTATTGGAGAGTACTCATGGTCTAGAGTTGAGTTGAGAATTCAGGGCACCAAATTCTATGTGTAGTGGGACCAGTGAGGATGGATTTGAAGAAAAGAAATGGAAAAGTGTGTGTGTGTGTGTGTGTGTGTGTGTCTAGCATTGTGCTGAGGAATGTGGGGAGTATATTGATGAGATATAGACTAAATTTATTTCATTAAATAGCATCAGTTATTATTGAACAGTTATATATCATTTTTTAATGTTTAAACCAATATACTCATCAAGCTGCTAATAGTGGATGCCTCAAAAAAGTGGGATTTGTGATAAAGTGTTTCCATTTGTTCTTCATATATTGCGTATTCTAAGAGATTTTTCAAGAAGCTGATGATATATTTGTAATTTGAGAGTCAACCCAGAACAAATATGTGCAAAAGAAATTATTGGTGAAAACTTGATTTGTTGGCTATTTGAAACCTAATATGTTTATATCTTTAACTGATCACAGAAAACAGGTGTATTCAGGACACCCATATTTTAAAAATCCTTATCCGCATCAGTGGGCATTACCTGTGGCCTCACTGCACTTCTTTGTACAAGGCTAATGTATCTGGTTATTTTGTAAACATGTATGCTTAATTTTAGGAAATGCAAAAATTTAAGAAGCAACCTTAAAAATATTGCCTATTCCAAGGAGTAGTTAATGATGTTTCCAAATACCTCAAACTGTCATAAGTGAGAAAAGCATGTCTGACATACAAGGTAACTGGGATTTTAGGTTAAAAAATATGCATTATATGTGGATAGGGAAGATATGAGAATGTATGGCAAAGACATTTTAAAAGTCATTTCTTCTAGTTTTCATTGAGATACCATTTATTTTTGGCTTTGTAATTTCTCAAAATATGAGCAGATTTCCAACAGCAGATGTTACCTTTATAATTCCTTCAAAGAGAAACTTCCTTGTAGAATAAAGTATAAAGAAATTTCCAGCTAGGGAAAATAGATGTTGATATACGGAAACATGCAATTTATGTAAGTTGCTGCAGAAGACTTTGTAGAAAACTATGCCCAGTATAAGTCAAGTTATAATTAAGGTGAAATAAATGTGCATATATATGTATAGCAATATTATGTGTTATATATATATAGCAATATTATATGTTATATATGCCATATTTAAACTATATAATAAATGGAGCAATAAGAAACATTTTTGTTTGTTTGTTTTTTGAGACGAAGTCTCGTTCTGTAGCCCAGGCTGGAGTGCAGCGGCGTGATCTCAGATCACCCCAACTTCCGCCTCCAGGTTCAAGCAATTCTTCTGCCTCAGCCTCCAGAGTAGCTGGGATTACAGGTGGGCGCCACTGCATCCAGCTAATTTTTTGTATTTTTAGTAGAGACGGGATTTCACCATGTTGGCCAGGCTGGTCTTGAACTCACAACCTCAGGTAATCCGCCCGCCTCGGCCTCCCAAAGCGCTAGGATTACAGGCGTGAGCCACCACGCCCAGCCAAGAAACATTTTTCTGCAATGCTTTCATTAGTAAATATGAAGACAAAAATTTTATATAATGTGGCCAAACTGTCTTAGAATCAGGAGTGGCAATCTCCTAGGCAAACCATCATGTACAAACAACCAATTTTAATATAAATTTATTGTCACATATGAACATAAATATAAAACTCTGTGTGTATTGAAAGGAGTAGGAGGACATGATCTAAAAAATTATCAGTGGTCTTAATCAGTTTTATGATAGTGCTTTACTCTTTATCAGTGCATGGTTATTTCTGAATCCTTGGCAAACATCATGTCTTAATTATTAATGAGGAAGTGATTTTAAGGCTTATCTCTAAGAGATAAATGGTAAATACAGACACAAAGATAAATACACACACACACACATGCACACACCCCTACATACCCAGTGAAGTGGTAGGAAGCAATTGGAGACCATTTAATGGCATCGGAAAGTGTCTTCGAATGGTAAATGAAATCACAAGACAAAACTCTTGGAATGAGAGCCATTTGGGCACTTCTCTTAAGACTCCAGCCAAATGGTTGCCAACAAGTCAACACGTAAGACTTAGATCTCTATCCTGAAAATATAGAATTCCTTGGGAGCCTTACATATGGATGAGCCAGGCAAGGACATGTGGTTTGGTACTTAGAGAGAACCTCCCGGCCTTGAGTTTCTAGCATTTTCTTTTTCTGCTTAGGCCTGGATTCTTGAGTCTTGAATCCAGAAGCGGAAGTTGGTAACTTTGGAAAATACTGGAGATGTAATGCTGAGTGAGCGAGAACACAACTGTGAAGGCTAGACCTATTGGAAATGTAGTTCTTAAAAAGAGAAGGCCTCAGTTTCGTTTCAAATGGAAACCAAAAGCAGAAGTACAGCAGCGTGATCAGATTGTCCCAAACTAAGCAAAAGTAAGGCTGTCATGTCTCCTGGCGTCCTTTTCTTGCTGGCGTTTTTTTGGACAGAAAGGGCGGGAGAAGGACTAAGGAGCAGTACGTGTTGGTATATCTGGAGCACTACTGCCATCGTGAGGAAATAGTTTTAAAATGCCGTACGCCATTACAGCGTCCGTCCCGTGAGGTCTTTCGGTTTAGAAACGTCGGTTCAGCGGAGAGATTGAACAGGCCCTAACCCCAAATTGGGCTTCCCTGACTTCTCTGAGTTATTCCGGGATCTCTGGGCAAAGACTTGATGCTAATATGACAAAGGTGATATCCAGGTGTAAAAGCCTGTTGTTGGCGAGGCAGGACAGAGCCAACGGCTGCCAGAAGTCCGGGCACAGGAAGTTGTAGGGTGGGGCTTCCGTTGAGGATAACTTTCAGGGCCCAATGAAGGGCTTGTGCCCATTGTCTCCTGTTCCTGCCCCTGCCCCTCAGAAGATGGCTCAGGTCAATTCACCTTGTTCTGGAGCCATAGAACCTGGGCTCCCTTTGATAGCAGCATCACAACTCATAAAATAGGCTAATTTGAGGAGATATAACAGCATTTGTGCTTGCTGGGGGATCTCATACACAGCAAAAGTCTGGACCCCATTGCCTTAGAGCAAGGAGGGAAATGAAGAAACACTGGGAGCCATCCTGCCAAGCCAAAAAAGGCCAACTCTCCTGCTTAGAGAGCAGAGGCATACACAAAGAGGCCAAAAAATGTTATGCTTATAGCCAAGGCCTGTCCCCTAATAGAGTTTTGCCATCATCTCAGATCTCTTGGTGGGGTTGGTGGGGAGGAAGGGAGGAGTGCTCATCTCTTTATTTGTTCTCCCAGAGGATCCTGAACTCCTTGAAGTCTAGTGATTCTCCTCATACATAACAATTGTTCTTCTCTGTTACTTCTTCATAAAAAGCTCCAGTTGAGGATACCTGGTAAGCCTGATAACCCATACTTCTTGCTCCCAAGTTGATGGAGAACGTCTAGAATTACTTGGGATTCATTGCATAATGGAGAAACATTCTGGCCCCCTCTTCTACTTTCCTCACTCAGTTAGCATTTGACCTCATAGAGTAGTTGAAGATGATTTTTTGTACGTGTGTTTGCGTGTAAGCGTCCTGTGACAAAAAAATTTAAAACTTTCTTTTCTGTCGTATTTAAACCAATGGCAAAATTGGTAAAGGAATTAAACAGGCAATTTACAAAAGAAGAACTCCAGCTGTTTATTAAATAAATGAAAAGATACTCAATTTTACTACTGTTTATGACATTCCAATTATCTACACACATTGTGTTTATGTATGTATTGTGTTAGTTTATAAATATATGCACCAATATTTGCACATATTCCTATATCTATGCATACATGCCTGTTATATATATATTTATATGTACTATGTATATACGCATGCACATTAAGTTATATACAATTTTTACAAATATAGAGGTATATATAAAGACATGTATGTGTAAATGTGTGTGTGCACAATTAAAATAATTCTATTCACTTAAATATTATATTCAATTACATATCAATTATTTCAGTTAAATATTAATTATAACTGATATAGTAAATAAATACAACTGAACTATATTAAGTTAAATATTACATAATTCTATTCAGTTAAATGATTCTATTCAATTAAATATCCTATTTAATATTCTTTTACCCCCAAGACTTAGAACAGTGCCCAGAACTTGGCAGGAACTAGATAAATATTGGTTAAAGGAATGTATGATTTCCTCTACATATTGAGAGATCTGAGATGGTAAACACCAAAGTGCAAATAGTAGTAACTGTACTACCATATACTGTTTATGAATGGGTGCTCATGTCTTTTTTTAAAAAAACATTTTTCACGTTTTTTAAAAAAGGATGCTTTATAAAAGATAAGAAACATCTATTGTTTTAATATATTTAAAAATACAATTCAGATTATAAAGTATCATCAATAGTAAGAGTCTTTTTTTTTTTTTTTTTGAGACAGAGTCTTGTTCTCTTGCCCAGGCTGGAGTGCAGTGGCGTGTCTTGGCCCACTGTAACCTCCGCCTCCCAGGTTCAAGCAATCCTCCCACCTCAGCTTCCAAAGTAGCTGGGATTACAGACATGTGCCACCGTGCCTGGCTAATTTTTTTTTTCTTTTCTTTTTTAGATGGAGTCTCGCTCCATCGCCAGGCTGGAGTGCAGTGGCGCAATCTTGGCTCACTGCAACCTCCACCTCCCGGGTTCAAGCGATTCTGCTGCCTCAGCCTCCAGAGTAGCTGGAACTACAGGCGTGTGCCACCACACCCAGCTAATTTTTGTATTTTTAGGAGAGACAGGGTTTCACCATGTTGGCCAGGCTGGTTTCGAACTCCTGGCCTCAAATGATCCTCCTGCCTTGGCCTCCCAAAGTGCTGGGGCATCAGACATAGGGGAAATTGGACACATTGGAGGAGGTCAGAAAATTTTGAGATAAATTTTGCGAGGAAAATTAAATTGATCAAAATCTGTAATATGAATGAGAGCCTTGAGAGATATTTTAGTCAACTTGTATATGTGTGTGTTTGAATGAACTTTGAGTACACAGACCATCAAATGAAATGACTAGTAAATTATTCTAGAAGACAGAGACTAGGGGAAAGAAGTCCAGAAAAAGAAAAGCAAACACAATTTAGTACATGGATCATCTCAAGATATTTACATTGTTATAGTATTGTATGCATTAAATATTGACACAAGCAATTATAGCTACATTGGGAGGATGGGAAGGAAGGAAGGATGTAAGTGAAGTACTAATATTGGTATTAGTGAAGTGTAGTGAGGGCAAAGAAAGTAAAATATTCTTCTAGAAGGAATAGGTAATATGGGCATTCTATTTAGGGATATATAAGCAAGTAAAAACTTACTAGCTAAGAGTGTTAAAAGTGTTTCAATCATCTGGGCACGGTGGCTCACGCCTGTAATCCCAGCACTTTGGGAGGCCAAGGCGAGCAGATCACGAGGTCAGAAGATCAAGACCATCCTGGCTAACACGGTGAAACTTCATCTCTACTAAAAATACAAAAACTTAGCCGGGCGTGGTGGCAGGTGCCTGTAGTCCCAGCTACTCAGGAGGCTGAGGCAGAAGAATGACGTGAATCCGGGAGGCGGAGCTTGCAGTGAGCTGAGATCGCACCACTGCACTCCAGCCTGGGTGACAGAGTGAGACTCCATCTCAAAAAAAAAAAAAAAAAAAGTTTCAATCTCGGAGGAATGTCAGAGATGGCATAATGTTGTTTGTAATGTATTGTACAAATAACTAACGTTGAAAAATATGTTCATGTATAATTTTGACTTAAAATCTTTAAAAACTGTATCTATCTATCCATCCATTCATCCTTGTGGTATATAGGCAGAATTCTAAGATGATTCCATCTCCCTGTATAATTCCTTAAGTATGAGTGGGACCTGTGAATATGATAGATTATCACTCCTCTGATTCCTTTATATTATATGGCAAAAATGATAGTGTCTTAAAAGAGAGATTACCCTGGGAGGGCCGGATCTAATCAGGACAGGGAAAGAGGGCCTGGTGGTCTGAGATCTTCTCTTTTGCTAGCCTCAAAGAAGTAAGCAATTGTGAGTTCTAAAGCTGCAACAAAATGAATTTTGCCAACAACCACATGACCTTCCAAGAGGATCCTGAGCCTCAGATGAGTCCCCAGCCCTAACCGACACCTTGATTGCAGCCTTGAGCTGAGGACCTACCTGAGCTATGCCCTGACTCCTGACTCACAGAAACTGAGATAAAAAATGTATGCTGTTTTAAGCTATTAAGTTTGATGTAATTTGTTACATAGCAAGAGATAATGAATGCAATGCTTACACAGGGGGAAGAAAAAAAAAGAAAACCTAGTAGTATGGACTGAAAGTTTGTGTCACCTCAAAATTCGTATGTGGAAGCCTTAACCCACAGTGCGATGGTATTTGGAAATGAGACTTTTGGGAGGTAGTTAGGTTTAGATGAGGTCGTAAGGGTGGAGCCTGCATTATGATTAGTGCCCCTATAAGGAGATGAAGGGACAGAGCTTTCTCTCTTTGCCTTGTGAGTACATTATAGGAAGGTATCCATCTACACCTGGAAGAGGACCCTAGCCAGGAACTGAATTGGCTCCCACCATGATCTTTGACTTCCCAGCCTCCAGAACTGTGAGAAATACATTTATTTTGTTTAAAAATCTATGATTTTTTTATGGCAGCCCTCCTTGACTAAAACATCTAGAATAAAGTATGGAGAAATATTAAAACTGGTTTCCTCTGAGAAAATAATGTAGGAGATTCAGTTTATAAACTTTAAAGAACATATATTGACTATTGTTTTGTTAAGGGAAATAAAATAGTAAAATGCAAACCTGTGAATTCAGTGTAATGACATAAGTGAAAAAGGAGTGTGTGTGTGTGTGTGTGTGTGTATGTATGTGTGTCCGTTTGGACTTCCACATTTAGCATTGTAAGAAATGTATTGATAATTACAAAGACAAATTGGTCACATGACAGATGTACTGAATTTTTAAAATAGATACACCAAAGTGCAAAGAAAAGTTACATCTGAAGACTTGTTTTAGATAAGAACTCACCTTTTTGTTTAATACATTTTTTTCATTAAGAGTTTCCTGGCCAGGCGCCGTGGCTCACGCCTGTAATTCCAGCACTTTGGGAGGCCGAGGCGGGCGGACCACAAGGTCAGGAGATCGAGACCATCCTGGCTAACACGGTGAAACCCCGTCTCTACTAAAAATACAAAAAAAAACTAGCCGGGCGAGGCGGCGGGCGCCTGTAGTCCCAGCTACTCGGGAGGCTGAGGCAGGAGAATGGCGTGAACCCGGGAGGCGGAGCTTGCAGTGAGCCGAGATCGCGCCACTGCACTCCAGCCTGGGCGACTAAGCGAGACTCTGTCTCAAAAAAAAAAAAAAGAGTTTCCTAAGAACAGGTCAGGCCCAGTGGTTCATGCCTGTAAATCCGGCACTTTGGGAGGCTGAGGTAGGAGGATCACTTGAGGTCAGGAGTTCAAGACCAGCCTGGCCAACATGGTAAAACCCCATCTCTACTAAAAATACAAAAATTAGTCAGGCGTAGTGGCGGGTTCCTGTAGTCACAGCTACTTGGGAGGCTGAAGCATAAGAATCGCTTGAACCCAGGAAGTGGAGGTTGCAGTGAGCCAAGATTGTGCCACTGCACTGCAGCCTG
Source organism: Papio anubis (assembly GCF_008728515.1). Classification (NCBI taxonomy): domain Eukaryota; kingdom Metazoa; phylum Chordata; class Mammalia; order Primates; family Cercopithecidae; genus Papio; species Papio anubis. The sequence goes on from NC_044996.1 coordinate 22,878,143, forward strand.
GGAGATAGAGTGAGAGACTCTGTCTCAAAAATAAATAAATAAATAAATAAATAAATAAATAAATAAATGTAAAGGTACATTTGGTATGTCATATATGACATGTCAAACCAATGAGAGCTATATAGGCTATAAGAAAATAATCTCAGGAATTTGGCCAAATAACAGCCTTCCACGAAACAGAAAGATTAGTGTCTCCTACAAAATGGAGGGAGATTCCCTGGTAACCTAGAAAACTATGTCAAGGACCATAATACCAGGTGACTAGAGATGACCTTCTCCAAGCCTGGAACTTACGGCGTTTTCTTCTCCCATTTCATTCTGGAATCCTGAGTCTTGTTCAACTTTAAGAAGTGAACTTAATAAATTGAGAAAATGCTGAAGAACTAATGTTCAGTGAAGAAGAGCTGAACTGTGAAGCCAAAGATCTGGTGGAAATTTAATGCTGGAAAAGGGAAGATGCCTCACCAGGGCGGGATAGTTAAGGACTCGTTTTGATTTAAGATGGAAATAGAAAGCAAAAGCACAGTGATGTGAACAAGTTTCCTCAAACTGGGCAAGAATTGAAACAGTTTTGTTTCCTTGTGCCTTTGTCTTTTGTTGGCGTTTTTTCACACTGGATGGGCGGGAGAAGAGGCCCTGGGGACAGTTGACATTTCTGGAGCACTACTGCCATCGTGAGGAAATCAGTTGATGAAAATCCAAGTCATGAACAATTCCTCCCAAAAAACTAGTATGTCGAGGAAGGTTGGACCTGTGGGGAAGTTGGAAAGGCTTCTGGCCTCAAGCGTGATGTCCTTGCCTTCATCTCTCAGGCCTTCTAGGATCTGCGGACAAAGGCATGATATAGTTGTAGAAGCGGCCAGAACTGACCAAGGGGCAGGCAGGAAATTCATGCACAGGAAGTCCTGGAGGTGGAGCTTTTGTGTCCTCCCAGTACAGGAAGAACTAGAAGAAGCAGTTCACTGCTAAGTGCAGGGCTTCTGATCATTTGTCTCCTGCTCCTGCTCCTTGTTGTAGAGGCAGACAGTCTGGGACACAGTCCTCTAGCACACTGGGGCCTGGGATATGAGCCCCATTTGGCAGTAGTGCGGGAGCTCAGAGTGCAGGGGGGAAATTCCCACTATTTATTGTAGAGCATATATTGAAGAATGCATTCAAAGTTGAGAGGCAATAGATAATTGACAAGAAGGGTGAATAACTCTCAGGAGTGTCTTGGAGACATGTGACAAAGCATCCCTCAGTGATCCCAGATGTCTTGTGAAGGTGAAAGTTCATTGCTGATCTTCTGACATTATCTCAGTTAAAACAGACTGAAAGAGAAAACCTGAACTAGATGGGTTAGCATGCCTGCCTTGGAGCTGCATTTTGACTAGGTCCTATGCTTGAAGTAGGGTAGACAAATGTGAGGAGACAGAATTGTGGATGACACTAGCAGTGGCCTCAGCTCAGGAATTCCTCAGGCTCAAGAATGTTGTATTCACCTCACCTGGCTATACTTAATACAGGCTAACAGGCCTGATTGCAGATGGAAACAATTTCATTGTTTCAGGCATAATAAAAATAACAGCAAAAACAGGAAACCACAAGCAATTATTTGTCCGTGTTTACTGCCTTTCAACCATTGGCATCCATTACAGATCATTAGCTATTCCAAGATGAAAAGTTAAAGAGAAACAATTCAGCAAGGAAAGAGAAAAGGAACCAGGCACAAACTTCCCAGAAGAAAAAGACCACGGAACAAGAAACCAGCCCCCGATATTTAACATAGCTTCTTTTCTATTTCCCTAAGTGTTGGCCGGTCTGAGAAATAAAGGGAAAGAGTATAAAAGAGAGAAATGTTAAAGCTGGGTGTCCGGGGGAGATATCACATGTCAGTAGGTTCCATGATGCCCACCAAGCCGCAAAACCAGCAAGTTTTTATTAGTGATTTTCAAAAGGGGAGGGAGTGTACGAATAGGGTGTGGGTCACAGAGATCACATGCTTCACAAGGGAATAAAATATCACAAGGCAAATGGAGGCAGGGCGAGATCACAGGATGGAGCGAAATTAAAATTGCTAATGAAGTTTCTGGCATGCATTGTCATGATAACATCTTATCAGGAGACGCGGTTTGAGAGCAGACAACCAGTCTGACCAAAACTTATTAGGCGGGAATTTCCTCATCCTAATAAGCCTGGGAGTGCTACGGGAGAACTGGGCTTATTTCCTCCCTTATCTACAACCATTAAAGACAGACGTTCCCAAAGCGGCCATTTTAGAGACCTCCCCTTGGGAACACATTCTCTTTCTCAGAGATGTTCCTTGCTGAGAAAAAGAATTCAGTGATATTTCTCCTATTTGCTTTTGAAAGAAGAGAAATATGGCTCTGTTCCACCTGGCTCTTAGGCAGCCAGACCTAATAGTTATCTCCCTTGTTCCCTGAACGTCGCTGTTATCCTGTTCTTTTTTCAAGGTGCCCAGATTTCATATCGTTTAAACAATTTGTGCAGTTAACACAATCATCACAGGGTCCTGAGGCAACATTCATCCTCAGCTTATGAAGATGATGGGATTAAGAGATTAAAGACAGGCATAGGAAATCACAAGAGTATTGACTGGGGAAGTGATAAATGTCCATGAAATCCTAACAGTTTATGTTCAGAGATTGCAGTAAAGACAGGTGTAAGAAATTATAAAAGTATTAATTTGGGGAACTAATAAATGTCCATGAAATCTTCACAATTTGTGTTCTTCCGACATGACTTCAGCTGGTCCCTCTGTTTGGGATCCCTGACTTCCCACAACAGCAGAGGTTCTCAAATTCACCAATACTCAAGTAAATTACAATTTGACAAAGTCTCAAACATTCCCCACCTCTTCAAAATATCCCTGAGCAAGCTACTGAACATGAAACCACTGAAAACACCTACTTTGTGTGAACATTTGTAGAATTGGACAAGTTCCCATGAGGTGGGAAGCATTGTCAATTGGTTTTACAATTTGGTGGGCAATATATGTGTATCACTTAACCTTTCACATGAGCACACTCTTTCTCCAGAGTCAAGGTCACATTCCCATAGGAGACAGGAGTATAGAGATGAGTAGGTTCATTCAGCTTTCCTTTGCAATGTCAGACAGTGGGGAGGAGCAAAGGGTCTATTCTCTAGTAGATTGACTCCACATGTTTCAGCTGTACCAGGTGGTCCTCTTAAGTTCTTGGAAAAGAATGAATTCCATGCTCAGTGTCCACATGAGTAAAGATATTCCACCTCTTTGATTAGGGGTTAAAGCAAATTATTGACTCTTTGGGATCAAACCATCCTAGTTTACTAATATAAGAAAACAGGCCAGGTGCGGTGGCTCACACCTGTAATCCCAGCACTTTGAAAGGCCGAGGCGAGTGGATCATGAGGTCAGGTGATAGAGACCATCCTGGCTAACATGGTGAAACCTTGTCTCTACTAAAAATACAAAAAATTAACTGGGCGTGGTGGTGGGCGCCTGTAGTCCCAGCTATTCAGGCGGCTGAGGCAGAAGAATGGCGTGAACCAGGGAGGCGGAGCTTGCAGTGAGCCGAGATAGTGCCACTGCACTCCAGCCTGGGCGACAGAGCAAGACTCCGTCTCAAAAAAAAAAAAAAAAGAAAGAAAGAAAAACAATAAAGTCTATCTCTCTCTGCTTATTCCATGTGTGACTACTGTCCTCAGTTGAGTGCATATATATGAATTCTAAAGAATGAATTTGCAGAGCCTTCTGACGAAGATACTCATTGTGTCTACCTTCCTGGAGTAATTATTTTAAGGCCATGCCCTCAAGTATTAACGTCATACATGTCTCCATGCTTGAAATAGTAACAAGCAAGGTTTACATTCGAAATCAAGAAACAAAGGTAGGCTGGGGGCGGTGGCTCACGCCTGTAATCCCAGCACTTTGGGAGGCCGAGGCGGGTGGATCACGAGGTCAGGAGATCGAGACCATCCTGACTAACATGGTGAAACTCCGTCTCTACTGAAAATACAAAAAATTAGCCGGGCGTGGTGGCAGGTACCTGTATCCCAGCTACTCGGGAGGCTGAGGCGGAAGAATCGCCTGAACCCGGGAGGCGGAGCTTGCAGTGAGCCGAGATCCCGTCACTGCAATGTGGCCTGGGCGATAGAGTGAGACTCTTGTCTAAAAAAAGAAAGAAAGAAAGAAAGAAAGGTATACCCTTCAGGTTTTAAAATAGCCTTCAGTGTAAGAATCAGTTTCTCTGAAAATTATACATTGCTCTGTTTACATATGGAAATAAAAAAGACCACTTTTTATAGTGAAGAAAACAAAAATCTTTGGGCAAATTTATAAGTAACACAAAATCCAATAATCCGAAGGATATTTAGTGACCCATGAGGTGGCCTTATAATAAAAAGGAGAAGTGTGATAAAAGGAAAAATTTCAAAACCCAAGGAGATTTGCAAACTATGTGGAAGCCTAAAGTCATACCAACAAACCCATGAGTGCTCACATATACATGTACTCATGCAAATATTCAAATGGAATAGATTTAGAAGAGAGCAGAAGAAAGAAGATCAAAATACTCATGCTTGTTTTCATGGACTGCTCAGCATTTTCTCAAAAGGATCATGTACAGAGATCATCTCTGGTATGAAAGCGTGGCACTAAAGAGGCAAGTTTTCTGGGGCTCCTGATGTACTCAGCTCCCTGAAGAAGGATATCTTGTCAGGCCTACAAGGAATCTTCATCAGAAAAAGGCTAAGGAACAAGCACAGAGAACACTACTTGCTAATCTTAATGAACAGTTAGATCCTGAGCCTTAAAGGCCTCATCTTCGTTAGAAGAAAGCTAAAGAACCCATTTCTGTCCCATTAAGAGAACTGAAATGAGAGCGGATCCCTCCACGTGGGTATGCCTTCACACTGGACCCTAGACAAAATGCTGCAAAGCCACTATAGCTGTTACCTCCTGGGCTCAGAGAACACTTCCAGGCCTTCTGGTTGTGTATATCTGCACTCCTATCGATGTTCTGGAATTTATTGACTTGGCACAGTGACACATGCTCCTTTTCCTCAGATCCCTCTTGCTCTAGGCAACAGAGGCACCAGACTTTTGGTGTCCCTGAGACCTCCAGCGGCTGTTAGATGCCACCTCAAATGAGATTCATTTTCCCCTCCCCACATTCTAACGTTGCTGACATTGGGGCCCATACTCCAAAGTACAGGGATATCTTGTGCCAGCCCAACTATCTCATGGTCTAAGGGGCAGGGCCAGAAGATCAATGCCCAGAAGCTGTGTGTAGACTAATTTTTCTATAGTCCTGCCCACAGTGAGAAGAAACCAAACCCTGCATCAGTCCTGGCACCTTACTCAGCAGCTTCTTCATTGAGATTTTGCCTTTGTCCAGATTGAGCTCCTGGAAAGCCTAAGAGTTGAAGTTGAGAAGGCCCATCTTGGGGTCAGGCCCTATTGAACCTTTGAATTTGCTAAATCTTTCTTAACTGCTAGATGGGAGGGAAGTTCAAATCCAAAGCTTTTGCTTTTGTCAAACTACTTCCTCGCGATGGCAGTATGAGCTCAGGAAAGCCAACTAACCCTGCCCCCAGGCCCTCTTCTCCCGCCCATTCCATCTGAAAAAAAATCACCACTAAAAGGCAAAGCTACCAGGAAATATGGTTGCCTTGTGTCTTACCCAGTTTGAAGAAACTTGCTCACATTGCTGCGCTTTTGCTTTTGGTTTCTATATACAATCAAACTGAAGCCTAAAACCACACACTCTCATCAGGCATCTTTTCTTTTCAGTAATTCAGTTTCCTCTACCACAGCTTCACAGATCTCCTCATCAGTCACCATTAGATATGTACGATTTTCCCCATTTTCAAGTTTTCTGATACAAGGTTCAAGTCCCAAGGAGTCCGTGCATGAGGAAAAGAAATTGCTGGAACTCCAAAGCTTGTACGAGGCTATCTGTCTCCATCAGACGTTGTGGTCTTTGACCTGGCTCATTTCCCAAGCTCTTATGGTGTACTCCATTTTCTGGCTCACATAGTTTAGAAAGTAACCAAAATGGCATCCTTCTTTTTAAATGTCTTTCCAGATGGAGAACTCACTAATAAATATTTCAGTTGCTCAAACTTGATGTTCAAAATAAATACTAATATTTAGCTATTATAATTTAAGGACATTAGAGTTAAGCTCTTCCATAGGTTTTGAACTAATATGTTAAAACAACATTATCAATTTTACCATATGACCTTTTCTTACACTTGTACATTTTTATGCCTCATATATATTCATGTTTTAATTTGCACATAGATGATGCTTTGAATGAATAAAGAAACAACACATTTTAAATAATTAATTGGGCACTTAGGTAGAGAATATACATTGTGTATCCTTCTTAGGTAATTATATAATTTATTGTCCAAGTTGGACAACTGTGTGAACTGTGACTTCTTAAGGCAAACTGAAAGGAATGTTCACCCTATTTATAATTCCACAGTCTTGAGACAAACAGTGATCACATCTTTATGCTTTATTTACCTAAATACATTTTTTTTTCTTTTTTTGAGACAGAGCCTTGCTCTGTCACCCAGGCTAGAGAGCAGTGACACAATCTCAGCTCACTGCAACCTCTGCTTCCTGGATTCAAGCGATTCTCCTGCCTCAGCCTCCCAAGTAGCTGGGATTACAGGCGTGCACCACCATGACCAGCTAATTTTTATATTTTTAGTAGAGACGGGGTTTCGCCATGCTGGCCAGGCTGGTCTCGAACTCCTGACCTCAGGTGATTGGCCCGCCTTGGCCTCCCAAAGTGCTGGGATTACAGGTGTGAGCCAGTGCGCCTGGCCAATAAATTTTAATTTGTATATACATATACATGCTTACAAAAATTGGGCCTTGTCCTGCATATTTTTTCTTTTATACTTTTTCTCTTGGCTATATTATGAGCATTTTGACAGTTGGACTTTAGTTATCCAAAAGTACGATTTAAAAATATGAAAATAGCTATTTATTTATAAGAAATAGAAATATTTAAAATTAAGAGAAATAGACTCTTTCAATACAGAATATTTAGAAAATATGGAATTCAGATAAGTGAACACAAAATGACCTATCATATTACTATAATCTGTATGTATTTTTTCTTTAAACACAAATTGTGTAATAGCGTATATTGGATGTTTTTCCCTGATATTTCTATTTTCTCCTCTTTAATCCACTCTTCATTTTTCTCTACTTCTCTGTGTATCAAATGGCTAATCTGTATGGACTATGTAATCTGGCTGTCTTGCTCTACAGGTCCTGGTTACATTCTCCTATAAAGGGTTCTGGCAGGATTGCAGGGGTAGGTTAGGTATTTATTTAATCAGATCTATGGGTTTGACTCCATCCTTTAGCCAAATACCACTGTCTTAACAGTATCCTGGAGGAGTAATGGAAATATTTGGCAAACAGCCATAACAAATACCCATATACGCATATACCCATAAATATAGTTAAACAATGTCAGCGTTTTTTAAAATTATAACATTGGAACCTGAATGTGACTGTGTATTTCTACATTCCCAACTGTAATTTATCTTTTTCTTCCGAGCCAAGGGAGTCCTTGGGCCTGCAGGTAGCTGAGGATAAGTGGGGCCTTTATGGGAATTTCTCCCTTGGGCTGCTCACCAGGCTGGAGTGCAGGGGCACTATCTTGGCTCACTGCAACCTCCGTCTCCCGGGTTCAAGCAATTCTTCTGCCTCAGCCTCCTGAGTAGCTGGGACTATAAGCGCGCGACCCCAAGCCCAGCTAATTTTTGTATTTGTTTTAGTAGAGAAGGGGTTTCACCATGTTAGCCAGGATGATCTTGATCTCTTGACCTCGTGATCCTCCTGCCTCGGCCTCCCAAAGTGCTGGGATTACAGGCGGGAGCCACCGCTCCCGGCCAAAAATTTTAAAGCTTGCAATGAAAAGGAACAGACTGTGGGAAGGGCTTGACCTGAGAAACAGGTGGACTAATAATAACTGGAAGGTCAACTGAGTCAGACTTATTTTTGCCAGTTGTTCCCCTATGCCAAGAACACAAGATAGAACTGAATTTGTTACCTGAGTCCTCCCTGGACCTGAGACTTGCAGAATGCAAGAAAACCAATAAAAGTTGGGAGGCTTCCTCAAAGTGCCTCAGAAGTGAGCTGACAGTTGGCCTAACCTAGATCTTAAGAATGTGAATTCTGAAGCCTGACTAATCCAATTATAAAATTTGTTTCTAACTGTTCTTCTGTGACTTTGCCTAAAGTATTTAAACTTTCTTTGCGGCCGGGTACGGTGGCTCACGCCTGTAATCCCAGCACTTTGGGAGGCTGAGGCAGGCGGTCACAAGGTCAGGAGTTCGAGACCAGCCTGACCAACATGGTGAAACCCCGTCTCTACTAAAAACACAAAAGAAAATTAGCTGGGCATGGTGGCAGGTGCCTGTAATCTCAGCTACCCAGGAGGCTAAGGAAGGAGAATTGCTTGAACCCAGGAGGCAGAGGTTGCAGTGAGCAGAGACCACACCATTGCACTCCAGCCTGGGCAACAGAGCGAGACTGCATTTCAAAAAAATAATAATAATAAAACTTTCTTTGCTATCTGTCCTCGTTAATTAAGTGGCTAGAATCATACTACTTACATTAGAAGGATGTCGTGAAGAATAAATATATGAATTTGTATTCAGTATTCAGATCCTTAGAATATTCCCTGATAACGTGGTTAAGTATTCGATATTTGTTAGCTATTGTCCTTGATGGTGGTATTCCAGTAGCTTACAGGAGTAAAGAACACTTTATTCTCTACCACTTGTGGAATTTCAGCTACTTTTTACTTAGTAACTCCAACAAAATAAATTGTAGGCCGGGCGCGGTGGCTTAAGCCTGTAATCCCAGCACTTTGGGAGGCCGAGACGGGTGGATCACGAGGTCAGGAGATTGAGACCATCCTGGCTAACACGGTGAAACCCCATCTCTACTAAGAAATACAAAAAAATAGCTGGGCAAGGTGCCAGGCGCCTGTAGTCCGAGCTACTCGGGAGGCTGAGGCAGGAGAATGGGGTAAACCCGGGAGGTGGAGCTTGCAGTGAGCTGAGATCCGGCCATTGCATTCCAGCCTGGGGGACAGAGTGAGACTCTGTCTCAAAAAATAAATAAATAAATAAATAAATAAATTGTAGCCCACTTAAGCGGCATAAGCAACCTTAGATGGCCCCCTAACAGCCTCTGAACAAGCCAACCTTTGACTCAGCAAATACAGTAGCTAGATGGAAAAATGACAACTTGAATTAAAAAAAAAAATATGAAATTGTTAAAATTCAGATGCCTCCCAAAAGCGTTTATTTAGGAAAATGCTAAACCATTAGGAAAAGTTTTGAAAGGGAGATCAATTGACATTGAATGAGAGGCTAGAACGATCAACTGCATAAAATATCTCAAAACAAAGGAAAAAATAAAGCAATGGGAAAAATAAGGAAAAGTTAATACCCTTAAAAATCTAAGGTTTTAACATATTACTAAAAGATGTTACAATTGGGAAAAAACAGAATAAACAAGGCAAAATTTAAGGTAACAAGTAGAAGAAAACTTCCCACAATTGAAGAAGGCCCAGATTGTAGAGTCTCACTATGGTACAGAATGGAATAAAGATATGCACTAAGCATATGTTGGTAAAATACTAGAATTATTAAAAAGTCACCTTGCTGGGCATGGTGGTTCACGCCTGTAATCCCAGCACTTTGGGAGGATGAGGCGGGCAGATCTCGAGGTCAGGAGATCAAGACCATCCTGGCTAATACGGTGAAACCCCGTCTCTACTAAAAATACAAAAAATTAGCCGGGCGTGGTGGCGGGCGCCTGTAATCCCAGCTACTTGGGAGGCTGAGGCAGGAGAATCGCTTGAACCTGGGAGGCAGAGGTGGCAGTGAGCCGAGATCTCGCCATTGCACTCCAGCCTGGGCTACAGAACAACACTCCGCCTCAAAAAAAAGAAAAAAAAATCTAGCCAAGTGAATATTCCAGAAAAGAGAACTGAAGTGGATGAAGAAGGAGAAGCAGGAATAAAGACCTTATACTCTATAAATGAAGAACATAAGCACTCTAAATGGTCATAATTGAGGGACTATACTGCAAAGGAAATAACACTAAGAGTACACAATAAAATATTAAAGAATTTTAGGCCGGGCGCGGTGGCTCAAGCCTGTAATCCCAGCACTTTGGGAGGCCGAGGCGGGTGGATCACGAGGTCAGGAGATCGAGACCATCCTGGCTAACATGGTGAAACCCCGTCTCTACTAAAAATACAAAAAACTAGCCGGGCGTGGTGGCGGGCGCCTGTAGTCCCAGCTACTCGGAGGCTGAGGCGGGAGAATGGCGTGAACCCGGGAGGTGGAGCTTGCAGTGAGCCGAGATCGCGCCACTGCACTCCAGCCTGGGCGACAGAGCGAGACTCCGTCTCAAAAAAAAAAGAAAAAAAAAAAAAAAAGAATTTTAACAAATCTTTTAAGTAGGAAAAATATAAAAGGATGAATTGGAATACATATGTTAATGGACACAACATCTTGGGTTAGTTTTGAGGAAGAAATCAAGTACCTTGACCTAAGAAATAGTGTGCTTTGAGGGACTTTGTTTCGGACAACATTAGAAAAATATGTGGCTGTTTGTGGACATGGAGAAATGAAGGTAACTATGAATGGAAATTAACAATTGGTAAAAAGATATAATCAGCAACTTAAACATCAAAAACAAGAACTGGAAAAAGAAATAATAAACATAAGGTAGGAAGGCAGGAATAAAGTTAAATGTTTTCTTCATTAGAGTAAATGTGAGTGGACACAATTATCTCCTCAAAAGACAGAAGTCATTATATCGGGCTAAAATACAAAACACAAAACAGCAACAAAAAGAACCCTATGCAGTACTTTTAAAAATTAAGTCACTTAAAGCCAAGAATTATAGGAAGTTTTGAAAATTAAGGTTGGGGCAAACAAGTATCACACAAAACGAAAGTAGCAGTACCAATATTAATATCAGACAAATGCGCTTTGAAGTTAAAAGCACTAAAACGTAAAAGCCGGGCGAGGTGGCTCACGCCTTAATCCCAGCACGTTGAGAGGCCAAGACGGGTGGATCATGAGGTCAGGAGATGGAGACCATCCTGGCTAACACGGTGAAATCCCGTCTCTACTAAAAATACAAAAAATTAGCCAGGCGTGGTGGCGGGCACCTGTAGTCCCAGCTACTCGGGAGGCTGAGGCAGGAGAATGGCGTGAACCCAGGAGGCAGAGCTTGCAGTGAGCTGAGATTGCGCCACTGCACTCCAGCCTGGGTGACAGAGCGAGACTCCGTCTCAAAAAAAAAAAAAAAAAAAAAAAAAAAAGCACTACAACAAGGACATTTTGCAATGATAAATTGAGTAGCATTGAACCAATAAACCAATTGTAGTAGAACTGATACCTTTATGATACTGCATTTTCCTATGTTTGATCATGGTGTCTGCATTTATCTCAATCTTCTTTACCATTACTTAGTAATTTTTTTTTTTTTTGAGACGGAGTTTCGCTCTTGTTGCCCAGGCTGGAGTGCAATGCCATGATCTCGGCTCACCGCACCTTCCACCTCTCAGGTCCAAGCGATTCTCCTGCCTCACCCTCCCGAGTAGCTGAGATTACAGGCGTGCGCCACCACGCCCAGCTAATTTTGTATTTTTAGTAGAGATGTGGTTTCTCCATGTTGGTCAGGCTGGTCTCGAACTCCCTACCTCAGGTGATCCGCCCGCCTAGGCCTCCCAAAGTGCTGGGATTACAAGAATGAGCCACCACGCCTGGCCCACTTAGCAATTTTACATTTTCAAATGAAAAGTCTTACACATCTTTTATTCCTAGTTAATTCACTTTGGTTTGTTTTTTCGAGATGGAGTTTCATTCTTGTTGCCCCAGGGCAATGGCATGATCTCCACCTCCCGGATTCAAGTGATTTTCCTGCCTCAGCCTCCCAAGTAACTGGGATAACAGATGCCTGCCACCACACCTGGCCAATTTTTTTGAATTTTTAGTAGAGACGGGGTTTCACCATGTTGAGCAGGCTGGTCTTGAACTCCTGACCTCAGGTGATCCACCCTCCTCGGCCTCTCAAAGTGCTGGGATTACAGGCGTGAGCCACCGAGCCCAGCCTATCCCTAGTTAATTTATAGTGACTGGTGCTGTTGCACATGGTGTCTTCTTTAAATTTATGTTTTCTAATGTCCTTTGCTATATAGAAATACAGTTTACTTTTATATATTGATCTTATGCCCAGTTTGATGTATTCTCTTATTTTATACATGTATAGAATTATATAATATATATGACATTTTACTTTTCTTCTTTTCTAATCCTGTTTTCATTTCATTTTTCTTTTTTCATTGCCTTCAGTACTCTATTTGGTAGAATTGCTCTAATTGAGTAGCCTTTTATTATTCATGGCCGTGAAAGGAATTCTTTAGCTGTTTTCCCATTAAGCATTATGTTAGATGTAGGTTTTTGTAGCTATCTCTACTAGATTGAATGTGAAAACGTCCTAAATTGTCCTCCTAGGGTAAATGTGAATTTTCAGTTTCTTTTCCAGGAAAAAGGTGGACTCTAAATCTGGGCTGTCTTTGTGACTTGATTTAGTTAATAAAACTCTGAAGTCATGGTGTGTCAGCTCTCAGTTTCACAAGACTTGTGCACTTCCATTTTCCCTTGCGAACCTGCTGCCAGTGTGTGAATATGCTCAGGCTGGCCTGTTGCAGGATGGGGAGGAAAGAGCAGCAGTCTCTATGGTGAATTTACCCCCAAACATGTAAGAGATAGCATTAGCAAAGCTGCCAACCTGACCTAGTGATGATGCCAGATGCTTGAGAATCCAGGCAAGACCATGATGACAACACAGTATATTTGTAGATTTTTTTTTTTTTTTTTTGAGACAGAGTCTCGCTCTGTCACCCAGGCTGGAGTGCAGTAGCATGATCTTGGCTCACTGCAATCTCTGCCTCCCGGTTTCAAGCAATTCTCCTGCCTCAGCCTCCCGAGTAGCTGGGACTACGGGGGCATGCCACCATGCCTGGCTAATTTTTGTAATTTTAGTAGAGACAGGGTTTCACCACATTGGCCAGGCTGGTCTCGAACTCCTGATCTCAGGTGATCCGCCTACCTCAGCCTCCCAAAGTGCTGGGATTACAGGCATGAGCCACAGCACTTGGTCTTACTTGTAGCTTTTTGAGCTATGATAAGTGCTTGTTTTTTAAGCCACTGAGTTAAAAAATAGTGTTTCACAGAGCAATGATTAAATGATACAATAACCAGATTATGAAAGTTCCTTTATATTCATGGCTTCCTAAAAGTTTATGTTGTAAGTGCTGTTGAATTTACCAAATATTTTTATTTTTCTGCATCAATTGAGATGACCATATACTTTTCTCCTTTATTTGGAAAAGTGGTGTATGACATTTCGTCCTTTTGCAATGTTTTAACTCCCTTTCAGTCATGAGATAAATCCAAGCTGATCATAGTTTATTGTCTTTTATAGAACTATGGATTAAACATGCTTATATCTTTCAATTTTTAAGTCTCCACTCATAATCGAAGTGGGTTTGTATTTTTCTCTTCAGTCACAATCTATGTTTGATTTAGGTATCAAGGTTATAAAAGTTGCTCAGAATATGTTGGGGAGTAATTCATCTCTAGTTCCCCTTTAAAATATTTTGAATAAGATTGGAATCATCTTTTGCTTAAAACTTCATAAAACCGGACGGGCATGGTGGCTCCTGCCTGTAATCCCAGCACTTTGGGAGGCCGAGGCGGGCGGATCAGCTGAGGTCAGGAGTTCGAGACCAGCCTGGCCAACATGGCGAAACCCCATCTCTACTAAAAATGCAAAAATTAGCCAGGCATGGTGGCATGCACCTGTAATCCCAGCTACTTCGGAGGCTGAGGCAGGAGAATACTTGAACCCAGGAGGTGCAGGTTGCAGTGAGCCGGGTTCGCACCATCGCACTCCAGCCTGGGCACGAAGAGTGAAACTCCATCTTAAAAAAAAAAAAAAAAAATTCATAGAACCAACCTGTAACCATGTGGGATAGATGTTTGTGTTAAAGGAAAATCCCTAAGTGTGTTTTATTTTTTAATAGTTATACTTCCCTTCAGGCTTTTTCTATCTTCTGCTCTTTGCCACCTGTGAGGTCCCTGAAAATGAAGGCCAATACTACCCAGCTAAGCAAATACCTGAAAGGCCAAAAAGACTGGGTAATCTGGTGTTCCCCTTAATTCTCTGTCTATAGAGCTTTAATCTGAGAGTTTCTCTTTTGTGAATTCTTTGACACTTTTAGGGAGAATTTTGTATTTCATCCTATATATTTTGTTTCCAGTGAAGAGATATGGAGGAGAAATGGTCCAAATATTATAGCCAACCATAAACAAAAACCGAATTAAGCCTAAATGTATTTAACAAGTTGAAATATGACTAAGCTGTTCAGTAATATTTGTAATTTATTTCAATGAATATTTTCCTTAACTTTCTGAAGAAACTAAGTAACTAATTTCAAATGAGAATACAATGAAAACAAACAAAAAATAAAGTGAAATAAAAATTTTAAAATATAAGGTACAAAATTAATGATATTAGAAAGTGCTTGTGTTTCCATGTTAAAAGATGAAATCATGAGACAACCTTTTAGTAACTTCTGATAGGGGTTTATACATATTTATATATGTATACCACTCAAAGTCCGCATTTATGGCATGAAGTGATGAGCGGTATCTAAGCCTTCCTCTTAGGGCTCCAAGAAAACAGGTGCCTCTCATTTTACAGTCTAACCCCGGAAATGGAGAAAGACTCCTTGAGGGCATGAATACTGACAAAGGCTATCTCCTTGACCAAATTGTAGATAGGCTCCTCTGAGCCCTCTTTTTGACTGAGCTCATTCTTGAGTACTGTCTTTGGCTTGCCTAATCCAGTTTTAATACGAATCTTAACTCAGTTTAGCAAGAATTCCCCTACCCTTGATGTCTCCTCTCTGTGATGTTCCATGCACTGACACCCCTCATTCTGCTCCTTGACTGTAAATCCCCGGCTGTCTTTACTATGCTCAGAATGGAGACTGATCTATTTCTCACCTGTTGTAATGTCCCTATTGCAATAGTCTTGAATAAAGTCTTCTTTATCACTTTTACAAGTGCCAGAATAATTTTCTCTTTAACAACAGCAGGCCAAGTCAAGGAACATGTGGCCTGCTGCCTAGAAATGCCCCAATCCTGCCCTTAATTTTCAGAATTGTTTTCTTCCTCCTAGGCCTAGCTCCTTGAGACTTGCCCCTAGACGTAAACAATTTGGTAATGTAGAGAAAATGCTTGAGATGTAAAACCGAGTTAAGAGCAGAACTGCAAAGACTAGGTTAAGTGGAAATTGCGTTCTTGAAAGATAATATTGCCTGATAAAAGTGGGTGCTTTAAGGTGGGATCTGAACATGGCGGCGGTGGTAGCTGCTATGGTGCTGAAAGGCCGGGGATATGGGGGGTGAGAAATGCCTGTGTCCTCCGGGGGATTCTCGCAGGAACCACAGCTAACACGGCCTCCCATAACAGGACCCAGGCACTGCAAACCCACAGCTCCTCAGAGGGCAGGGAGGAACCTGAACCCCTATCCCCCGAGCTGGAATACATTCCCAGAAAGAGGAGCAAGAACCCCATGAAAGCCAGGGACTGGCCTGGGCCATCGGCTTCCCTTGTGGTATCCTTCTCTTCATCCTCAACAAGCGGGAAGTGGACAAGGACCGTGTGAAGCAGATGAAGGCTCGGCAGAACATGCGGGTGTCCAACACGGGACAGTATGAGAGCCAGAGGTTCAGGGCATCCCCCCAACGTGCCCCGTCCCCTCATGTTGAGTCTGGGGTGCAGACCTGAGGAACGATGCAACCCTCCTAAACTGTGTTGACTGTGAAGTCCTCAGGTTTGGCCGGGATTCCAGTTCTCGAGGTCCACCAGAGGGCGCATGAATCCCAGGCTGCTGCCAACCCCTACCCCGCCCCACACCCAGGAGCCAGCCAAAGGCAAATAAAGTTATTGAGCGTTTAGTGGGGAAAAATTTCAGTAAAAAAGTAGCTGGTTTAGGCCTTGGTTTGATTTCAGATGGAAACAAAAGCAGCTTCCAGCAGTATGAGCAGGTCGCCCCAAACAGGGCAAAATGCAAGGCAGCCATGTTTGGTGGCGCCTTTGTCTCTCAGTGGCGTTTTTTCACACTGGAAGGGCGGGAGAAGAGTGCCCCAAGGCAGGCTTCCTTGAAAATATGCAGCACTACTGCCCCCGTGAGGAAATCATTTAAAGACAGAATACGCCATTACAGCGTTCTTTCTCTGAGACCCAGCAGTTGGGGAAGGGCTGTTCTGTGGGTAGGTGGAAGAGGCTGGGGCTCCATGCTGAGCCTCTTTGCCTTCTCTTCTAAGGCCTTAACAGAGACCTGGACATTGGTGGTATCTTGGTATAAAACCTGGAGAGTGAGGGGCTTGGAGTGAACCATCAGCTGCCAGGCGATACTGGCACAGGAAGTCGTGGGGTGGGGCCTCATTTCCTCCTGGTGTGGTCAGGACTGGAGGGACCCACTCAAACACGAATGCAAGCTCTTGTGGGCATCTGTCTTCTGTTCCTGCCCCTTGCAGCGAGAGTTAGCAGGCTTTCACGTGGTACCACCATCCTATGGTGAAGGCCTTATTATATACAAGGACTCCTCAAGGAAGCTATGGGGCATTGGTTTCTTGTGGCAGCCGTGTCAAAACACAAAGAACAGGCCAATTCCAGGTGACATATTGCAGAGGCAAGTGTGCTTGCTGAGGATCTCAGGTCATTCAAACATCTAGAGATTCACTGCCTGCAGCCAGGAGGAATTGAAGAGAAGTGGGGCCACGTAGCCAAACCAAGAAGTAATGAAACGTCTAAAGGAGTAGATACAAAAAAACAGATGGAGAAGAAGTAGTCCAAATATGTTAGCCAAGCATAAACGAAAACTGAAGTAGAATTCAATCTAATTTATATGTTTTACATATGACTAAGCTGTTAAATAATATTTATCATTTATTTCAACACAGACAGTGAAAAGGATTGAAAAGTCCTTGCCTGTCAGAGGTGTCATTCCTTGTGATATAACTCTATGACTTCATACATGCCTGTTGTAGAAGGAACGTTGTAAAGAAATGTGATTATTTCTAGAAGTGCAAAAATCAGGTGGCAAAAATGATGTCACTGAAGATCATGAAGGAGGACACGTTGGTACATCAACCCTCCACAAAAGCAACAACGAGCCAGGCATGAACTAGAAAGAAGTGTCAGAATCCACTTTTACAGAACTCTAGAGCTTGTCAAAAACTTGCAACACCCAAGGAAGCCTTGGTGAAGAAAGAAGTGGCTGCTTTGTGGTGAGAGAGCAAGAGAGCTACGGCATTTTAAATTGCCTGTCTACCATCCCCCAGCCTCCACAGTGCCTTCAGTATAGCTCCCACCCTTGTGCATAGGTATAATACAGAACTTATTCTCAAAGAATTGTTGCATTCCAGTTGGACCTGTCTTTTGGCTCCCTAAAGGATTGGTGTAATCTTGCTTTTGTTTTGCCTCACTTAGAGTGTTTCCAGGTTTGGAACAGCTTCCTGAGGGGCATGTGTTGAAAAAACTTAAAGATACAAGTATTGGCTATAGGAGTCTGGGGCAAGGGACAACAGTTAAACAGTAAACAGATGGAAAAGCATGGGAAGGAAGAGGCTATGAAAGGAAATACTTGGGGGAATAAGAACTTTAAAAAGTTCTTGTATATACTAGAGAAATAAAAAGCCATGCACATGCGCAGGGCTGGACAATTATTCAGAAAATGCCTGAGAAGACCTTAAGGACTCATATCTCACTAGCTTTCAGGCCCCTTGCAAGCTAGAAGTGAAGACTACAGCCTGGCTAGTTGAAAGAGTGCCCCAACACACAGAGCCAGCCTTCAAGGACTTAGAGAATACTTCTCTTTCTTTCTTAGGCTCCACATGTTTAAGGAAACCGTCGGAGTACTAGGTGACCACTAAGCTATCAGAACACCGACTCCAGTGGCCACAAATGATAAAAATACAGACTTTACAAAAATATTTAAGAAAAGTTACTAAAAAAGCAAATAAAAAACAACAACACACAAATGCTATCAACTAAACCCATGGGGTGGGGAGGGAAGTGTGTCTAGAAATCTAATTTTCAGAGTTGATACAGTATGACATCAAAACATCTAATTTTTAATGATAAACAAAAAATAAGACATGCAAAGAAAACAAGAAGGTGTGGCCTACTCACAGGGAAAAGAGAAATTAATAGAAACTGTGCAGAAGGAAGCCCAGGCATTGGGCTTACTAGAAAAGAGTTACGTCAACTCTCTTAAATATGCTCAAAGTGTTTCCATAAATAAAATACAAAGAACTAAAGTAAACCAAGAGAATAATGTCTCACCAAGTAGAGAATATCCATAAAGAGAGAGATATTATTTTTTAAAAAAACAAACAGAACTTTTGGAACTGAAAAGTACAGAAACTGAAATGAAAAAAAAAAAAAAAAAAAAAAAACCACTGGAAGTTTCCAACAGCAGATTAGAACAGTTAGAAAAAAGTCATTGAATGTGAAGCTAGAGCAATTGAAACACATGAGTATAAACATGCAAGAAGCTCAACAAACTCCATGTAAGATAAACATGAAGAAATCTACAATGAGAAAGCTTATAACCATGCTGTCATAAGACAAAGACAAAGCAAGAATCTTGAAAGCCTTATAAGAGAAAGGTCTTAATTATATACAAGGACTCCTCAATAAGATTAGCAGCCAGTTTTTCTTCAGAAACCATGGAAGCCAAAAGGCAGTGGGATAACATATTTAGAGTTGCAAAAGCAAACAAACTTGTCAAAAATTCCATATCCCCCAAGACTAACTTTCAGAAATGAAGGAGAAATTAAGACATTCCTAGATAGAAAAAAACTTTACAGATTCCACCAGTAGTAGACCTCCCATAACAGAAATGCAAAACGGAGTCTCTCAGGATGAAATGAAAAGACGCTAGATAGTAACTCGAAACCATATGAAGAAATAAGGAACAAAGAAAAGGGTAGCTACATAGATACATAAAAAAGCCAGAAGAATTATATTTTTGGTTTATAATTCTCTTTTCCTCCCATATGATTTTAAAAACAAATGCATGAAACAATAATTATAAGTCTGTATTAATTAACATTGTACAATGTTTAATCATATAGTTTGTAAAAATAACACAAAAGGGATTAGAGCTTTAAGGGAGTAGGTTTTATGTACTATATAAACTAATTTGTAGTTTAATAAAAATCAATTGCTCTAAAATTAAGATATTAATTGTATTCTGCAGGATAGCATAAAAATTAGTATATAGGGAAAAAGAAACAGAAAGCAATAAAAGTGGTACACTAGAAAAGATCAATTAATCACAAAAGAAGGCAGGAATTATGGAATTGAGAAAAAAGCTATAAGATATACAGAAAATATATAGCAAAATAGGAGGAGTAAGTACCTCTTTACCAGTAATTACTTTACATGGATTAAACTCTCCAATTTAAAGGCAGAGATTGGCAGAATGCATTTTTTAGAACATCCAACTCTATGCTGTCTAAAAGAGTTGGCTTTAGATCCAATTCACAAACGGTTAATAGTAATAGCATGAAAAAAGAAAATTCATGTGAAAAATAACCAAAATAAAGTTGGTCTGACTGTCCTGATACAAGACAAAATACACCTTAAGACAATAATTATTTCAAGAGACAAAGATGGACATTATATAATGATATGATCAGTCTGTCAAGATGTACTAATTAAGCATACATATTTATTTTACAAGAGTCCCCAAATACATGAGGCAAAAACTGAACAGAACTAAAGGAAAAAATAGAGAGTTCTAAAAAATAACTTGGTGACTTCAATACCCCACTTTATTTATTTATTTATTTATTTAGAGACAGAGTCTCTTGCTCTATCACCCAGGCTGGAGTGTAGTGGCACCATCTTGGCTGCAATCTCTGCCTCCTGGGTTCAAGCGATTCTTATGTCTCATCCTCCCAAGTAGCTGGGATTACAAGCGTGCACCAACATGCTCAGCTAATTTTTGTATTTTTAGCAGAGAAGGGGTTTCACCATTTTGCCCATGCTGGTCTTGAACTCTTGACCTGGAGTGGTCCACCCACCTCGGCCTCCGAAAGTGCTAGGATTACAGGCATGAGCCACGTCACCCAGCCCAATACTCTACCTTAAACAATGGATGAAACAACTAAACTGAAGATCATTAAGGAATTAGAGAATGTGAACAAAGTTATAAGTCAACTAGACCTAAAAGATATAAAAATATATCTTTCCTTGAAAGGTAAGATTCCATCACCTACCATGTAGACCATGCTATGCCAGAAGAAGGGAACTGGCTTTTGTGACATCCTGGCCTGTGCCTAACTCTCTTTTAGACTTAAAGGATGGCATATGGACATAGGTGTACTGACACACAGGAGTGCCTTGCAGAGGCTCCGGGAAGCAAGCACGACGTCTTCCAGGTATTTTGTGAAAGAGAAAAATGATCTCTAACCTTCCCTTCATATATCATCTAAAGAACACTCAGAGAAAGCCTTGACTAGATGAGTTAGGCTCCTTAGGTAGCCTCTTCAGCCTTCACAAAGCCTGAATTCCATTCTCTGTGGCCTGATTGGCAGAGACATTCTCTGCCTCTGATTTAGGGAGGAAAGCAAACAGTTCGACCTTGGGAATCAAACCATGTAAGTTTGCTAACACTAGGTAAGAGAAATGGCAAAGTCAAGGGCGTTTTACTTCTAACATGTGATAACCTTGAATCAAACGTCTAAACATGTATGTATTCTAGAGAGCCAATATGCACATTGTAATGTATCTGTAAATTGAAAAAACTCAAACAAAACAACTAACAGTGTCTAATTCTCTAAAGCTGAGTTTTCTGAGAGCACATTTTCCAGTTTTACCTTTATTTATAATGAAGGCTTGACACATTGACAAATAAGCTTAGTACTGATAACATTCTGAGTAATACCATATTTTTATCTAAAAATAAATGGCACTGTTTACATGCTAGGATGATTAAATGTCTTGCTCTTACTAGTCAAGAAAATTAAAACCTTCTAACAAATTATTGTTTAACACAAAATCCAATTAGCTGAAATATGTTTAGTGACATTTTAAGTAGCCTTTCTATATAAAAACTGAGAAAAATGATAGAAGGAAAAACATTAAATCAGAAGGAAATTTCTCATAAAGGGTGTTATTTGATGTTTATAACAAAAAATTCCTGCACATGTACATTCCCTCTAACCCCCCAATATAATGCAAATAGAAGAACAAGCAAAATGCAATTGAGAAAAACAGTAATTGAATTTTGATTGAGTTTCTGTGATAGAGAATATGCCTCATTAGCTTCTGTTATAAATGTTCCATTTTTCATTTTTTTGCCAAATGTTTATATTATCCTTAGGATTTGAGTGCAATTTGATTCATTGTTATTTTTGAACTATAAAGAAATGTCATGAGAGTTAGCAATAAAGTACTATTAGTTACTCCATACCATTGGAAACTTCCCATTACCTAATATTGTGTGAAATATTCAAGGCACTAAATACTACCTATAGTTTGATGATGGAATTGAAAGGAATAATTAATGTGATTGTGTGTGTGTGTGTGTGTGTGTGTGTGTGTGTGTGTTTGTGTTGAACATCTTGTTGTGCAAATAAGGGAGTATATTAATAAGCCTCTATCGATTTAGTAAAATAATATCACCTCTCATGAACAATCATAGAATCCATTTGTAAGAGAACATATTTGAACACTGGACATACACTGGACATACAAATACATGGGAACTTTAAATAGAGAAGTTCTTATATGATCAATGGAATACGTGAATGTGTGATAAAACCATTTTAAAAGTCATTTCCTCTTGGGATTGAGAGACCACTTATTCATGGTATATATACACCTATGTGTGTACACATGTTTACTAACTATATTTTAGCCATGGTAATCATTTCAGTTACCTCGCTTTGTGCCTATATCCGTATGTATGTGTATATGTACTTATTTATACAAAACAAGATGTTAAGGAGAGTTTGTACATGCATTTAATGCAAGCCAATACTTTCCCTTCAAAACTTTGTCAGAATACACATCTGGTCTGATCCAAACCACTACAGATTAATCCAATTTTAATATAGATGTATTTTTTGTGTGAACCTAAATATAGTAGGCCTATGTATGTATACATTGAAAAGTATGGAAGAAAATAACCCAACATATTATCAGTTGTATTAACAGATTTTATGGTGTTTTTCTTCTTGGTGTACACAAGATTATTTTTGAACTACGTGGCAAACATCATACTCTTTAAATTTTTTTTTTTTTTAAGAGACTAAGGTGTCACTATGTTCTTCAGGTTGCTCTGCTCCTGGGTCCAAGCTATTCTGCCTCAGCCTCCCAAGAAGCTGAAACTACAGGAACACGCAACTACCTGGCTTGCAAATACCACTGCTAATAAGAAGATATTGTAAGTCTGATACCTAAGAGATAAGAGGTAACACACACACACACACACGCATGCAGGCACACACACACACATACACACACACTCAGATCACAAGAAGAAGCTGAAAAATATTTAATGACATAGGAACATGTGGAAAAATAAATTATTCACTGTTAAACATAGGACAATTTTTTAAACTGCGTAACTTTTTTTTTTTGAGACAGAGTCTCACTCATTCTGTCGCCCAGGGTGGAATGCAGTGGCGTGATCTCGGCTCACTGGAACCTCCACCTCCCGGGTTCAAGCGATTCTCCTGCCTCAGCCTCCTGAGTAGCTGGGACATCAGGTGTGGGCCACCATACCTGGCTGATCTTTCTATTTTTAGTAGAGATAGGGTTTCACCATGTTGGCCGGGCTGGTCTCAAACTCCTGACCTCAAGTGATCCACCCGCCTTGGCCTCTCAAAATGTTGGGATTACAGGCGTGAGCCACTGCGTCTGCCCCCAAACTGTGTAACTTCTAATGGGAATTTATACAGATGTAAGTGTATGTATCATGCTCTGTGGAGCAATGTATTACATACAATGATGTGTGCTGTCTTGGCCTTCTCTTACGACTCCTATCAAACACTGTCTGACAATTCATCACATAAGCTAAGAAAATGGAGAAGGACTGCCTGGTTGTCTGGGGAGGGGAATAGGTCAAAGATCACCTAGACTTGTGAATTGGTGGCTCTTGATGATCTCCAGGCTTCTGATAATTTATTCTCGCCTTTCTTCTCTGATCAGTCTAATTTCCTGCCTGAGACAGACATTTTGATACCATGTGAAAGTGCTGAGCCAACCCACATAGACTAAGTCTGGAAAACATTTAATTTCTTGAAAGAACAAGATTCCTGATGAGGATGGGTGGTTTAGGCCTTGACTTGATTTCACATGAAAAAGAAAAGCAAAAATACAGGAATTTGCACAGGTTGCCCCAAACTGCAATATGCAAGGCAGCCATGTTTCCTGGCCCATTTGTCTCTGGGTGGCGTTTTTTCAGACAGGAAGGGCGGGAGAAGACTGCTCCAAGACAGGGTGTCCTTGAAAATCTGAAGCACTACTGCCACCGTGAGGAAATCGTTTAGACAGACTAGGCCATTACAGCGTCCTTCCCGGGAAGCCTCGCCGTAGGAGAAAGTCTGGTCTGTGAGAAGGTGGAAGAGGATTGGGCTCCAGGCTATAGGTCTTGTTGCCTTCTCCTGTAAGGCCTGAAGAGATACCTGGACTTTGGTGGTATCTTGGTGTAGAACCTGGAGAGTGAGGGGCTTGGAGTGAAGCAGCAGCCGCCAGGCGGTCCTGGTACAGGAAGTCGTGGGGCGGGGCCTCGGTCCCTCGATCCACCTGCCTTGGCCTCGCAAAGTGCTGGGATTACAGGCGTGAGCCACCGCGCCTGGCCCATCACAAAATCTTAATTGCATTCTCTGTGTCCTCATAAACAGCCATTCCCTGCCTCTGTCCCTCCTGGTGTGGGCAGGACAGCAGGAACCCTCTCAAAGACACATGTAGGTTCTTATGGGCATCTCTTTCCTGTTCCTGCCCCTTGGAGGAAGAGTCGGATTTTCACGAGCTGTCATCTTGCTATGGATCTTTGGGTCTCTGGTAGCATCGCGCACAATCAACAGGGTTATTCCAAGGGAAGTTTACAGGATTTGCTATTATAACCTTCACTCTCCAGGTTCTGTAGCAAGATACCGCCAATGTCCAGGTCTCTTTTAAAGCCTTAGAGGAGTAGGCAAGGACTCCCAGCATAGAGGCCAAGCCTCTTCCACCTCTGGCCTCTTCCACCTCTTACCTGACCAGATCTGCCCCAACAGGTAGCCCTCACTAGAACTCTATAATGGCGTAGGGGTTTCGTTAAACGACATCCTCACGATGGCAGTAGTGCTCCAGATGTGCCAAGAAGTCTTGTCTTGGAGCCCTCTACTCCCGCCCTTCTTGTATGAAAAAACGCCACCCATAGACAAAGGCACCACCAAACATGGCTGCCTTATATTTATCCCGGTTTGGGGCCAGCAAGTCTTACTGCTGCACTTTTGCTTTTGTTTTCCACTTGAAATCAAACAAGACCCGCCCTCACCAAGAATCTTTGCTTTCAGAAATTAAATATCCTCTTGCCCAAGTCTTTGAAGGTATGATTTATTTCACAGAGTTACAGGGCCAGTGTATTTCATGGTATAAAATTATCTTCTTCAGGGATGAAGGCATAAAGAGAAAATTACTTGAAACTTGGAGATCTTCTCTGGCAATCAATTTACAAATTCTGGTGTTCTTTGACCTGGCTCCCCGCCCAGACAACCAGGGAGTTCATGTTCTAGCCTCATGTGTTGCATTATAGGCAGTAATTTGTCATCAGCCTTAGAGGAGGGATCCAATAGCTGTCATTGCTGCCTGCCACATATACTCCACATGGAATGATACTCATAGTACATATGTTCAATTCCTGTCGAGGTTACTCAGAGTTATATCTCATGGTCGCATCATTTAACATAAAAATACAACATTTCCCATGTGTTACATATATTTCAAGTATTTCCGGAGACTTTACACAGTGCCTATGTGGGAAATGGATGGGTGCATTATGTTTTCTCCCTTACAGCAAGAGTTAGCAGGCTTTCAGGCAGTGTCACTCTGCTGTGAGGCATGAGTCATTTGTTGCAGCAATGTGAGAACACCAAGGACAGACCAGTTCCAAGTGGGATATAGCAGGAGCGAGCAAGTTTTCTGAGGGTCTCAAGGGTACCCAATTGTCTGGAGAAGACTAGAAGGGCATAAAGAGAAATTGAACCACTGAGCATCGAGGAAGAGTTACATCTTCTTCTAGTGGACTGCTGTACATAAACACATAAACCAAGAGCAGTGAAAGGGATTGAAAATCAATCTATGTTTTAATAGTATTTGTTGGAGATGGCATTACCCATGATCTCACTTCACGTTATCATGTATGACTATTGTGGCAGTTATGTTTTCAAGAAGCATGATTGTTTCTACAAATTCAAAAACAGGTGGCAAAAGTGACATCAATGAAAATTATGCATTAGGGAACTTCTGTAGTGTATCTCTCCGGAAAGGCAACTCAAAACAATCAAGAATCTATAATTAGAAGATCATTGTCTCAACACAATATATGGGGCATTTATAAAAAGTCTACAGGTAGTATTATACTCAAGAGTAAAAGACAGAAAACTTTCCTCCTAAGATCATGAACAAGGTAAGAATGCACACTTTTGCCCTTTTCTTGAACAGTACACTTAAAATTCTAGTCAGGGTCATGGGACAATGAAGATATATAAAAGGCATCCAAGTTGAAAAGAAAAAAATGGAAATTATCTCTCTTCATAAAGTTGATGATCTTATAAAAATGCTTAAAAATGCAGAAAAACCATATTTGAGCTAATGAACAATATTCAGCAAGCCCTGCAGGATAGAACATTAAATGGTAAAAATCAGTTATAGTTGTGTACACTAGCAATGAACAATCTGAAAATTGAATTAAGAAAGCAATTCCATTTATAATAGCTTCAAAATAAATCATATTTTAAGGAGAATGTTTCACTAAACAGATGAAAGACTTGTACATTGAAAATCACAAAATATTGGAGAACTTAAAGATTACCTAGATTTTTAAAAAAGACATCCTGTGGTAATGAGTTGGAAGACTAAATATTTATAATATGGCAATACTAGCCATAGAGATCTATAGATTTAATGTAATCCTAATTATTATTCGCATGAGCATTTATTTTTGGGAAAAAGAAAGAGCAAATTCTAAAGATCCTATTAAATTGCAAGAGATCTGAGTAACCAAAGTTTGAATAAGAAAAACCAAGGTGGAAGACACACTTGTAGATTTCAAAACTTACTAGAAAAGCTAGAGTAATCAAATCAGGGTGATGATCAAATGAGAATACACACAGTGATTAATGGAAGAGATGAAGAGTCTGAAAATAAACCAAGACATTCTGGTCAATTGACTTTTCACAAAGTTATCCAGTTCATTTAATGAGACATGAATAGACCCCTTAAGAAATAGTGCTTAGACAACTGGTTATCCACATACGAAAGGAAGTTAAACCTCTACCTCACATCATATGCAAAACTTAACTCAAAATGTATCAAATGTCTAAAGATAAGAGCTAAAGCTATAAAACCTTCAGGGAAACTATAGGAATAAATCTTCAGAACTTTAGATTTGGCAATGATTTTTTAGCTATACAACCAAAAGCACCAATAACAAAAGAAAAAATAAATTGGACTTCCCTGGAATTAAAAACTTTTTGCATCGAAGTGCACAATTCAGAACTTGAAAAGGCAGCTTACAGAATGGGAGGAAATATTTCCAAATCAATTATCTAAAAACTGCGAATATCCAATACATATAAAGGACTCTTAAAAACAACAAAAGACAACCCAATTTTTAAAAAAATAGGCCAAGGGAGAGTGAGGTCACCAAAATGGTAGAGTGGAAGCAATCTGACGTTATCCCCCAAAAAACTAAAAACAGCTGTCTAGTGCCAAGATTGTCACAATCAATATTGCAGAACTGAAAATTGAGACTATGACGATCTGTGGGGCCATAAGAAAGTGAATACATATGAGCAGCTGGTAAGATTAATGGACTTCTCTCTCCATGATGGACTTCTTCTCCAACCAGAAGCTGCTAGGCACCACGTAGAAAATTCCCCCTGGACTCACGGTTTCCTCTATAAAATGTGAGATCCAGGCAGGCAGCTAGGTTCTCTCCCATTTTGGTGTCCTTTGCAGGAATGCTGTTCTTGCCTCACTCCCTAGACAGCATCCTGACTGCCTGTAGGAAGAAAAATCTCTGAGGGCAGTTAGAGACAATAAGTGGAGTTGAAGCTAGCAACCCCAGTGCATTAAATTTGGGGACTCCTCTTTTACTCTAAGAAGACCTCAAGTCAGAGAGGGCATCAGCAGCAACATGAAAATGAACAGGAAGGAAAAAAGAACAGGAAAGGCTATACTTTGGCTGGGAATGGTGGCACATGCTTGAGTCCCAGCACTTTGGGAGGCCGAGGCAGGCGGATGACCTGAGGTCAGGAGTTCAAGACCAGCCTGGTCAACATGGTGAAACCCTGTCTCTACTAAAAATACAAAAAGTAGCTGGATGCGTTGGCACACGCCTGTAATCCCAGCTACTTGGGAGGCTGAGGCAGGAGAATCCCTTGAATCCAGGAGGCAGAGATTACAGTGAGCCGAGATTGCAGTGAGCCGAGATCATGCCATTGCACTCCAGCCTGAGTCACAGAGCAAGACTCCATTAAGAAAAAAAAGAAAGAAAGAAAAGAAAAGAGAGAAAAAGAAAGGCTATACTTAGATAAAATAGATTAAAAGTCAAAAATTGTAAAGAGAGACAAAGAAGGTCACTGTATAACAATGAAAATGCCAATACAACAAGAAGATATAACAATTGGAAATATGTATCTACCCAACACTGGAATACGCAGATATTTGGAGAGCAAAATAAGGCAAACATTTGAAGATCTACACAGAGAGATAGAATGGTGTACAACAATACAGGGAGACTTCAGTACCCCACTTTCAGTAATGGAAAGCTTATCTAGACAAAGAAACATTGGAATTAAACTATACTCTAGACCAAATGAACTTAACTGACATTTACAAATTATTTCATCCAATTGCTCTAAAATGTACATTCTTGTCATCAGTACATGGAACATTCTCCAGTATAGAGCATATGTTAGGCCACAGAACAAGGTTCAACAAATTTAAGAAAACACCTGAAAATATGAAATTACTAGAAGAAAAGATTGCAGAAATGCTTTAAGACATTGTTCTGGGCAAAGATTTTTTGTATAAGACCGGAAAAGCCCCAGCAATCAAAGCAAAAATGGACAAATGAGAGTAAATCAAGCTAGAAAGCTTCTGCACAGCAAAGAAAACAGTAAAGTGAGGAGACAACCTACAGAAAGAGAGAATATCTTAGCAAACTATTCATCTAACAATGGAGTAACAAATCGCAATGTAAAATGAACTCAGCTCATTAACCAAAAACGAAATTATCTGATTTACAAATGGACAAATGATCTGAATAGACATTTCTGAAAGAAAGACACAAATGGCCAACAGATATATGAAAAAATGTTCAACATCACTAACCGTCAGGGAAACGCAAATCAAAACCATGGTGAGATACCATATTACCCCAGTTCAAATGGCTCTTCCTAAAAAGACAGAAAATAGTAGATGCTGGCTAGGAAGCAAAGAGGAATGCTTGTATACTGTTGCTGCAAATGTATATTAATACAGCCACTATGGGACATAGGATGGAGTTTCTCCAAAAAGCTAAAAACAGAGTTACCATATGATGCAGCAATCCCACTGCTGAGTATATATTCAAAAGAAAGGAAATCAGTACAGCAAAGAGATATATGCATTCTCATGTTCATTGCATCATTATTCACAATAGCGAAGATACAGAGTCAACCTAAGTGTTCATTGATGGATGAATGGATTAAGAAAATGTGGCATGCGGCCGGGCGCGGTGGCTCAAGCCTGTAATCCCAGCACTTTGGGAGGCCGAGATGGGCGGATCACGAGGTCAGGAGATCGAGACCATCCTGGCTAACACGGTGAAACCCCGTCTCTACTAAGAAATACAAAAAAAATAGCCGGGCGAGGTGGCAGCGCCTGTAGTCCCAGCTACTCGGGAGGCTGAGGCCGGAGAATGGCGTGAACCCGGGAGGCGGAGCTTGCAGTGAGCTGAGATCCGGCCACTGCACTCCAGCCTGGGCGACAGCGCGAGACTCCGTCTCAAAAAAAAAAAGAAAAAGAAAAAAAAGAAAATGTGGCATGCATATAAAATGGAAGATTATTAAGTCAGAAAAAGGAATAAAATCCTGTCATCTGCAGCAACATGAATGGAACTGTAGGACACTATGTTAAGAGAAATAAGCCAGATACAGAAAGACAAATTATCACATGTCCTCATTCATATGCAGGAGCTAAAATAATCCATCTCATGGAACTATAGAGTAGAATGGTGGGTACCAGAAGTTAGGAAGGGAGGGGAATAAAGAGAGGTTGGTTAATGGCTACGAAAATACAGCTGGACAGAAGGAGTAAGTTCTAGTGTTCAATAGCATAGTTAGGGCAACCATAGTTAACAATAATTTCATGCTTATTTTTAAATACCTAAAAGAACATTTGAAATGTTCCCAACACAAACAAATAATAAATGCATTAGGTGCTGAGTATCCCAGTTATCCTTTTTTGGTTATCACACATTTTATGGATGCATGAAAATATATGTACTACATAAATATGTACAATTATGTGTAAATTTTAAAAATAGGCAAAGGTCTTAAATATACGATTCTCCAAAGAAGATATACAAATAACCAACAGTTCTATGCAAGATGCTTCCATTATTAGTCTTTTCAGAAACGTAAATCAAAACCACCTCATGATACCAATTAACACCCACTAGAATGGGAATTACTTAAAAAGAACAAATATCAGTTGGGTGGTAGAGAAATTGGAACTCTTCTAGAGTGTTGGTGGAAATGCTACGAAAAGCAGTTTATTCACCTACTATGAAAAGCAGTTTATCAGTACTTCAAAAATTTAAACATAGAAGGAACCGTATGAGCTAGCAACTCTACTCCTAAGTATATACCACAAATGATTGAAAACAAATAAACAAGTACATGTATATACTCACTGTATATATTTATTAACAATACCCAAAAGGTGAACATAAGCAAACATCCATCACTTGATGAATGCATAAACAAAATGTGATCTATACATATGGATATTATTCAGCTACAAAAAGAAATGAAGCACTGACATATATTACAACATGGACGAAATTTGAAAACATGCTAAGTGAAAGAAGAAAGACAAAAAAGGCTACTTATTGTGATGATCAGTACTGAGGGAAAGTAGATTAGTGTTTGCTAGGAGTTGGGCATAGAGTGGAATGGGGAATGACTGCTTAATGAGTTCAGGGTTTTCTTTTGTGGTAATGAAAATGATTTGCTACTACATAGAGGTAGTGCATTGTGAATGTACTAAATGCCACTGAATTTGAACATTTTAATGGTTATTCTTATGTTACATGAATTTTACCAACACAGTTTTAAAAAGTGTCAATATTTTTAAACCTATCATTATTTCCAAGAATAACTAATTATATTTGAAAAGTACTCAAGTTATCAGTGAAGAAAACTTGTTTTAACAATTATACTACAGGAGAATTTGAACATGAATTTATAAATGTACATATTATATGTGCATAGGAAAGAGATAATAATACATAGCATAGATATTTTAAAAGTGATTATTTCTTCTCACTAGGTTTGACCTACCATATGTTTTCTGCTTATAATTTCTTAAATTTCTTCTAGAGTAAAATATAAAAAAACTCAAGCACTGAAAAGTATAAGTCGATATGGATATATTCAAAGATTATAAGGTGATGCTGAAGATTTTGTACAAAATTTCAAACAGCACGAATCCAACTATACTGAATGTAAAATGTGTGTGGGACTGTGTGTGTATTCATATCTGTTTATATGCATATACAGATTTTTAAATGCCATATATATGTTTTTTTTACACAGGGTCTCACCCTGTCATCCAGGCTGGAGTGCAGTGGCGTGATCATGGCTCACAGCAGCCACGACCTCCCTGGGCTCCAGTGATCCTCTCACCTCCACCTCCTGTGCAGCTGGGCCCACAGGTGCATGTCACCATGCCCAGGTATATTTTGTATTTTTTGTAGAGACAGGGACTCGCTTAATTGCCCGAGATGGTCTCAAACTCCCAGGCTCAAGCAATCCTCCTACCTCAGCCTCTCAAAATGTTGGGATTACAGTCTTGGGCCACCACACTCAGTCAATGGCTTATATTTTAAATCATGGTCAGTGTTATAGTGAGTATATGTTTGAATATGATATTTTTGGCCCACAAATTCATATCTTTAATTCATAGTTATATAAACAGAGACATTAATGAAACCATGTAGCGGCATGTGAGTGGTGTGAATACATCCGTCTTACAGTTTTCTTAGGGTTCACATCTAAGTGACTGCATGTGAGAGATGCCTATTTCAATTATCATGTATTGAATTTTGTTTTCCTTCTTTGAGTTTTTAAAGATAAAATTTGAAGGTAAGAATTAGAGTTAAAATCTCAAGAATAATTTTAAAATCCTCATTTTCAGAGGTATAAGCATGTATAATATACATATTTGTATGATATGTAAATATTTATGTGTTTATATATGTATAAACACATTTTTAGATTAAAAAGAGCAATCAGAACTTATTTTTTAATGACTACTACAATCACAAAGTTCTTTGTATATAATTTCTTGTCTAAAATCAAGAAATTGCTGGTCTCAAACTCCTGACCTCAAGTGATCCGCCCGACTTGGCCTCCCAAAATGTTGGGATACAGGCGTGAGCCACTGCGTCTGGCCTGAATCCGATTTAAATATAAATTTATTGTGGCGTTTGACTGTATATATTGTCACTGTATATACAGAACTTTTATCTATGTATTGAAAGTGGGAGCAAATATGAAAAAGGGTATCAGTGTTTTTTATTTTTATTTTTTGAGACGGATTCTCATTCTTGATGCCCAGGCTGGAGTGCAATGGTGTGATCTTCGCTCACTTCAACCTCTACCTCTTGGGTTCAAGCGATTCTACTGTTTCAGCCTCCCAAGTAGCTGAGATTATAGGCATGTGACACGAGCTAATTTTTATATTTTCAGTAAAGGCGAGGTTTCGCCATGTTGGCCAGGCTGGTCTCGAACTCCTGACCTCAAGTGATCCACCTGCCTTGGCCTCCCAAAGTACTGGGATTACAGGTGGACATCAAGGCCCAGCCTTCAGTGTTTAGCCATGGCATTGCTTTTCTCTTGATCACCACATTTTTGAGACGGAGTCTGGCTGTCCCAGGCTGGTGCAGTGGCGATCTCTTCACTGCAAGCCCGCCCGGTTCACGCCATTCTCCGGCCAGCCCGCAGCTGGGACTACAGGCTCGCCACCACGCCCGGCTAGTTTTTGTATTTTTAGTAGAGATCCAGGTTTCTTCATGTTGGGCCAGGATGGTCTCGACCTCCTGACCTCGTGATCCACCCGCCTCGGCCTCCCAAAGTGCTGGGATTACAGGCTTGAGCCACCGCGCCCGGCCTACATCTTTTTAACTTCTTTGCAAATCCCACCTCTTTGTTACTAATGTGAAAATATAGGACTGATTCCTAACTGATAAACAGTAACACACATACACGGTAAACTCATAGGACATAGTTGTAAGCCGTTGCAGTTTAATGAACCAGGAAAATGTTTGTGTTACAATGTTATATAATGAAACCGTAAAACAAATTCCTGGGATCTATCTGATTAGCATTTATAGTCATTCCTGTATTTGTGTACATGCAAGTAGGGTTGTATGTGTCTGTCAAGCTTGAGAGTTATCTGGACTCTTATGTTAGAGCCCCACTAAATAGCAGCCTCCCTCTCAACATACAAGGCCTACTGACTAGGTCTGAACATGGAGTAAAACTTCCAGGGAACCTGGGTAGGGAGTCTGGAGAAGAAACGCGTGGCCTGGTGCCTAGATTTGCTCTCCTCCAAGACCTTAAATGTCAACTTTTTTTTTCTTTCTCTTTAGACATGGATCCCTGAGGTTGGTCCCCAATACTACAAGGCAATTTGATATCATAATAGAGCACTGCAGACACAATGCTGAGTGAAGAGGAGTAGAAATGGGAAGACTTGGTTGAGCAGAAACTGAATTCTTGAAAAGAGGAGATGCTCGATGAGGGTGAGTGGATGACACCTCAGTTCAATATCCAATAAATGCCAAAAGTGGAATACCTTTACACAAATGTAGCAAAATGTTAGGTAACCATAGTTTCTGGTATCTTTGTCTCTTCTTGGCCTTTTTTTTGAAACGTGATGGGCGGGAGAGGAGCGACTGGAACAAAATTAGCTGGCTTTTCTCGCACAATACTGCCATCGTGCGGAAATAGTTTCATAGCATCCAAAGCCGTGAACGTTTTCTCCCTGTAAGCCCTAGCAGTTGCGGAAGGAAAAGTCGCCCAAGACAAGTTGACATTCCTACCCTTTTCTCTGAGGCCTGGCAGAAGCAATGGACAAATGCAAAGTCTTAGTGAAGTATCTGCTGAGTGAGAGACCAGGACTAAGCCAACTGCTTCCAGGAAGTCCTAGTACAGGAAACAGAGGACAGGGCCTCAGTTTCCTCATACTGGGGACAAGACTAGAAGATGACACAGCCAAGTGCAGACCCTTGGGGCATTTATGTTATGAATATGCCGTTGGGAGTTTTAGGCAATCTGGCTGTCCCTGTGTTATGGGGCTGTGACATTTACAGCAGCATTGTTAGGTTGCAATGGACAGGCCAGTTCCAGGGACCGTCTATCTGAAGCCAGTGTCATTCACATGGTCCTCAATACACAAAAATTCTAAACACCATTGCCTACAACTAGAGGGACCTCTGTAGAGGAGTGAGGATATATTAACATGCCTATGAGGGCCAGATCATCTTTTAGGAGAGCCGATTTGCTAAAGTGGATGAAGGCCAAGAATGTGATGGAAGGCCTAAGCAATTATCTGAGCGCACAAGCCAGCAGCTTCTGTGACTTTATAAGTTCAGGAGAAAGTCTTTTGTCATAATGGGACCCCGATGTCATCTCAGTTCTCTCAAGGAGGGCAGATAGGTGGCTCTTTCCTGTTCGATGTCCTTGAGAGGTATGGCATTGTTTAGGCCTGAGCAAATCATTATGTACTGCATCCAAGCTAGTATTTTCTCTAGCAGCTTCAAATCCATTTCCTAATGAAGATATCCAACCTTTGGTATGGAGACCTCCAGATACTCTATGACTCATAATTGAAGAATCAATAAGGGTGACTAAAAGTGTATGGGTGACTTGATCCTCATGACATTCTTCCTCAGAGTTTATTATCTTAGTATCTGAATTCTTAATGAAAGGAATTAATGTTAGTCTGGTTCTGCACTGTGACGTTACAGTGCTTCAAGAGCTTGTTCAGGTATGACCTCTCCTGGCCTCTGAGGATTCAGGCAGGCATTCCAGGGTAAGGCATTCTAGGGTAGCCTGGCTTTTTTGACATCTTTGACTGTGTCTAGCTCTCACTCTAGCTAGTTTTGTTGAGTTGAGTGATGATCTGCAGACATAGATGATATTGGCATGCATGAATGTCCTGGAGACTCTAGGGGAAACATTTCCCCATGATCCTTGTTCCTGGAAAGGACAAAAAGGATATCTTACCTCCCCGGAGTATTTCACCTAAAGTAAACTTAGACATCTGCTAAACTGCCTCCCTCCTATGGAGGAATAGTTTGACCCGACCATTTTCATGGAAGAATACAGACCTACCTATGGGACAGTGTCTCATATCTGAAGGTAGAAATGCTGGTGGTGCCAAACCTAGAATTCTTTAGGCTAAGTGATCTTTTATTCACCCTGTGCTAACTATCTTTAATAAAGTGGCTATGTGCCTGGGCAGTGGATGGAAGCCTGGAAAGGAAATCACAGCTAGCCAACTACCAG
Organism: Papio anubis; assembly: GCF_008728515.1. Lineage (NCBI taxonomy): Eukaryota > Metazoa > Chordata > Mammalia > Primates > Cercopithecidae > Papio > Papio anubis. The sequence continues at coordinate 22,913,329 of NC_044996.1, forward strand.
TGGCAGTGACAAGGAGATTGATTGGTTTATTCTGCAATGAAAGGTAGTGTGGAGGGGCAATGAGCCTCTCATTCCCATTTAGGTTGGATACATGTCATTCATCTGTACCAGGTAGTCCCTTTATCCCTCACAATTTCTTTCTTTTTTTTTTTTTTTTAAGGCCGAGTCGCCTTCTGTTGCCCAGGCTGCGGTGCAGTGGCATCATCTCGGCTCACTGCAACCTCCGCCTCCTGAGTTCAACCAATTCTCCTGCCTCTGCCTCCCAAGCAACTGGGACTACAGGCGTGCACCACCACAAACAGCAAATTTTTGTATTTTTAGTAGAGACGGGGTTTCACCATATTGGCCAGGCTGGTCTCCAACTCCTGACCTCGTGATCCACCTGCCTTGGCCTCGCAAAGTGCTGGGATTACAGGCGTGAGCCACCGCGCCTGGCCCATCACAAAATCTTAATTTTATTCTCTGTGTCTTCATAAATAACCATTCCCTGCCTCTAATTTAGGGAGAAAAGAAAAATTACAGAACCTTGAGGATTAAACCTACCACACCGTAAGATAAATGATAAAGTAAAGTATATGTTACTCTACTTCTAACATGTCAGAAACTTAAACCAAACATATAGTCAAGTATGTATTCTATAGAGCCAGTATGCACATTGTGATGCATCTGTAATAATTTAAACAAAAAATTGGCCAGGTGCGGTGGCTCACGCCTGCAATCTCAGCACTTTGGGAGGCCGAGGTGGGCGGATCACCTGAGGTCGGGAGTTCAAGACCAGCCTGACCAACATGGAGAAACCCCATCTCTAATAAAACTACAAATTTAGCCAGGCCTGGTGGTGCATGCCTGTAATCCCAGCTACTTGGGAGGCTAAGGCAGGAGAATCGCTTGAACCTGGGAGGCAGAAGTTGCGGTGAGCCGAAATCAGGCCATTGCACTCCAGCCTGGGCAAAAAGAGCAAAACTCTGTCTCAAAAATAAATAAATAAATAGTGTCTGCTTTTCTAAAGGAATGTTTTTGAGCATATATTTTTCAGATTTTCCTTCATTTACACTGAAGACTTGAAATGTTGAAAACAACGTTTAGTATTGATGATATTTAAATGAATTAATGCTCTTGAAAGCTTTGTTAAAATACATACTTGATCTGCTCCAAACCACAATGTAGAGTGTAACCCAATTTCAATACAGATTTATTATTTGCATGAAATTAGGAATGTATATATAGCCGGGTACAGTGGGTCACACTTGTAATCCCAGGACTTTGGGAGGCTAAGGTGTTTGGATGCCTCGAGGTCAGGAGTTTGAGACCAGCCTGGCCAATATGGCGAAACCCCATGTCTACTAAAAATACAAAATAATTAACCAGGCCTGGTGGCCTGTGCTTGTAATCCCAGCTACTAAGGAGACTGAGGCAGGAGATTCGCTTGAACTTGGAGGTTACAGTGAGCCGAGATTGCGCTATTGTACTGTAGCCTGGGTGACAGAGAAAGTTTTGGTCCCCCCAAAGAGAAAAAGTGTGTATATATATACACGTATATATTTATTTATATCTATATTTTTATATATTTATATATGTTATATAAAAATATATATTTATATATAATCATATAAAAATCCATTATTTAATATAATTTATATATTTATATTTAAAAATATATATTTATGTATAAAGTATATAAAAATATATTTATATATTTTTCATATATTTATATATATATTCATATATATATTTCCATATATATGGAAATAATCCAAATGGTTATTTTTTGCCTTGACAAATTGTATGGTAGTGCTTTTCATCTTTATTAGCACATTGATTTTTCTCAATCTTTGTCAAGCATTATTCTTTAATTAACTAATAGGAGAATACTGTAAGACTTATATCTAAAATACAAATTATTAAAAAAGACACACACAAACACACACACCACTTAAAGTCTCAGGAAATGCCTGAAGAATATGTAGTGTCATGGGACCATGCCGTGTTTTGATGTTAAATGATGAGACCATGAGCTGAAATCTGAGTAACCTAGACAGGAACTGAACATTGTGTAGTATGAGTATCATGCCATGTGGAGCACATATGGCATGCAGTAATGACAGCTTTCTGGTTCCTCCTCTATGATTCTTGCCAAATTGTTGCCTACAATGCAACACATAAGCTAGAAGATGAAGAACTTCCTGGTTGTTGGGGAGAGGGGCCGGGTCAGAGACCACCAAGGTCTGTAACTTGTTTGCTAGAGAAGATCTCTGAGGTTCAAGCGATTTTATCCTTGTCCCTTCATCCCCAAATTTATTCCCTGAAGAGACAGTTTGATGCCATGTAGACTACTGGACCTATAAGTCTGAGGTAAGTAATAATCATATAGACCAGGTTAGGAGGATTTTAAGTTTCTGAAGGAGTAAGATTCCCGATGAGGGTGGGTGGTTTAGGCCTTGGTTTGATTTAAGATGGAAAACAAAACAAAAGCGCCAGAGTAAGACCAGATGGCTCCAAACTCAGCAAAAAGCAAGGCAGCCATATTTCCTTGTGCCTTTGTATCTGGGTGGCGTTTTTTCAGACAGGGAAGGCGGGAGAAGAGGGATCCTAGACACATCTTGGCACATCTAGTGCACTACTGCCATCGTGCGGTAGTAATTTAAAGACACCCTAAGCCACAACAAAGTTCTTCTCCTGAGGACTACCTGTTGGAGAAGGTCTTATCTGTGGGGACGTGGAAGAGGCCTGGGCCCCATACTGATCCTCCTTGCCTTCTCGTCTAACGCCTTAAAAGAGATGTGGACTTTGGCAGTGTCTTGGTATAGAACCTGGAGAGTGAAGAAGAGCAAATCCTGTAAATTTCCCTTGGAAGAACCCTGTCCATTGTGCGCGGATACTGATGCCGCAAGAGACCCAAAGACCTGTAGCAAGATGACAACATGGGAAAGCCAGCCAACTCTTGCTCTAAGGGGCAGTAACAGGAGACAGATACCCACAAGAGCCAGAATTCGTCTTTGAGTGAGTTCCTGCTGTCCTGCCCACACCAGGATGAACCGAGGCCCCGCCCCGGACTTCCTGTGCCAGGACAGCCTGGCAGCCGCTGCCTCACTTCAAGCCCCTCACTCTCCAGTTTCTACACCAAGATACCGTCAATGTCCCGGCCTCTCTCAAGACCTTAGAGGAGAAGGCAACAAGACCTAGTCTGGAGCCCAGTCCTTTTCCACCTCGGCCCAGATCAGACCTTCCCCCACAGCGCGACATCCTGGGAAGGAGTGCGTAATGGCGGAGTCTGTTGTTAAACAACTTCCTCACGGTGGCAGTAGTGCTTCACATTTTCACTGAAGCCCTATTTTGGAGCGCTCTTCTCCCGCCTTTTATGTCTGAAAAAACGCCACTCAGAGACAAAGGCGCCACTAAATCTGGATGCATGGAGATTTGTCCAGTTTGGTGCAACCTTGTCTTACGGTTAAATTTTTGCTTTCTTTCTGTCCATCTGAAAACAAAATGAGGCCTGACCCTCCCATGCTCCTCAGGAATCCTGTTCTTTCAGAAATTAAATATACTCCTCACTGTGTCTATCTGGATAGGATTTACTACACACAGTTACAGTCCAGAAAGTTCCGTAGCATTGAATTGTCTCCTTCAGGTGATAAACTTGATGGATAAAAGTGCAATAAGGAAAACGTTATTTGAAACTTGGAAGAGACCTTTGGCAAACAATTTACAAATCCTGGTGGTCTTTGACCTGGCTCCCCTCCCAGAAAACTGGGGGTTCTTCATGTTCTAGCCTCATGTGTTGTTTATAGTCAACAATTCGGCATGAGCCATAGAGTAAGGATCAGATAGCAGTCATTACTCCCTGCCATATATGCTCCACATGGCGTGATCCTCATAGTCCCTATGTTCAGTTCCTATCGAGATTACTGAGTTTCATCTCATGGTCTCAACATTTAACACCAGAACACAACATGTTTCCATGCATTACATATTCTTCAGGCATTTCCTGAGACATTAGATGCTGTGTGTGGCGGGGATGGGTGTGTGTGTTATGTCCTGTCCCTTGGAGCAAGAGTTAGCAGGCTTTCAGGCAGTATTACCATATCATGGTCCTTTGTTGCAGCAGTCTGAGAACACCAAAGACAGGCCTGTTCCAGGTGTGATAAAGCAGGAGCCAGTATGTTTTCTGATAGTCTCAAGGGCATCTAGTCTAGAGACTGAAAGGACCTAAAATTTCACATCTTCTAGTAGAGTTGTTTTTTGGTTTTGTTTTTTTAGATGGAGTCTTGCTCTTTCTCCCAGCCTGGCGTGCGGTGGCACGATCTCAGCTCACTACATCCTCCGTCTCCCAGGTTGAGGGAATCTCTTGTCTCAGCCTCCCGAACAACTGGGACTAAAGGCAGGCTCCACCATGTTCGGCTAATTTTTGTACTTTTGGTAGAGACGGGGTTTCACCATGTGGGCCAGGCTGGTCTCGAACTCCTGACCTCAGATGATCAGCCCGTCTCAGCCTTCCAATATGCTGGATTGCAGGCATAAGCCACTGTGCCCGGTCATTCTATTTATTTATTTATTTAGTGGAGTTGTTACACATAAAGAGATGGGAACCAAAAGGAGTGAAAAGGATTGAAAATCAATCCACATTTTAAAAGTGCTTGTCTGTTGGAGGTAGCATTACCCATGATCTCACTTTGTTAGTGGTGGCAGAGAACCAAGTTACCCCGAGTAACAGGCGGCATGTCCATATGGGTCCAGAGGAACTTCAGTCCTGTCACCTCAGAAGAAAGAACTCGACTGAGGGGCATAAAGCAGAAAATGAGACTGAGGCAAAATTCAGAGCAGGAGTGAAAGTTTATTTAACAGGCTTTAGAACAGGAAAGAAAGGAAAGAAAGAACCCTTGGAAGAGATCCAAGTGGGTGCCTGACTGGCCAAGAGAACAAAAAGACCTTTTAACCTTGACCCTGGGACCTTTTAGGTTCACCTCTTTCCCATGATTCTTGCTTTAGGGTGAGCTTTCTGCATGCGCAGTGCTCTCCTTACCGTTTGGAATTGAGCACTGTGCAGTGTGTTCAGGGAGTTATACACATGCCCATGTGAGGCTTTTTTCTTTTTTCTGGTGGCATGTACCCGGAACATCACATTTTGCCATTTTTTTTTCTCTTAACACGCATGCCCAAGAAGCTGCTTCTCCCTGGGGCCTGCATTCAATTCACATGCTTAATATTAACAGGTGTGGATCATCAAGAGATTGTCTCTCCCAGGCTACCAAATTATCAATTTTAGAGGGGCAATATGATCACTGCCGAACCATCATGTGACATTCCTACTGGGTGGGGGAGAGCCCTTTCCTGCCCTGCTCATAGTCTATCTAACTACTTGTAACTACTTTTTCGTATATGACTATTCTGTCAGGCACATTATGAAGAAGGATGAGTGTTCCTACAAATTCAAAAACAGGTTGCAAAAGTGACATCAATGACAATGGTGCAGTAGACACTTTCTGTAGTCCATCTCTCCAGAAAAGCAACTCAAAACAATCAATAATGTATAATTAGAAGATCATTTTCTTAGCACGATATATGGGGCATTTATTAAAACCTACAGCTAATAATATAGTCAAGAGGGAAAGACGGAAAACTTTGCTCCTAAAATCATGAACAGGAGAAAAACACCCACTGTTGCCACTTGTCTTAAACATTATACGTAAAATCTAGCCGGAGTCATCAGTCAATGAAGATATATAAAACGTATCTCAGTTGAAAAGAAAAAATGGAAATTATTTCTCTTCACAAATATGATGATCATATAAAAAATGCTGCCAGGCACAGTGGCTCACACCTGTAATCCCAGCACTTTGGGAGGCCGAGGCAGGTGGATCACCTGAGTTCAGGAGTTTGAGACCAGCCTGACCAATATGGTGAAACCCCGTCTCTACTAAAAATACAAAAATTAGCCAGGCGTGGTGGTGTGCGCCTATAATCCCAGCAACTCAGGAAGCTGAGACAAGAGAATTACTTGAACCTGGGAGGCTGATCTTGCAGTGAGCCCAGATTGCACCACTGCACTCCAGCCTGGGTGACAGAGTGAGACTCTGTCCCCCAGCCACCCCCCCCAAAAAAAAGGAAGAAAAAAAAAAGAAAAGAAAAGTCTCCCTTGATTCACAGTTTGCTCTGTAAAATGTGAGATCAAGACAGAGAGCTAGCTTCTCTTCCATTTTGGTGTCCCTTGCAGGAATGCTATTCTTGCCTCAATCCCTAGGAGGCATCCTGACTGCCTGTAGGAAGAAAAATCCCTGAGGGGGGTAGTCTGAGACTGAAAGTGGAGTTGAAGCTAGCAACCCCAGTACATTAAATTTAGGGGACTCTTCTTTTACTAAGGCAAAGATCTCAAACCAGAGAGGAACATCAGCAGCGACATGAAAATGAACAGGAATGGAAAAAGAACAAGAAAGGCTGGTCTTATATAAAATAAAGTCAAAAACTGTAAAGAGAGACAAAGAAGGTCACTGTGTAACAATGAAGATGCCAGCCGGGTGCGGTGGCTAACGCCTGTAATTCCAGCACTTTGGGAGGCTGAGGCGGGCAGATCACGAGGTCAGGAGATCGAGACCTTCCTGGCTAATACGGTGAAACCCCGTCTCTACTAAAAATACAAAACTTAGCTGGGCGTGGTGGCAGGCGCCTGTAGTCCCAGCAGCTCTGGAGGCTGAGACAGGAGAATGGCGTGAACCCGGGAGGCAGAGCTTGCAGTGAGCCGAGATCACGCCACTGCACTCCAGCCTGGACGACAGATCGAGACTCCATCTCAAATGGGACTACAGGCGCCAGCCAAAACAAAAGAAGAAGATGCCAATTCAGCAAGAGGATAGAATAATTTAAAATATGTATGAACCCAACACTGGAACACACAAATATATAAGGCAAACATTTGGAGATCTAAACAGAGAGATAGACTGGTGTACAACAATAGTGGGAGACTTCAGTACCCCACTTTCAGTAATGGACAGCTTATCTAGACAAAGAAACATTGGAAGTAAACTGTACTCTACACCAAATGAACTTAACTGACATTTACAAAGTATTTCATTCGACTGCTGTAGAATATACATTCTTGTCATCAGTCAGCACATGGAACACTCTCCAGTACAGAGCATGTGTTAGGCCACAGAACAAGGCTCAACAAATTTAAGAAAAGACCCGAAAATATGAAATTACTAGAAGAGACTGCGGAAATGCTTTAAGACATCATTTTGGGCAATGATTTTTTTGTAAGAGACCTCAAAAAGCACTGGTAATCAAAGCAAAAATGGACAAATGAGAGTAAAACTTCTGCACAGCAAAGAAAACAATAAAGTGAGGAGACAACCTACAGTAAGAGAGAATATCTTTGCAAACTTAAAAAAACTCAGCTCAATAGAAAAAAAACCAAATATATCTGATTTACATATGTGCAAATGATCTGAATAGACATTTCTGAAGGAAAGACACACAAAGGGCTGATGGATACATCTAAAAGTGCTCAACGTCACTAATCATCAGGGAAATGCAAATCAAAACTACAATGGGATACCGTGTTACCCCAGTTCAAATGTCTCTTACAAAAAAGACAGAGAGTAACAGATGTTGGCTAGGAAGCAGAGAAAGAGGAATGCTTGTATAATGTTACCTGCAATGTATATTAGTACAGCCTCTATGAGACACAGGATGGAGTTTCCCAAAAATACTGAAAATAGAATTACCATATGATGTAGCAATCCCACTTTTGGGTATATATCCAAAAGAAAGGAAATCAGTACATCAAATATAAGTATATATACATTGCATTCTCATGTTTATATGCATTCTCATGTATATTGCAGCATTATTCACAGTAGTCAAGATATGGAATCAACCTAAGTGTTCATTGATGGATGAATGAGTTAAGAAACTGTGGCATACATATAAAATGGAAGATTATTGAGCCAGAAAAAAGAATAGAATTCTGTCATCTGCAGCAACATGAATGGGACTTTAGGACACTATATTAAGTGAAATAAGCCAGATACAGAAAGACAAATTATCACATGTCCTCACTCTTATGTAGGAGCTAAAGGAATCCATCTCATGGAATGTATAGAGTAGAATGATGGATACCAGAAGTTAGGAAGGGAAGGGAATGAAGAGAGGTGGGTTAATGACTACAAAAATACAGTTAGACAGAAGAAGTAAGTTCTAGTGTTCAATAGCACAGTTAGGATGTCTATAGTTAACAATTATTTAATGGCTATTTCCAAATAGATAAAACACATTTGAAATGTGCCCGAACACAAATAATAAATGCAGTAGGGGATAAGTATCGCAGTTGTCTTTTTTTGGTTATCACACATTTTATGTGTGCATCAAAATATCATGTGTACCCCATAAATATGTACAATGATGATGCGTCAATTTAAAGAATAGGAAAAGGTCTTAAATATACAATTCTCCAAAGAAGATATACAAATGATCAACAATTACATGAAAAGATGCTTCCATTATTGGTGTTTTCAGAAATGTAAATCAGAACCACTTCATGATGCCACTTAACACCCACTAGAATGGATATTACTTAAAAAGAACAAATATGGGTGGCGAGGCGGAGAAATTGGAACCCTTCTGCAGTGAAGGTGGGAATGCTAAATTGCGAATCTGCTATGGAAAACAGTTTATCAGTACTTCAAAAATTTAAACATAGAAATAATCGTATGACCTAGCAACTCTACTCCTAAGTATACTCCGCAAACAATTGAAAACAAATACTCAAACAAGTACATGTATGTACTCACTGTATATATTTATTAACAATACCCAAAAGGTGAACACAAGCAAACATCAATCACTTGATGAATGGATAAACAAAATGTGATATATACATATGGATATTATTCAGCTACAAAAAGAAATGAAGTACTGACATGTATTACAACATGGATGAAATTTGAAAACATGCTAAGTGAAAGAAGGAAGACAAAAAAGGCTACTTATTGTGATGATCAGTAGTGAAGGAAAGCAGATGAGTGTTTGCCAGGGGCTCGGCATAGAGTGGAATGGGGAATGACTGCTTCGTGGGTCCAGGGTTTTCTTTTGTGGTGATGAAAATGATTTGCCACTACATAGAGGTAGTACTTGCACTGCATTGTGAATGTACTCAATGCCACTGAATTTCACACATTTTAATGGTTAATTATATGTTATGTGAATTATATGAACAGTTTTAAAAAGTGCCAGTATTTTTAAACCTATCATTATTTCCAAGAATAAATAATTATATTTGAAAAGTACTCAAGTTATCAGTGAAGAAAACTTGTTTTAACAATTATACTATGGAGGAATTTGAACATTAGTTTATAAATGTACATATTATATATGCAAAGGAACAGATCATAATACGTAGCCCAAATATTTTAAAAGCGATTATTTCTTCTCACTAGGTTTGACCTACCATATGTTTTCTGCTTATAATTCTTATAAATAAAATATAAAAAAGTTATATTTTATAAATAAGTAAAATATAAAAAAGTTCAGGCACTCAAAAGTATATATTGATATGGATATATTCAAAGATTATAAGGTGATGCTGAGGATTTTGGACAAAATTTCAAATAGTATGAATCCAGTTATATTGAAAGTAAAATGTGTGCAGGACTCTGTATATTCATATCTGTTCATATGCATATATAAATGTTTAAATACCATATATATGTTTTTTTACACAGGATCAGACTGTATTCCCCAGGCTGGAGTGCAGTGGCATGATCATGGCTCAATGCAGCCTAAACCTCCTGGACTCAGGTGATCCTTTCACCTCCACTTCCTGAGTAGCTGGGACTACAGGTACATGCCACCATGCCTGACTTTTTTTTTTTTTTTTTTTTTGGTAGAGACAGGGACTTGCTAAATTGCCTAAATTGCTAATTGCTAAATTGGTCTTGAACTCTCAGGCTCAAGAGATCCTCCTGCCTCAGCCTCCCAGAGTGCTGGGATTAGAGTTGTGAGCCACCACTCCGGCCAATGCCATATATTTTAAATTATGGTCAGTGTTATACTGAGTGTGCGTTTGAATACGGTATTTTTGGCCCACAAATTCATATCTTTAATTCACAGACATTAATGAAACATTATAGCTGCATGTGAATGGTGTGAACACATCCATCTTAAAGTTTTCCTGGGGTTCACATCTAAGTGACTGAATATGAGACGTGCCTATTTCAATTATCATTTATTGAATTTTGTTTTCTTTCTTTTGAGATTTTAAAGATAAAATTTGAAAGTAAGAATTAGAGATAAAAATTCAGGAATAATTTTAAAATCTTAATTTTCAGAGGCATAACTATGTAAAATATATATATTTATATATGTTTATATATGTATAAATAGATTTTGTAGATTAAAAAGAGCAAGGTGAGATCTTAATTCTTAATGACTAGTCCAATCACACAGTTCTTTGCAAATATTTTATTGTCCAAAATCCAGAAATTGCAAATTTTATATGGCAATGTCAAAAACTTGTCAGAAATCAAATTTTAGAATGAAAATCTTCATTCATACTATAGAATATTCATACTAAAATACAGTGTATAGCTAAATCCAATTTAAATGTAAATTCATTGTGTTGACTATATATAGAACTTTTTACCTACGTATTGAAAAAAGGAATAAATATGGAAAAGGGTGTCAGTGTTTAATATACAGTTTTATAAGACTGCTTTTCTCTTGATCAGCACATGGGTTGTTTTGTTTTGTTTTTTGTTTTTACTTCTTTGCAAATTCCACCTTTTTGTTGTTACTAATGAGAAAATATAGGACTGAATCCTAACTGGAAAACAGTAACACATATACACAGCAAAGTTATAGGGCACAGTCTTAAGCCATGGCCATTTAAAGACACAGGAAAATGTTTGTGTTCCAATGTTAAATAATGAAACCATGAGACAAAATCCTGTGATTCATCTGACTGAAATTTATAGTCATTCCTGTGTTTGTGTCCATTCAAGTCGGGTTCTGTGTCTCTCTCAAGCTTGAGAGCTATCTGGTCCCTTATCTCAGAGCTCCACTAAATGGCAGCCTCCCACTCAACATATAAGGCCCAATGCCTACATCAGAACATGAAATGGAACTCCTAGGGAACCTGGGTAGGGAGTCAGGACAAGAACCACATGGCCTGGCCAGGCACAGTGGCTCATGCCTGTAATCCTAGCGCTTTGGGAGGCCGAGGCGGGCGGATCATGAGGTCAGGAGATCCAGACCTTCCTGGCTAACGCGGTGAAACCCCGTCTCTACTAAAAATACAAAACAAAAACAAAAACACTGGGCATGGTGGCGGGCGCCTGTGGTCCCAGATACTCAGGAGGCTGAGGCAGGAGAATGGCATGAACCTGGGAGGCGAAGCTTGCAGTGAGCCGAGATCGCGCCACTGCACTCCAGCCTGGGCCACAGATTGAGACAACGTCTCAAAAAAAAAAAAAGAAAAGAAAGAAACACATGGCCTGTTGCCTAGATTTGCTCTTCTCCAAGACCTTAGGTGTCAACATTTGTTTGTTTGCTTGTTTGTTATTTCCTTAGGCATGGATTCCTGAGGTCTGCCCCAATACTACAAGACAATTTGATATAAGAAAACACAGCAGATACAATGCTGAGTGAAGAAGAGTAGAAATGAGAAGATTGGTTGTGCAGATACTGAGTTCTTGAAAAGAGGAGATGCTTGATGAGAGTGAGTGGATTACACCCCGGTGTAATATCCAATGGAAAACAAAATCAAAATGCTAAGAGTGGAATAAGTTTACACAAATTGAGCAAACTGCTCAGTAGTTCTAGTTTCTGGTGGCTTTGTCTCTTCTTGGCCTTTTTTTGAAATGTGATGGGCGGGAGAATAGCACCTAGAGCAAAGTCAGTTGGCTTTTCCCGTACCATACTGCCATCATGCGGAGAGAGTTTCATAGCATCCAAAGCCCTGAGCATTTCCTCCATGTGAGCCCTGGTAGTTGAGGAAGGAAAAGCCAGTGGAAGCTGAACAGGCCTGAGACACAATTTGATCTTCCTACCCTTTTCTCTGAGGCCTGGCAGAAGCAATGAACAAATGCAAAGTCTCCGTGAAGTATCTGCTGAATGAGGGACCAGGACTGAGCCAGCTGTTTCCAGGAAGTTTTGGCACAGGAAGTAGAGGACAGGGCTCAGTTTCCTCATAGTGGGGACAAGGCCAGAAAATGATACAGCCAAGTACAGACCCTTGGGGCATTTATGTTACGAATATGCCCTTGGGAGCTTTAGGCAACCTGGTTGTCCTTGTGTTGTGGGGCTGTGACATTTATAGCAGCAGTGTTGGATGGCAATAACAGGCCAATTCCAGGAGCCATCGAATGTCACTCACACGGTCCTCAATACACTAAAATTATAAACACCACTGCCTATAGCTAGAGGGATCACTGTAGAGCAGTGAGGATACATTGACATACCTATGTGGGCCAGATCATCTTTTAGGAGAGCCGATTTGCGAAAGTGGATGAAGGCCAAGAATGTAATGAAAGGACTAAGCAATTATCTGAGCGCACAAGCCAGCAGCTTCTGTGACTTTATAAGTACAGGAGAAAGTCTTTTCAAGCCATTCTACTGTTTCAGCCTCCCAAGTAGCTGAGATTATAGGCATGTGACACCACGCCCAGCTAAGTTTTATATTTTCAGTAAAGGCGAGGTTTCGCCATGTTGGCCAGGCTGGTCTCGAACTCCTGACCTCAAGTGATCCACCTGCCTCGGCCTCCCAAAGTACTGGGATTACAGGCGTG